>NC_135547.1:129693762-130064928 GCF_045843805.1 Urocitellus parryii
TTCACTGTGCCCTGCCATTTACCTATAATCTCCCAGCTGGATCCCAGCACAAGTGCATGATGGTCCAGTGTCCCTCCTAAAACTGGGTCCAGTTTGTATGTTTTGACAGAAGCCTCACCCCATCTGGGTGCCTGCAGTGAAACTACCTGCCAGGTAAATTGGGCTTTGGTCCCTTGGCCACCAAATTAGTGGTGGTCAATTGGGAAGGAGCCCTATCTAAGCTCTTCTCTAATAACTCATTCCTGATTGATCCTGAGGTAGCCGTACAAGGACCACCCGTGCAGGGAACACCAAAACTCCCACATCTGCTCGGCCGAGTGGTTTCTCCGTCGTTGATAATGAGACCTACAACCAGGACCGTCCTCTCTGTTTTGCTCTTGCTAATGAAACTTTTCTAGATCAATATAACAAGTCCTATGCTGGCTGTCTCTCACTGACGCTTGGTAGTTAACGCTACCAATGGCCATAGACACCCCCCCCATGGCAAGTGCCAGAAACCCTGGCTGCCAACATGCCCAACAACACTCTTTAGAAAGCTCCCCTCTGATAATGACAGCACCCCAAGAAATCCATGTGTGGCAGCCACACCTTATCTCCTTGGAAAGAGAAATTTCTCTTGGGAAGATCAATACCTAAGCACCTGAGTGGGCACAGCTCCCTGGAATGTAACCTATGTGCCCAAATACCATGTGGGCTATGAAGTAACTGCTACCTGGGACAATCTGTCATTCACCACTATGCAGGAAATCAATCTCGCATCACACCAATATTGCTGGCCACTAGACCCTTCCAATAGGCATCAGCAGGCTGCATGAATGGGTCGATAAAGGCCCTAAATGCAACATGTGCCTTCATCCCTAAGTATACCCATACCCACTGTGCACAAGCTTGTGTCACGCCACCCTTGCCATGCTCATAATCACTGCCTCTGATGGTGTAAATATCACTCATGCAGAGATCCCTTGTGCAGTCAATGCATCCTGCTGGCTCCCAACCTGTCTACACCGGCTATGAAGCTAAATGTGCATTGATCCTCAGATGCCCCCCGCAGCCTGGCTTCCAGTGGACCCGTCCAAGGAGTGGAGGAGTCCATGGGACATGCAGAGGAAGCATCCTCTGAGTGAGATCCTGCACCGGACAAGGCGTGATATTGGCCTCATCATTGCTGGGATTGTTGCCCTAGTGGCCGCCATCGCCACCACAGCCACTGCCACTGCTGCGCTCACTCAGAGGATCCACACTGGGCACACTGGAAACAATGTGTCCCCTGTGTGGCAGCAGCCTTCGCCTCTCAAAATGACTTAAATAAACTGAACTGAACCACTATTTGCCTCACTCAGCAAGAACCAGACCTCCACCAGGAGCCACGAGGTGTTCTGTTTATGTTGCTAAGGCTCACGGTCACCCTGAATTTCATAGTATTTGCGTCACCCAATACGCTGTATGTGACAATGGAATCTTGCAGTTCTCCACTTTTTCTCAGTTCATGAAGGGCGCTTGGGATGCTCACTGTGTTACGACTGCATGACGTCACTAAGGCCAGGGTCCAAATCAAGGGGACTAAGGAGTCTGTCTCAACAGCCTCCTCTTTCTTCCAGGGATTGGCTGAACATTGGAAAAACCTGAGAGCCAAGTTACTAACCCTTATAACGCTATTACCCTGGCCCTACTGAGTGTGACAGTAATAATTTTTTTCTTGTGTTGTGATTCTTATGCAACCATGTGAAGGCCACCAAACAAAAATCAGGGATGCTAGCAAAAGTCCTTGTGGCAAGTCTGAGTGGGAGATGCGGGGACAAGTGCATGGAGAACTGCATATGTGGCATACCTGAAGGGCACCTGAGTGGCAGGCCACTCCCCTCCAGCTAGGGGTGTGAGCAGCAGGTTGCTCACCCTGTAGGCCCCTCCCTGGGCATGAGGCCACCTGTTGCAGACCCTGCACTAGCTCCACAGCCTGCTACTTGATTGGTTGTGGCTCTTCAGAGTCACTCCTGTGCCCACAGTAGCTCAATAGAGCAACCTTGGAATCATCAGTAGGCCAGAGGGAATATTCGGAGGCCTACTTTGGTCTCCTAGAGTTGTTCAGAAATTGTATTGGTGGCTGCGTGTAATGTGCTTAGCTGCTGCCCGAGTGTATACACATGGTAACTGCGCAATAAAATCAGACCTGCTTCCTGCTTGGTGTCTGGTGTCTTGATTCGTGACTCTCTAGCCACACTGTCCTCGACCCTGTTCCGTGGGCCTCGTTGCTGGATGAGACAGAGGCCACACAAACACAAAGGCCCTGTTTCCCCGGAAGCAATGAACAGAAGCAAATGCACGGACCCAGACATGGAGCAGTGCACCAGACACACAAGCACGTGGGGACTGAAGATTGAACACCATGGAGGAGGCTTGTAAAACAGCGGTCATAACGCAGGACGGCCAGCAGGGGGTACTCTGCTCACGCGAAGTGTTGAAAACACGCACACACACCCCCACCCCCACTGCATCAAGGACAGGATTGTAAACTCAGGAAACTGGAAGAAGCCTCTGCACAGGAGGACAGCCCAGAGAGCAGAATGTGACTGCAGAGATGTAAAAGAGAGGTCTCTGTGGCTGTTGGCAAGGAAACTGTCCCCATTAAGGGCCTGTAGGCTGGCTGGGGATTAAATTGGCAGTAAGAGAGATTCAGGGAGAAAAGCTACTCAGTCCCTTGCATGTGCAGGGGCATCTTACTCAAGTACAGACCCAGAAAAGGACCAGGTTTTGAGGACTGCGGAGCCTCTGGAGTACAGAATGGAACCAGGGGGTGTCAGGATGGTGGGGATGATGACAGGAGGGAAGGGAGATGGGTGGGGGAGCAGGGGGCCTTGCTGTGCAGACAGGTCTCGGGGTCAGTTTTGGGTGGGAGAGGCAGCCCGGCTGGTCAAAATAATAAGCTTGCTTTAATTTGATTTTAATTGGAGCCAGTGGTCTTTCCTTGCCTCCTGGTCTAACACCCTCCCCTGCGCCACACTCACTGTTGTTTGTGTTCCTAGAAGCTGCCATTGTCCCTGGAGTGAGATGAAAGAGGAATTTTAATCTCTAAGATTCTTTTTAAAATAAGCTGTGTTTCTCCGAAAAGAGAATAGTGAAGGAGGAAGGTGAGAGCTGAGGGGACTCAGGTCGACCAGCAGCCGGGCAGGGCTGGGAGCTGGTGGGCTGCGCCTGTGGCTGGAGGGTGCCAGGGCAGAGCAGGCTGAGCAGACAGACATCAGTCATGGCTGGGGCCCATCCTGATGGGTGGCTTTTCCTGTCTGAGGTGTAGATCCTCAGGCAGTAGTTGCTCTCTGGAAGTCACATTGTAATGAATGTATCTGGGAGGATCCAATTGGAGGCCGCCTTCTCTCTGCTCTAGAGAGGACAGATCAGCTTATTCCTACCCACATGGGCCACTGCCCCTGGTGCTGTTCACCCCCTGAGGACACCTGGCTGAGTCCTGCTGTTGTCCTCAGTCATCTCTCTGTGATTCTTGACCCTCCACAGGAGCAATTCTGTGGAACAGGCACTTCCTGACCCTGTTCTTCCAGCCAGAGGGCACCTGAGCCTGCCAAGGGGGAGGGGTCTGCCATGCCTTGGGGACAAGTGGTCCAGCTTGACCCGCCTTTGATCCTTGACCTCTGCAGAGAACCTTGGGAGACCCGTGTCCTCATGCCTGACTCAGAGCCCTGGTTCCACGAGGTGGTGGGCAGAGACCAGCAGGCTCATAGTTCACACCCAGCCCATGGCTGGCTTGCCACATCTCCACATGCTCATCACTCAGAGCTAAGGGACCCTCAGTTCCAATGTGGCAGCTCCAGACACACTCAGATCACTGCACTGGTCAGAGGGCTGCTGGTCACTGTATTAGTCTTCCTGGGCTGCTGTAACCAAACACCCAGCCTGGGGCCTTCAGACCACAGACCCTGACTGCTCATTGATGACCTCAGGCCACCACCTGAAGCCAACTCCACCTCTGCCTGATGGCCAAAGCCATCTCCAGCCCAGTGGATCTTGGGATAAGGAAAGACATGGCAGCTGGCCATTGCTAGGAGCCCTGCTTCCTTCCCATCACCCATGCCCTGTGGAACACAAAGCCAGCACATTGGGCCAGCTGTGTCCCTTGTCACCAGCCCCCCTTGTAACCTGTGAGTTCTTCAGCATCCTCTGGGCTGGGTCACTTTCTTCAGACCCAGCCACACCCTTGACTCTATTGACTTTGTCGCCCATGTCTTCAAAGAGGCTCCATGTTCTTAGGTGTCAAGCTTTCAATTCTGCAGTTGTATCAACAAAATAATTCCTTTAATTACTATTGTTACTATTGGTACTGGGTATCCAACCTGGGGTGCTTAACCACTGAGCTACATCCCTAATCCTTTTTTTTCCATTATAGAGGTTAATATGACAGGCTCTTATTGGCCCCAAGTGGCAAATTTTTATGTTTTATAAGCCAGCTTTCTGGCAGAGCTGAGCAGGGTTCTTGTTTCTTTCTGGTTTAACTATCAGTTGCAACCCAGGAAGCTGAGAGCCCTGGGTCAGCTTCTGGGGGTACATTGCTTCTTAGGCAGGATGCAGATGGGCTTGTGGCTTTTCCTGAAAATGTTGGTGCATCTGACCCTTGACATGGAAAGAGTTCACAAAGGGGGACTTTATACTGAGAGAAAATAATGAGGTCAGTCTGTGCAATAGAAGGACATGTTTCAAGGAGGCAAATGAGCTTGAGCTCACGGACATGTTATGAGACTACAGATGCCTGAAATCTAACCTAATACAATTCTACATATTATGATATTATTTGCATATCATCTATTGCAATAATAATACGATATTATTCTTTTACAATAAATACTAACTCCTACATACAATTTCCCCTATACATTCATGACAATGATTTCCCTTTCTAGAAAGTCTCAAAGCCCTTGTCAGCACATAAACACAGGGTAAGGACGGGGTTTCCTTGTCTCCCTGGTGTAGCTGCACTGGTCAAAGTTCCTTTCCTGCTTTCAATCAACACCTTTTCTTTTTGATTTTAGGGCAAACAGCTGGGATCAGCAGAGTCAGGTTTGTACATAAGAATTGATAACACTAGAATGTGGACTATCTACATTGAGCACAAGGCACTTATTTTATTTCCCCCGCACATTGCTGTTTTAGAGGGTTGCCTGCCTCCACCACCCCACCCCTTTCTCTGCTGGGGATGGAACACTGAGCCACAGCCCCAACAGCAAAAGTTTTCTGTTATAGCTCAGGCTGCCTCCTCAAAGATCAGAGGCCATGAATTAATGACAACTTCTAAAATAATTTTAAAGTTGTTTTCATTAGTAGATATCATATATATGTGTGATATATATGATAGCTTTAAAGAGTGTTTGAAAAATTTGGAGACAGTGTCTTTTGAATTTGCCTGCGATCCCATTGTATATGTGTGTGTGTATATATATATATATATATATATATATATATATATATATATATTTTGTTTTTTTGTGTTGAGGTTAAACCCAGGGCCTCGCCATGCTCGGAAAGCACTCTATGGCTGAAGCCTAGCTCAGCGCCAGGTGTCACCTCTGTACCAGAGGCTAAGCCAAGGCTTCCCACTTGGATTAGTTCCCAGCACAGCGGGAAAGCTCCGCCTGAAAAGGGCTGGAGCCAGGAATCTGTCACTCTACCCAATTTCAGCCAGTGATTGGATGACGCTGGCTGTCAGTCACGATGCAGAGGCGGGCCTGGAGGCCGTCCATCCCGGATGCTGGGGGACCTGCCCAATCAGTGCGCAGAGCGAGAGGAAGGGCGGGATTCCGCAATTTCCGGCTTTTCTTCCTAAGCGACTCCTCTTCTTATCCGTCAAGCCAAGAGTTCTCTGCTCCAGGGACACCGGTGACTCTGCGCTGCCTGTGTACCCACCCCCATCTCGGGTGCCTGGAGGTTCCTTGAGAGGACGCTGGGTCACCACAGAAGACAAAAATGGTGAGTTTGCGACCAGGACTGAAGGGACACGTCACCACCTGCCTTGGGGCCTGGTGCCTGGTGCCCGGGTGACCTGGGGAGCGCAGCGGAGTCGTGGCCCTGTCCCTTGGTCTCGTGGGGTGAGCTGGGTTTTGCGGTTTTTGAGGTGAGCTGCTGAGCGTGGCAGAGTCCCCTCTGGCGGATGGCCCTGGGCCCTGTCCCCTGGTTCCCTGGGTTTGGAAGGGCGGCTCAGGTCCCTGGTGTCCCCTTTGCTCCCTACTGGTGGCCCGACCCACTCTTCCCAACGTGGAGGAAGCAGGGCCACAAATGCACCTTCCTCCTCCCAGGGGAGCTCCTCCGGAGGCTGCTGTAGGTCCCCCAAATTGCAGGCGCCTCCTGCCTTCTAAACCCACCTTCCCTCCACCTCACAGCTCGGCCAGACGTTGGTTCTTCCCACTCGGTCCAAATGGACACCGCCCGCTAATTGTCACTTTTCATCTAGTGAAATATTGGACAGAATAGTTCTTTTCTTTTAACTGGGGACCCAAACCTGGGGAGCTTTCTCAGCCACATCCCCAGCCTCCACTTTTACTGAATTCTGAGACCTGCACCCACTTGGTGTGGACGCTGGGCTCCAACCTGTGATCCTTCTGTTCCGGCTGTTTACCGGTGACGAGTCCTTGCTTCCCCGAATGCTGAAGTAGAACACCAGAGAAGCACGCTGAGGCAAGTGTGGAGGGGAAAGTAGAAGGTTTATTAAAGGACAGCAGAAAAGACTTCTCCCCGCAGGAAGAAGGGGACCCAGGAGGTGGAATCCCTGTAAGGGGGAGGACTTCCCTCTTCTATAGCTAAAGTCTTCTTTCCGCTTTCCCACACTTTGTTTCTCATTATGTTGCAGTGATAGAATGCAGGTGGGAAGGTCCTAGAGGTGCAGATAAGTGGGCTAGAGGAGTTGTGGGCAGGAAGGGTTCGGGGTGACTTTTGAATTAGCACTGCCCTGTTTGCTGGGAGCTGTTCCATTAACAGTTCCTTAGAATGGGTTCTGGGCCTTGGACATTAACATTTCAATTTCCCTAAGTGCTGCTGTGGTTTCAGGAACTCCATGGTGTATAATGTTTTATTTATCTTACACAATATTAGACCCAATTTGCCTAACTACCTATCTGTAAACCTGGCTTCACTTCTGCTTTAGCCTCCAAAGTTCCTGGGATTACAGGGCTGTCTGGAGGGGGCAAAACTGTGACTTATGCAGTCAAGGGGAGAAATAAAGAATGTCCACACACTTCTGCCCCTTTCAATGCTCTATTCACTCAAATTACTCAATACAGTTTAACTGTATAGGTTCTTAATCAAGAAAACAGCAATCCTTAATGCTAGGTATTGCCATAGACATAATCAATTCACAGCAAACAATTCTAGGTTAATTAATTCACAGCAAACAATTCTAGATTCATTCTAAGCACTGGAAAACACACTTAATCATGATAAGCTAATGACAGACATTCCCTCTGCATGCTAAGTTCAAATGTCTTATGTCTGAGGCTTTGAGTCCAGCAGATGCACACTCACTAAGACCTCAGTGACCAGGTGTGTAACCAAGGCAGGCTTTGTTTTCCTGGTGTGGAGCAGAGGACCAGTTGAGGAGGAGGTTGTGGAGAGAAGTTGCAGCTCTCACCAAGGTCCAGATGAGGCAGTAGAGTTTGAGAGCAGTGAGGATCATGCAGAGACTCAGGAAAGATGCCAAGTGATGGGATATCAGATTCTCATCAGGCTCTTCAGCTGGAGTGCATCCTTGTTTCTGTTGGCTGAATTCCTGTACATCAGCTCTATCATTTATACTAAATTTGGGGGCTTTTGATCATGTTTTCAATCCTTATCAGCTACCACCCCATTTCTCAGTGACATCATTTTCCCTGGGGACATCTGCACCCTGATCTTCTTGTCTTTCCCTCTTATCAGGCAAGGACAGCCTGGCAGAGGCTTCACTCTGTTTATCAGGGTGAGGAGAAGGAACTTGTTTGAGGCCTTACTGGAGGGATCTGTGGATGTGCCTGGTGAAACTGCAGGTCTTTTAAAATGGAGTTGCTTAGGCTCAGGAATAAAGCCATTCTAACAAGGCCTGTGCCACTGTCCCTGGCAAGAAGAACACTTTTGAAAGCATTTGTTTTCTATTTGTGATTATTATACTTGAGTTGATAGAATAATCACATAACTGTTCCCTGTGTTTGGTCAAAATAATTACTTTAAAAGGAAAAAGGCATTTGTTTATAGAACCTAGGGATATTGAATCTTGGGTTATGTTATGTTTTTATTAGTTATACATGACATTATAGTGCATTTTGACACAGCACACATAAATAGAGTGTAACTGCTTCTTTTTCTGGTTGTACTTGATGTGGATTCATACCAGTCCTGTAGTCATATATGCACATAGGATAATAGTGTTTGATTCATTCTTCTGTTCTTCATCCCCAACTCTTTAAATTTGATTTTCAGATGGGGTCTGGCTATGTTGTCCAGCCTGGCCTGTAAGTCCTGACCCTCCTGCTTCAGATTCTCAAGCTGTTGACATTAAAGGCATTGGAAATCCCAGCTATGGAAAATAGTTCATTTTGATTTAAGTATTAATGAACATACTCGGGAACATGGATTCAAGTGACCCTAAATGATGTATGTGTCCCACCCTGAAAGACAAGGATTAAACCCAGGGGCACTTAATCACTGAGCCACAATCAGTCCTTTTTAGATGGTATTTTGAGACATGATCTCATCCATTTCTTTCTGGCCTCACTAAATTGCTGAGGCTGACTTTGAATTTAGCAATCCTCCTACCTTATCCTCTAAAGCTACTGGGATTACAGTTGTGTGGCACTGTGGTTGGCCTACATGAACTTTTATGAAAGAAACTGTGTATCACTACATTAACCAATTGCATTGGTAGGATCAGTAGATTGGTGGGCTACAGAAGAAAGAAAGGAAGGAAGAAAAAAGAAATTTCTTCTGACTGTTGTTATTACATTCTTATTTTGGTAGATGGTGGGGACTAGATGTCTGGTAAGGGTAGGGATATATTTTGAGAAATTTGATAGTTTTGAGAATTGTGGTCTGATACAGAAATTAAGATAATTGGCTATTAAAGGGCTTAAGATAGCCCAAGATAATTTTTGCTCTCCATACAGAACCCTGCCTTTCCACCCTCATGGTGGTCTGGTTAGCCAAGTCAAGTACTCTGAAGGTTCTTTGATGGAGATGCAACTGTATAGAGAACGTGAGTTCACAGCTGTAAAAATCTTGTGCTTCTCCTTTTATCTTCCTTAGGTGTAGACACCATGTCAGATTTCTTAGGCAGAGGTTCCCTTTGGATGCCTCAAAGGGTCCCATGACCTCAGCCACTGTCCTCTCCTGGAGCTGCCACAAGGTGTCCACAGCTGCCCTGGTCCCTGCAGGGTGAACAGAACTTCAGGCCCTGGGTCAGCTCCTCCTAGAGGACAGCCTGAGGTGTGGGGTGCAGCCTCTCAGGGAAGCTGCTGGGGGCTCTGGGCTGAGGAATCTCCTGGAACAGCCCTCATATAGACAGATACTTCCTTGGGACCTTGTTATTTCCATGCTCTGTTCCCATTTCCTGGAGAGAGGTGGCCATTCAGCCTGTGGATGCTGGTGCTGAGGGGCCAGGTCACCAGTGATCCCAGCCCTTTTAGTCTCACAGTGTGAAGGTGCAAAACTTGTACCAGAGCATAAGCAACACCTACCCCAGTTCAGAGCTGTGCAAACCTGAAAAGCCTCGTAGACTGGAGTCATGGTCTAGGTCCCTGGGAGGTTGATCCTAGAGGCTTTCTGGAAGCAAGACCAGGAGAGGTCATGTCCCAGATGTCAGGGACCTTCCCTGCCCCTTGAGCCTGACACATGTGTGCTCCCTCACCACCAAAGCTTTCTGTGTATCACTTTGAAAAGATCTGCTCACATTTTGAGGCCCAGGTCTATTTTTTCAGAGCCAAATGGAATGGACTATTATTAAATAGCCAAGAAAGAAGTGAATTTTAAAAAGTCTAGTTTCATTTCCATTGTGAAAACAATTACAGCCAGGTACAGTGGTGCACACCTGTGATCCTTGCTGTTCCAGAAGCTGAGGCAGTAGGATTGCAAACTTGAGGACAGCCTTAGCCACTTAGCCAGGCCTTGTGTCTGGGGATGTGACTCATCAGTAAAGTTCCTCTGGGTTTAATCTCTAATCCCAAGCCAAAGAAAAAGGACAGAACAGAAAAACAAACAACAACAACAACAACAACAACAAATAAACACATCTAATTTATCTTTTGCTACCCCTGAGTATGCATAGAAATTTGTGAGAGTTGATCTTGTCTTTTCAATGATTTCCAATTGAAATCCATGTCCTAGATTCCAGAATACCACTTAAGATACAGAGAAACTCTGTCTACCATTATTGCTGCAGGAAATGAATCCATTTCTACAAAAATTGTGGTGGATAAACTTATGAATTTGATTTTATGTAAATTAGTTACGCTAGTTGACAAGCTGATGAATTTGACAGGAAGGACAGTTTGTTGTTACTGTTGTTGTCTGGACTTGGCAGGTTCATGTTAGCTGTGTGGTTTTTGGTATCAGGAATGGAACGCCGAGGTGCTTAGCCACTGAGCCACAATCCTGGTCCCTTTTAGATTCTTCCTTTTGAGCCAGGGTCTTGCTACATCACCTTGGGCCTCTGACTCCTGAACCACTGGGGTTACAGGTGTGCACCATCACACCCATGTTCATTGGAAATTTTAAGGGCAATTTTGGCAATATCTAAAATACCCAACTGTGATCATTTAAAAATCACTGAATACTTTATCAGTGAAATAATAAATGACACCTGTTTTCTGAAAAGGAGAGATATACATGTATAAGTAAGGGTGCTGATCTCTCACATGCACTCCCACCATGTCACCTGATTGCTGTTCCCTCCTAATTACCTCCTCCTAGGGCTACCCATTTGGGAGCTGGCCTTTTAGCTCATGAAACTTGGGAGTAACATAAATGCCTTCTCTCTTCTCTCTGTCCTGTACAATAATTTCACTGGTCTTAGGTACAGTGTACTATTTTCATTTTAGATATAGTTTTTCTAAGTTCACCCCAAAAAACACAATAATCCATGACCTGAATTTCACATAATTTACTGAAATGCTCTTTGTTTTTTCAAAGAGTGTAGATCATGGGCGAGTTTAGTCTCCTTTGTAAGAAAGTGTGTTGTCTTTTCATTGATTTTTGTTGCCTCTCATTGTGGATCTTTTGTATTATAATCTTTTTTATCACTCATTACATATATTTTCAGGGTTTGTTTGTTTGTTTGTTTTTGTGTGTGTATGTACATGGATGGTTGAGGATTGAACCAAGGGCTATCAAGTTCTTACTACTGAGCTACTCTCCACCCCAAGAAAATTAGTATTGTAGACAGGGGTTTACTTATTTACTGATGTATAGTGTGCTGGGATTGAAGCCAGGGACTTGCTCAGTTTATGTTGTCCTCAAAAAAAAAAAAATGAATTTCAATGTGTGAGCAGCATTTTGAAGGTGGGCAGGTGTTTTACTGGGGAATAAACCTAGAGGCACTTGACCACTGAGCACGTCCTCAGCCCTTCCTACTTATTATGTACCTATTTATTTTTATTTTTATTTTGTATAGTTGTAGAGGGGCAGAATACCTTATTTTTGTTAATTTATCTGTGGTGCTAAGGATCATACCCAGTGCCTCATGCTGTAGCTGTGCCACTCAGCCACAATCCCTTTCCCCCATTTATTGTTGAAAACCAAATTTCACAAAATTTCTGGATGTCTTGCTAAATTGTGGAGAGAGCCTCCAACTTGCCAGTTCCATGCCTTGACCTCCCTAGTGGCTGAAATTACAGGTGCACACCACCACACCAGCAGTTGGAATACCTTTTAAAGATTTATCATCCATTGGTTGGGATTGTGGCTCAGAGAAAAAGCGCTCACCTAGCATGTGTGAGGCCTTGAGTTTGATCCTCACCACCACATAAATATTAAATAAAGGAATTGTGCCCACCTAGAACTAAAGAATAAATATATATTTAAAGAAAAGATTTATCATCCAGTTTCTTTCCAGATGGAAATAGTATTGAAAATCAGTTTCCTTGCTTTTGTCCACAGTTTTGAAATTTATAACTATGACTTTTCTTCTTTGCTTTATTTTTTTGCATTATTATTTGGGAAAGGTATTAATATTGTTTCTTATGTTTATATTTGTTAAAGTTTATGGCATGATAGTTCATTCACTTCCTTATTAAATCAATTTTGTTTCTCAGAACCATTTTAGATTTATAGTTTGTTAGTCAATGTTTTCTAGAGGAACAGCATCAACACGAAGTGTGATTATAAAAGGGGACTTATAGATTGGCCTACTTGACCTGAAGCTGGATGTCCACAGTGACCATTTGCAGCTGGAGAGCTTGAGAAGTAGTAGCTGCAGAGTCCAAGAGGCTGAAGCCTCAGAACAGGAGGGATCAGTGGTGCTGCCCTAGTCCAGACCAAACCCCCTAGAGAATCACAGGCAGAGTCCACTTTGGGAGAGTGAAGAAGGCAGAGTCTGATATTCTCTGCTGCTGCTTCCTCCTTCTTCCAACTTTTGTTCCACCTAAGACACCGTCCTATTGGATGGTGCTGCCTATACCTAAGGAGGTTCTCCAGTTTGGTTCTCTGTTCCACATGCCAATCATTTGTAGACACACCATCACTGACACACCCAGAGGCCTCTTAATCACAGGTATCTCTTAATCCAATGCTGTTGACAATTCAAATGAGCCATTACATATAGTATCAAACACCCTTCTCTACACTGTTCTCCATATTTTGCATTGATGTTGGATGCTTGTTAGTTACTGAATCAGTGTCCTACATTTTATTAAGAGAGTGGATGAAGCAACACTTTATCATCAGCTGAAATCCATCCTTTACCTTAGGGTTCCTCCTCTGTGTGGTGTGATTTTGTGTATCACATACTCTACATAATAATGTCATACAGAAGAGTTTCAGTGCATCTATAATGTTGTCTCTTCTGGAATGTTCTTGAATTGAAATCTTACTGTACTTGGCCTTTCAGACTGGCTTCTCTCACTTAGTCTGCCTTTAAGGGTGCTGTATCTTTGCAGGCTGCAGAGCTCACTTTCTGGGTGATGTTCTTTGGTGTGGTTCAACTGCAGCTCGTCTATTCAGCATTGAAAGGTGCATCTTCCTTGCTTCTAGTTTTGGGCAGTTCTCGATATGGCTGCTGTAGTCACTGCTGAGAAGTTTTCTGTGCATAATTTTCACCTCATTTGAATAAACACCTGGGAGTGTGGTGAATTAATTGTAGAGTGCACCATGTTTATTTTGTAAGAGCGTGACTGTCTTCCAGAGAGAGTGTTCTTCTCTCCATTCACATGAGCAAGGGAAGGGTTCTTGCTGATTCATGTTTTCACTGTCTTTTGGAACTTTTGGTGTTTGGCATTTCACCACTCCAGTTGAGTATCTGTTGGCACCTCATTGTTCATTTTGAAGTTTCCTAATTATATGCAGGTGAACATCTTCTCACACATGTGTTAACTGTGCCTATTTATTGATGAGTGTCTTTCCAAATCTTTTTCCCACTTTCAAGTTGGTTGCTTACTTTTTTTACTGAGTATTCTTCATGTATGTTGAATACCCACCCAGTGTCACTATGTGTTGTGACAACATTTTGTCCAGTTCTCCAGCATGTCTTCTCATTCTCTCAAGTACATCTTTTGAAAAATGCAAACTTCATTTTGATCAAGTTCTATTTACAAGTTTTTCACTCACAGTTCATGTGTTTGGTGTTGCATATGAAGCTGTCATGCCAGCCCAGATTTCTCTGTAAGTACTTCTTTGTTATTTTAGTGAAGTTTGGAGTTTTGCGCTAGGTACTACAATGTATAGGAAATTTTTTGGTGCCGACAAGTGAACTCTGGGCCTCCTAAGTGCCAGGCAGGTGCTTTGCTAGAGCTGCAGCCCCAGCTGTGTGTCACACTTTGAGACTGAGGCTCCACTGGGAGCGCTGTGACATTTGTGAAATGAGACTGTTTTCTTTCTCTACATGTTAATTCATGTCCAGTTCTTTGGCAACATTGTCCAAGAGAGTACATTTTCCATTGATTTTCTTTTGCTCCTTTGTCAAAGATCACTGGAATATTTTTATACTGTGCCAACCACTGTATCTTGATGATTGTAGATTTTTAGTAGTTGTTAACCTCAGGTAGTGTTCATCCTGTGAACTGAGTGTTCATTGCTGTGTTGATTGTTCTGGGTCTTTTGTTACAGAAAACATGACTTAAAATATTTTTTTATTGGGATTATATTAAATCCATAAATAAAATTGGTAAGAATTGATGTTAACTGAGGCTTCCCATCTGTGAACATAAAAGTATCTCCAAATATTTTCCATGTCTCTGATATTTTTATTAGAAGTTAGCAGTTTTTGTCATACAGATTTTTGTTAGATTTATATATGAGTATTTCTCTTTTATTGGTTCTGTAAAAGTGGTGTGTGTTTGTTTTTCTTTTCATTTTGGTGCTGGGTGTTGGACTCAGGGCTGCTCTACCATTGAGCTACATTCCCAAAACTTTTAATTTTTTGTTTAGAAACAGAGTCTTGCTAAATTGCCCAGGCTGGACTCAAACCTTGGATCATCCTGCCTTGGCCCCCTGATTGGCAAGGACCACAGGCATGGCCTCCATGCCCAGCTTCCTGCTGTCAATAGTATAATAATTGTCCTATTTACTAACATGACAACACTGATGTCACATCATTGTTTTTCATGATTCTTCAGTGGATTCCAGTAGCATAGAGGATCATGCTGTCTCTATATGAAGGCATTGTGTTTTTTTTGAGCTTGAGTGTTTTTTCATTATTCTTGATTTTTTAACTATTGATATAATCAATATTTATTATTTAGCTTTTTGTTGTGATGGATAATGTTAATTGGTTTTTTAATCAGCCTTGCATGTGTGCTGTATTCCTGGGCCCTGCAGAGGCTGATGTGAGTGGATCTGGGCCACTGGGCTTGACTTCCCACAGTAGTATGCTGGTCCCTGGAAAATGTCAACTGAGTTTTAAATTTGGCATCAGTCGCAGAGAGCTGTAATAATTTCCTCTTGACTGTGTTTATAATTGTTTTTATTTATTTTTGGATTCAGTAAAGTATTGTTTGAGGAATTTTGTATTCTTGATCATGAGAGTCTTTCATAGTTTTCTATTTAATACTTTTCTTTATCTATTTAATTTTGATAATATGGTAAAATATGCCAGATAAAGTATTAGAAGGTGGGTTGGGGTTGTGGCTCAGTGGTCGAGAACTTGCCTAGCATGTGCAAGGTCCTGGGTTCAATCCTCAGCACCACATAAATAAATAGGATAAAGCTATTGTGTTCAACTGCAAGTAAAAAAACAAAAAGAAAAAGAAAGAATTAGGAAGTTTTAACTCAACTTCTGTTGTCTGGAAATAACAGTAGAAAATTGGTGGCAGGTCTTAAATGTCTCATAGAAGCCTGTTTGAGATGTCAGAGCCTTGACTTTCTTTTTTCTTGGGGGGGGTAGTAATTATATATATTTTTTTTAATTTTTGAAATGTGTATTAGTCTTTCACATTTAAATGTATAATAAATGATCTATCTCTGCAGAATATTGGGATGAAGTTCACTTTGCCACTTAGATTTCAGTTTGCCTCGACCATCATTGTGATCAGTCTCCAAGACACCTGCTGTCACTCATACTTTTTCCATGCAACGAAGGACAGCCCACTAAAGGCTTTCTCTCAGGCTCCTATTAACCTCTGTTGATACTGTCCTGCTTCAAATGTCATGTGTCTTATGTCCTATGCATGGTTCTTTGTGAGTGGCAGGGTCGTGTTCTGGTAGGTGGTCCTTTGGGCTGTTCCACACTGTGCAGAAATCATAGCCAGCTTAGAGGCCCACATGGAGTGGCCTGTTTCACAAACAGTCAGCATGGGATATTCAGGATTCTGGGCTGCAAACCTGCTGCTCTAACACACCCTGGAAGTGCTTGTGCCTGAGGTTTCCTTGCACCAGCTGTGCTACAGGAACAAGGAATCTCTTTCATGACAGACCACCATTGTACATGTGGCCTATCTTGATCAAAGTGTCCTTGAGCAGAACGGTGGTATGTGTCTCATACTGCACATGATCTGAGTGAGACATCTGCTGTTCAGAAGAGTTTGAGAATCATTGGACATTCATGGTTGGCATGAGGTTTAGGAAAGGATTTTCTGCTGTTAAGAAAACTATTTATCAAACCGATATAATTTTGTAAGGCTTTTGTTTGGACAAGATAACATCTTGGGGGGCTGGGGATGTGGCTCAGCAGTAGCACCCTCGCCTGGTGTGCGTGCGGCCCGGGTTCGATCCTCTGCACCACATACATACAAACAAAGATGTTGTGTCTGCTGATAAAAAAAAATAAATAAATATTAAAATTCTCTCTCTTCTCTCTCTCTCTCTCTATATATATATATATATATATATATATTTTTTTTTTTTAGTTTTCGGCGGACACAACATCTTTGTATGTGGTGTGAGGATCGAACCCGTGCCGCACGCATGCCAGGCGAGCGCGCTACTGTTTGAGCCAAATGCCCAGCTCTCTCTCACTCTCTCTTTAAAAAAAAAAAAAACATCTTGGGGTCATCGAGTTCTTCCTGAGACACATGCCATCTTTTCACACACCCCATCTGAGTGAGACATCTGCTGTTCAGAAGAGCTTGAGAATCATTAGACATTCATGGTTGCCACAAGGTTTAGAAAAGAATTTTCTGCTGTCTGTTAAGAAAACTGTTTTTCAGACCTATATAATTTTGTAAGGCTGTTGTTTGGATAAGGTGACATCTGTGGGTCATCGAGTTTTTTCTAAGACACATGCCATCTTTCCATACACCCCATTATGCTTTGACATTAACCACTAGAAATTATTATATTGTTGTGTTTATTAATCAATATGCTTGATTACTAATGGGTAAATTTGTTCTGGAGTAAAGCTCCTGCAAACTTCTTGTTGTCCTCAGTGTAATCATCCAAGTTGAGCTCAGTCCCCAGTGAACATATTGTGACAACCTGTGTGGAAGATTGTCTAACTGTTGTCTATGAGGGAAACTGTTTAGTGACTCCATACTCTGAGAGTGTGGGTTGGGGCTGATTCTAGGCACTTCTTTAAGGATGGAACAATTGACTTTCAGAAGGAAACAGGAGATCAGTAAATACCATGTTGTCTATATTAAGTGTGTAGGCCCAGTGAACCACTGTGGTTGGCAGGTTCTCTCAAATGCTGAGTTTTGTGATCCCAGCAATTTTTTACTCAGTCAGCTTTCTTTTCTAAGGGTAAGTAATAAGGAGGGTGCTAATATTAGCTCTCTACTGCACAGGATGTTGGTAAGAAGGTGATAGAGATGCAATCAACAAATAAGATCAGGGTGACCTGGGAGCCCCTCTTACTTCCTGTGAACTCACCAAAGGAAGGGTGTACAAAACTCTACTATTTACCTTGTGTGGGGCCCAAATCTCGTGTTGGAGTGGCAGTGAAGAATTAAATGCACTGGAGATTTCAATGACCAAATCGTGGAATTAATCGAGAGGCCAGGGAATCATGTGAACATCATGCATGTTGAGTATAGATTTCTCATGCTGTCAAATCTCTCCTGTCCTCCACTACACATTTGTGGGATATTTTAGATGTCATTGACCTTCGAGGATGTGGCTGTGAACTTCATGCAGGAGGAGTGGGATTTGCTGGATGCTTCCCAGAAGAACCTTTACAGAGATGTGATGCTGGAAGTCCTCAGAAACCTGGCATCTATAGGTAATAATTTGTGTATTTACTTAATTAGAGAATTTGTGTTTATTTTTTATTTATGTAGAACATGAAAAGACAATCAGTTGGTGAATTAATGTAGCATAAAATGCACTATGAATTTGGAAAAGCATTTCTCGCTCCTAGAAATTTATAATGTTTTGGTTTGGCATTTTAGGAATCAAATGTGATGAGAAGAACATTGAAAATCAGATCAAAAATTTTGGGAGCAATCAAAGGTAATTGTACTCACAAGAGGAATCCTTGAGGGAATCTGGGGATGTCATATAATTTTTAAAACCAATGCAAGAAATTTGCACAACATTAAATGTATTTATTCTTATAAGATTTTTTTTACCAGAAATATATACTTCACTGGGACTGGGGTTGTGGCTCAGTGGTAGAGAGCTTGCCTTGCATGCTTGAGGCACTGGGTTCTCTTCTCAGCACCACATTTAAATCAATAAAGTCTATTGTCAACTGAAATTAATTTATATATATATATATGATATTAATATATATTATATATAAATATATTAATATATGATATTAATAATTTATATATATATGATATTAAGTCTATTCAAAGTGCTTGACATGCAAAAAGTATTATGAAATTGCATATGTGAATATAACTATTTGGATAATGACCATAGGCAAGCTGTGTTGCAAAGCATTGTTTCCTCTCAATCTCTTTATTTTCTGGCTATTTGAACAAGTTTGAAAATCCTAGGCTTTACCTCATGTTGGAAGTAACCTTAACCTAGGACCTTAAATAAATACAACATCATGAATTAATCAAGTATTAATAATGTGCTGGTCATGAGATACCAATTCTTAAGCAAAGAAAAATTTTAATAGAGTAAATTCATGTGACTGCATTATGTGTGCCAAAGACTTCATATGCCCTTCATTCCTTCATAGGCAGATCACATCTCACTATGGACCCGAATGCTACAAGCATGAAGAATGTGAAGAGAAGCCATATGAATTGAAACTATACAGGAAATCTCTGGTTTCTCTCAAAAGTGTTCATACACAAATGTTAACACAAACTGGAGATGGACCCTATGAAAGTACAGTATGTGGGAAAGTCATCAGTTGTTCGAATGACATTCAAAGGCATGAAGATTCTCATACTGGGTGGCAACCTGATGAATGTCAACAATGTGATGAAGCCTCATCTTCTCCCACAGATGTTCAAAGTCACACAAGAACACATAGGAGAGGTGAAGCTTTTCAAAGTGAGGTATGTGGGAAAGCCTTTCATTCCCCCACTTTATTTAGAATACATGAAAGAACTCATTCTGGAGAGAAATCCCATGAAGGTAAAGAAGGTGGTAAAACCTTGGTTTCACCCACAGGTCTACACAGTCACGTGATCACGCACACTGGGAAAGTACTTTTTAAATGTAACGTATGTGGGAAAGACTTTGCTTACAGAAGTTTATTTAGAATACATCAGAGAAAACATACTAGAGAGAAACCCTATGAAAGTCAACAATGTGGAAAAGCCCACACTACTTTGTCTTACCTTCAGATACATGAACAAATCCATACTGGCGAGAAGACCAATGAAGGCCAACAATGTGAAAAAGTCTTCACTACTTCTTTATCCCTTGACAGACATGAACGAGCGCATACTGGAGAGAAGCCCTATCAATGTAAACAATGTGGGAAAGCCTATAGCACTTCATCTTACCTTCAGATACATGAACAAATCCATGCTGGAAAGAAGCCCAATGAATGCCAACAATGTGGAAAAGTCTTCACTACTTCTTCTTCCCTTCACAGACATGAACGGACGCATACTGGAGAGAAGCCCTATGAATGTATGCAGTGTGGCAAAGCTTTTGCTCAATCGTCTAACCTTCACTCACATAAAAAAACTCATACAAAAAAGAAACCCTATGAATGTCAACAATGTGGGAAAACCTGCCCTACTTTGTCTTACCTTCAGAGACATGAACAAATCCATACTGGAGAGAATCCTAATGAATGCCAACAATGTGGAAAAGTCTTCACTACTTCTTTTTCCCTTCACAGACATGAACGGACGCATACTGGAGAAAAGCCCTATGAATGTAAGCAGTGTGGCAAAGCCTTCACTAACTCCACTATACTTCACAGACATGAAAAAACTCATACTGGGGAGAAGCCCTATGAATGTCAACAATGTGGGAAAGCCTTCAGTACTTCTTCCTACCTTCAGATACATGAGCGGACTCATACTGGGGAGAAGCCCTATGAATGTAAGCAGTGTGGCAAAGCCTTCACTAACTCCTCTATACTTCACAGACATGAAAAAACTCATACTGGGCAGAAGCCGTATGAATGTCAACAATGTGGGAAATCCTTCACTACTTTGTCTTACCTTCAGATACATGAACAAATCCATACTGGAGAGAAGACCAATAAATGCCAACAGTGTGGAAAATTCTTCACTACTTCTTCTTCCCTTCAGAGACATGAACGAACACATACTGGAGAGAAGCCCTATCAATGTCAACAATGTGGGAAAGCCTACACTACTTTGTCTTACCTTCAGATACATGAACAATTCCATGCTGGAGAGAAGCCCAATGAATGCCAACAATGTGGAAAAGTCTTCACTACTTCTTTTTCCCTTCACCGACATGAATGGATGCATACTGGAAAGAAGCCCTATGAATGTAAGCAGTGTGGCAAAGCTTTTGCTCTATTATCTAGCCTTCACTCACATAAAAAAACTCATACTGACAATAAACCCTATGAGTGTCAACAATGTGGAAAAGTCTTCTCTACTTCTTTTAACCTTCACAGACATGAACAAATGCATAGTAGAGAGAAGCCCTATGAATGTAAGCAGTGTGGCAAAGCCTTCACTAAGTCCTCTAAACTTCACAGACATGAACAAATGCATACTGGAGAGAAGCCCTATGAATGTAAGCAGTGTGGCAAATCCTTCAGTATGTCCTCTAAACTTCACAGACATGAAAAAACTCATACTGGGGAGAAGCCCTATGAATGTCAACAATGTGGGAAAGCCTTCAGTACTTCTTCCTACCTTCAGATACATGAGCGGACTCATACTGGGGAGAAGCCCTATGAATGTAAGCAGTGTGGCAAAGCCTTCACTGACTCCTCTAAACTTCACAGACATGAAAGAGCACATACTAGAGAGAAACCCTATGAATGTCAACAATGTGGGAAAGCCTGCTCTACTTTGTCTTACCTTCAGATACATGAACAAATCCATACTGGAGAGAATCCCAATGAATGCCAACAATGTGGAAAAGTCTTCACTACTTCTTTTTCCCTCTGCAGACATGAACGGACTCATAGTGGAGAAAAGCCCTATCAATGTCAACAATGTGGAAAAGTCTACAGTACTGCCTCTAACCTTCACATACATGAACAAACCCATTCTGGAGTGAAGCCCTATGAGTGTAAGCAGTGTAGAAAAGCCTTTGCTAGAACTTCTCAGCTTCATAAACATGAACAAACTCATACTGGAGGGAAGCTCTATGAATGTAAACAGTGTGGCAAAGCCTTTGCTGAATCTTCTCAGCTTCACAGACATGAAAGAACTCATAGGGGAGAGAAGCCCTATGAATGTCAACAATGTGGAAAAGCCTTTGCTACATCCAGTCACCTTAAGAGTCATGGAAGAACACATACTGGAGAGAAGCCCTATCAATGTAAGCAATGTGGAAAAGCCTTCGCTCAATCCCATCATCTTCACAGACATGAAAAAACGCATACTGGAGAGAAGATTTATGAATATCAACAATGTGGAGAACCCCTTGACACATCCACTGAACCTCACATACACGAAAGTATTCATGCAGAAGAGAAGCCTAATGAATACCAACAATGTGGAAAAGTCTTTTTCTTGTTTTTTCTTTCACAGACATGAAGGGACCCACACTCAAGAGAAACCCTATCTGGGCTGGTGATGTGGCTCAAGCATTAGCGCGCTCGCCTGGCATGTGTGCAGCCCGGGTTTGGTCCTCAGCACCACATACAAACAAAGATGTTGTGTCCGCCAAGAAGTAAAAAAAAAAAAAAAAAAAAAAAAAAATTAAAATTCTCTCTCTCTGTCCCTCTCTCTCTTTAAAAAAATAAAAAAAAGAGAGAGAGAGAAGCCATATCAATGTAAGCAGTGTGGCAAAGCCTTCACTCAGTCCTCTCATCTTTGCTCACATGAACGAACTCATACTGGAGAGAAGCCCCATGAGTATCAACAATGGGGAATAGCCTTTGATATACCCCATCAGCTTCACTTACATGAACAAACTCATATTGCAAAGAAATTGTAATGATGAAAAAAATTGGCAAAGACTTCTGTTATTACTGTTCTTCTCATTAACATGTTGGAAGTTTACTGGAGAAAAATTCTTTAAATGTGAAATGTGGTGAATCAATATTTCTTGTCCCCTTCAAACACACTGCTCACTCTGCTGTATATTGTACTGGGGATTGTTCTGCAGATTTGGTGTGGTGGCCCTCTACCACTGAGACACATCTTCATTCTTTTTTATATTTTTAATTTTGAGACAGAGACTTGCTGAGTTCCTTAGGGTTGTTCTAAAATGGTGAGGCTGGGCTCAAACTTGTGATCCTTCAGCCTAAGCCTCCCAAGTCTCTGGGATTAAAGGCATACATCACCACATCTGGCTGAATAAGTGTTTAAATGTGAAAAAATATGGCAAATCATTCCGTTTTTTCCTGTTGTCTTCAAAGCCATTTCCCTCACTGGAAAACAAACACTCTGAATGGGGCCGATTTGCTACACTCTATCAGCTTCATGTTTCAAACCTCGTTTCCTTCCCTTTTATGAAAATACTCATGGAGAGATGCCCTGTGAATATGAGAAATGTGGGAAATCTTTTATTTTTTTCAGTTTATTCTGAGTACTAGAAGATTCTTTTGGAAAGTTTCATGCCAAAATGAATAAATCCTATGCAAGTTAGAAATACAAAGGGTTCAGATGTTTTACTTTTTTCTGTTGTATTAAAAAAAAAAAAAAAAACTCATACTGTAGAAAGTCCTGTGGATAAGCAATCTTGGGCAGTAGTCAATTTTTACAGTTTTCTTTAAAGACATAAAACATTTACATCTGGAAAAACCCTTCTGCTATTTATTTATTTATCTATTTATTTATTTATTTTGGATAAAGAAATAGCAGAATGCATTACAATTCTTATTACACATATGTACCACAATTATTTATATCTCTGTATATCAATAATTTTGACACCCAATTCATGTCCTTATAAATGTAATGTGTATAATGATGTTCATCATATTCCACCATCCTTGCTATTCTCCTGTCCTCTCCTTTTCCCTTCCTCCCCCTGCCCTATCTAGAATTCATCTCATCTTTCCAGGCTCCCCATTATGAGTCAGCCTCCTTATATCAGAGAAAACATTCAGCATTTGTTTTTTGGGGATTGGCTAACTTCACTTAGCATTATCTTCTTCAATGCCATCTATTTTCCTGCAGATGCCATGATTTTATTTTCTTTTTTATTGCTGATTAAAATTCCATTTTGTTTATATGCCACTTTTTTTTAATCCATTTATCCACTGAAAGGCATCTAGGTTGGCTCCACAGTTTAGCTATTGTGAATTGTCCTGCTATAAACATTGATGTGGCTGTAGTATGGTGTTTTTAAGTCCTTTGGGTATAGACCAAGGAGAGGGATAGCTGGGTCAAATGGTTGTTCCATTCCCAGATTTCCAAGGAATCTCCACACTGCTTTCCAAATTGGCTGCACCAATTTGCAGTCCCACCAGCAATGTATGAGTGTTATCTTTTCCTCCACATCCTTGCTAACACTTATTGTTGTTTGTCTTCATAATAGCTGCCATTCTGACTGGAGTGAGATGATAGGTTAGAGAAGTTTTGATTTGCATTTCTCTAATTGCTAGAGATGATGAGCATTTTTTCATCATCATCTCTGATTGTATATCCTCTTCTGAGAAGTGTATGTTCAAGTCCTAGGCCCATTTATTGATTGAGTTGTTGTTGTTGTTATTATTATTTTTATTAATAATATTTTGGTAGCTTAGCTTTTTGAGTTCTTTAGAGATTAGTGCTCTATCTGATGTGTGAGGGGTAAAAATATGCTCTCAGGATGTAGGCTCTATGTTCACTTCACAGATTGTCTCTTTTGCTGAGACAAAACTTTTTAGGTTGATTCCATCCCATTTATTGAGTCTTGGTTTTAATTCTTGTGCTATAGGAGTCTTATTAAGGAGGTTGGGGCCTAATCCCACATGTTGAATATTTCAGACTACTTTTTCTTCTATTAGATGCAGAGTCTCTGGATTAATTCCTAGGTTCTTGGTTCATTTTGATTTGAGTTTTGTGCATGGTGAGACCTAGGGGTTTCATTTTATTTTGTTGTTTATGAATTTCCAGTTTTCCCAGCACAATTTGTTGAGGATGCTTTTTTCTCCAGTGCATGTTTTTGGCACCTTTGTCTAATATAAGAAAATTGTAATTTTCTGGGTTAGTGTCTGTGTCCTCTATTCTGTACCATTGGTCTACCAGTCTGTTTTGGTGCCAAAACCATGCTGTTTTTTAAATTATTTCTCTGTAATAGTTTAAGGTCTGGTATAGTGATTCCACTTCCTTCAATCTTCCTGCTAAGGATTGTTTTAGCTATTCTGCATCTCTTATTGTTCAGAGGAGTTTCATGATTGCATTTTCTATTTGTATGAGGAATGCCTTGGGGATTTTAATGGGAATTAAATCTGTAATACAGATTATATCTGTATAGTGTTTTTGGTAGTATGGTCATTTTGATAATATTAATTCTGCCTATGCAAGAGCAAGGTAGATGTTTTCATCTTCTGAGGTCTTCTTTGATTTCTCTCTTTAGGGTTCTGTAGTTTTCATTGTATAAATCTTTCACCTCTTTCATTATGTTCATTCCCAAGCTTTTTTTATTTTTTTTATTTTTTGAGGTTCTTGTGAATGGTTGAGTTTTTCTCATTTCCTTTCTAGAGGATTTGTCACTGATACACAGAAATGCCTTTGATTAATGGGTTGATTCTATATCCTGCTAGTTTGCTGAATTAATTTACTAGTTCTAGATGTTTTCTGGTGAAGCTTTTTGAGTCTTCTAGGTATGGAATCATATCATCAGCAAATAGAGCTAATTTAAGTTCTTCTTTTCCTACACATATTCCTCTGATTTCTTTTATCTAATTGCTCTGGCCAGTGTTTTAAGAACTATGTTGAATAGAAGTGGGGAAAGGGTATTCCTGTATTGTTCCAGTTTTTAGCGGGAATGCCTTCAATTTTTCTTCATTTAGAATGATGTTGGCCTGAGGCTTAGTGCAGATAGCATTTACAAAGTTGAGATATGTTCCTGTTATTTCTAGTTTTTTTTTTCCCTAGTGTTTTGAACATAAAGTGGCACTGTATTTTGTCAAATGCTTTTTCTGCATCTATTGAAATGGTCATATGATTCTTATCTTTAAGTCTACTTGTGGGAGTTTTCAGTATCATTCCCTCCTGACCTCAGGAGAAATGGGGAGAGCACTCCCCGACCAGGAGGAGCCAAGAAAGGACAGGGCCTACTGATCGCCTGCACCCAGCACTCCCTCGCCAGAAGACAATCAGACGTGACAGGGACACAGCTAATATAATGTACAGGAGCCAGTCAGGATAAAGGTCAGCAGGGTGGGGAGAGTTCACATGTACACCCATCCTACAGGCAGTAATGGGTGACACAAACTGTCCATGAGGTTAGAAGGTTTCTGAGCCTATCCTAGAGGTGGTCCAATTTTTCATCACAACCCACGGCAATGCCTTCTGGATGATTGCCAGGCACTGTCTTAGCCACATGTGGACCAGGACTGGGAAGGGGGTAGTAGCCAGCAAGTTAGGTTTCCTATTTTCTGATGCAATATGCCCTACATGTTGCATGCACTACATCAAGTTAGGTTTCTTCCTTTTTTTTTTTTTTTGAATTTTTAATATTTATTTATTTTTTAGTTTTTCAGCACGCACAACATCTTTGTTGGTATGTGGTGCTGAGGATCGAACCCGGGCCGCACGCATGCCAGGCGAGCACACTACCGCTGAGCCACATCCCCAGCCTAAGGTTTCTTCCTTTCTGATGCAACATGCCCCACATGTTACATCATGCCCTCATCTATTGATTTGATGAATTACATTTATTGGTTTCTGTATATTGAACCAACCTTGAATTCCTGGGATGAATCACACTTGATTATGGTGCACAATCTTTTTGATATATTTTTGTATTTGATTTGTCAGAATCATTGAGGATTTTTGCATCTATGTTCATTAGAGAAGTTTTCTTTCTTTGATGTGACTTTGCCTGGTTTGGGGATCAGGGTGATATTGGCCTCATAGAATGAGTTTGGAAGTGCTGCCTTTTTTTCTATTTCCTGAAATAAATTAAAGAGTATTGGTATTAGTTCTTCTTTAAAGGTCTTTTAGAAGTCGGCTGTGTATCCTGGGTTTTTCTTGGTTGATAAGCATTGTTTTCTATTTTATCACTTGATATTGGTCTATTTCAATTGTGTATGTCTTCCTGATTCAATCTTGGCAGATAGTATGACTTAAGAAATTTGTTGATAACTTCAATGTCTTCTATTTTATTGGAGAATAGGATTTCAAAATAATTTCTAATTATCCTCTGTATTTCTGTCATATCTGTTGTGATATTACCATTTTCATCACATACACTGGTAATTTTGAGATCTCTCTCTCTCTCTCTCTCTCTTTCTCTCTCTTTCTCTCTCTCTCTCATTCTCTATGTTAACATGGCTAAGGGTCTGTTAATTTTATTTATTTTTTCGAAGAACCAACTTTTCTTGTCCATTTTGTCATTTGTTTCTTTTGTTTCAATTTTATTGATTTTAGCTCTAATTTTAATTATTTCTTGCCTTCTACTGTTTTGCTGGTGGTTTGTTCTTCTTTTTCTAGGGCTTTGAGAGGTAGTGTGAGGTCATTTTTTTTTCTTTGAAGAAATAAACTCCATGCAATGAATTTTCCTCTTAGTACTGCTTTCATAGTGTCTCAAATTTCCATAGGTTGTGTCTATGTTCTTCTTTACCCATAAGAAAATTTTAATCCTCTCCTTGATTCCTTCTGGAATGCATTGTTCATTCAGTAGCCTATTGTTTAGTCTCCAGGTGATGGAGAAATTTTATTTTTTAATTTTTTTTCATTCCCAATTTCATACAACTATGATCTGATGAAATGCATGGTAGTGTCTCTACTTTGTTATATATGCTAAGAGTTCCTTTGTGGCATAGTATATGGTCTATTTTAGAGAAGGATCCATGTGCTACTGAGAAGTGTATCTGTTTGATGCAAGTTGAAATATTCTATGTGTCAGTTAAGTCTAAGTTATTGATTGTGTTATTGAGTTTTATAGATTTTTTATTCAACTTTTGTTTGGAAGATCTGTGCAGTGGTGAGAGAGGTGTGTTAAAGTCATCCAAGATTATTGTGTTGTGGTCAATTTGACTCTTGAACTTGAGAAGAGTTTGTTTGAACATAGCTGCACCATTGTTTGGGGCATATATATTTATGATTGTTACATCTTCTTGGTGTATGGTTCCCCTGAGCAGTATGTAATGTCCATCTTTATCCCTTTTCATTCCCTTTGGCTTGAAGTCTACTTTATTTGATATGAATATGGAAAACCTTGCTTACTTGTGCAGTCCATGTGAGTGGTACGGTTTTTGTTTTTCCCAGCATTTCACCCTCAGTCAGTGTCTTTCTCTATTAGATGAGCCTCCTGGAGGCAGCATCTTGTTGCGTTTTTTTTTTTTTTTTTAATCTAGTCTGGTAGCTTATGCCTTGTGATTGGTGTGTTTTATTAATTAGCATTCAGGGTTATTATTGAGACATGGTTTGTATTTCCAGCCATATTTCTTTATTTTTGTTATTTAACTTGACTTGGTTTTCTTCTTTGATTAGTCCCTCCCCCCTTTGGGATTCTACATTCCTATTCTGATATTCATTGTTGTTTTTCTTTTCCTCTTCATGGAATATTTTTCCAAGGATGTTTTGTAGTGCTGGTTTTCTAGCTATAAATTCTTTTAACTTTTGTTTATCATGGAAGGATTTTATTTCATCTTGAAATCTAAAGCTTACTTTTGCTGGATACAAGATTCTTGGTTGTCACCCATTTTCTTTCAGCTTGATAGATTTGTTCCAGGATCTTCTAGTTTCTAGGGTCTGTGATGAAAAAGTGTGTCATTATCCTAATTGATTTTTCCCTATATATAATCTGATTCCTTTCTCTCATGGTTTTAAAAATTCTCTCCATATCCTGTATGGTGAGCATATATATTATTATGTACCTTGGTATGGATCTGTTTTGATTTTGTACATTCGGCATCCTGTAGCCTCTTAAATTCGGATTTCCGATTCATTCTTCATGTTTTGAAAGTTTTCTGATATTATTTCATTGAATAGCTTCTTGATTCCTTTGGTTTCATCCTCTATGCTTCCCTTTATCCCAATAACTCCTAAATTTGGTCTTTTTATGCTATCCCATATTTCTTGAATGTTCTGCTCCTGGTTCCTTACCATTTTCACTTTGTGGTCTATGTTCCTTTCAAGATTATATATTTTATCTTCATTGTCTGATGTCCTATCTTCCCAGTAGTCCACTCTGTTTGTGATGCTTTCATTTGAGCTTTGAGTTTCGTTTATTATTTCATTCATATCAAGGATTTCTGTTTGTTTGTTTGTTTGTTTTAGAACCTCTATCTCCCTGTTGAGGTGACCTTTTGCTTCTTGGATTTGTTTATGTAGCTCATTATCGAAGTGATCTTTTACTGCTTGTCTTTGCTCTCTTATATCTTCTTGGAGTTCACTGGACCTTTTAACCATGTATATCCTGAAATCTTTCTGTGTCCATTTTTCTGCTGTAGCTGCCAATGATTCTAATGATGTGTTGTCTTGATTTGTTTGGGGCACTTTCTTCCCTTGTCTTTTCATGTTGCTTGTGTGTCTTCCTTTCCAGCTCTGTGGTTCTGGGGTATTATTGTTTTTACCCTATAAATTTGTAGTGCTCTTGTAGGGTTGCAAGATCCCTTCTTTGTGGGGAAGGACAATGTTAACAAATCCCAATATCAACAATACATCAGTATGAACAATTTGTTGTTATTAAGACACTTACAGGGCTGGGGATGAGGCTCAGGTGATAGTGTGCTTGCCTGGCATGTGTGTGGCCCAGGTTTTATCCTCAGCACCACATACAAACAAAGATGTTGTGTACACCAAAAACTAAAATATTAATATATTTTTTAAAAAAGACACTTACAGTTTAGTCTCAATGTCCAGAAATGTTGGATTCAATTATTATTTAAAATATAATCAGTAGTTTTGTAAAAAGGTTTACAGTTTCTAGCGGTGGACAATGAACTGGGGGTCTGGCAGGATGATATGTGGCTCAGAGGGAGGTCCCATCTGCCAGCCATGCTCACCAAATATGAGGAAAAAGGTGATCCAAGATGGAGCCAGTCGGCTTCCAGAGCCGGGGTGACCAGTGTCGTGGGGAGAGCTGGGCAATGGCCTTGTGCTGTGGGTAGGTAGCAGCTGAGTAGCCTGTGTGGGAATGGTGCAGCCTGGAGTTCTGCAGAGGGCCTGAGAGGTGTTTCTGCTGAGCCGCTCAAGAGCTGCTTGTGGCTAGAGCTGTGGGCTTTGGGCCTGGAGTCCAGAGTCTTACTCAATCTCTGAGGCTCTGAATTCTGCATTGGGCTTACAGTGTGTTGATTTCTGTGAAAATCTACTCTAGACTGGCTTTTCACACTCTCTGAAATCCTGTATTCTGATGAGGTGAGACCTAAGCCATGGAACAACACAGGATGCTGCCTGTCTCTGGCCCACCATCTTGAATTTCCCCCCTCTGTTCTTGACATGATATGGTACCCTTTCAACTGTCAAGGCCTCTTTATTTTATTTTTTTTTAAATAAAGTTATAGTGCCATGATTTATTTATTTATTTATTTATTTATTTTAGAGAGAGAGAATTTTTTTTAATATTTATTTTTTAGTTTTTCAGCACGCACAACATCTTTGTTGGTATGTGGTGCTGAGGATCAAACCCGGGCCGCACGCATAACAGGGGAGCACTCTACCGCTTGAGCCACATCTCCAGCCCCAAGACCTCTTTAAACACCAGGGAAGAACTCAAACTGGAGAAAAGTCTTGTATGTAGAAATGTGATAAGACATTTCTTGTTTCAGATCTAGTTAGACTTGTTCGGATTTGAGGGAATATTTTGTATTATTTATTATGATTATGTTTTTCAACCTAGAGGTGCTGAACCACTGAGACACATCCCAGTCTTTTTTTCATTTTTCTTTTTCCAGTTTTGAGACATGGTCTCACTTGAATGCTTAGGTCCTAAGTGGTGAGGGTGGCTTTGAAATTATGATCATCCTGCCTCAGCCTGATGTAGGTTGGGTTGAAGCTTGTGATCCTCCTGCTATGGCCACTGGGATCACAGACATATGCTACCATGCTCAGCTCCTGGGTGTTTCCTGAATCCCTGATGTAAATTGAAATGTGCCTTGTTTGTGTTGAGGTTCCAGGTGTCACCAATTCGGATGCCAGAATTACTTCTTCATGTCTTTCTGTATGTTAACGTCCTTCAAGCTCTAAGATTCTAAAATGATGCTGATCATCATAAGATCATTAACTCACACCTTCCAAATTATTATTAGTTCAGTTGAAGTAAACTGGAGTTGACTTGGAAAAAATGTATATTAGATAATTTATGTTGAAAACAGGGGTGGAAGAACTATTTAAATATTTAAGGAAACCAATTATTCATTTCTATGAAGAGCTCATGATATAATGAACTTCAGTTACTATTCCCTTTCATGCACCCATCACCAGAAAAGCACTTTAGCAGGGTCACAGAGGCTATCAGAAATGCCCTGGTGCTCAGGTGAGGGTTTTACAGAGCAGCAAGTCACATTAAAAAACACCTGGGAGGGGTGAGTTGTGCCACCCACACATGCACTCACACACATGTACAGGATCAAGTCACCCTTTTCTATACATACCCTCCCTAGTGCAGTGCTGTCATCCTCAGTGTGTCATGCAACTATTGATTTCTTTGACTTTTCTCACAATGTTGCTGCCCACTATTCCTTCTCAAAAATCAAATGTTATTTCCTGACTTCTCAATTTAGTCTTGTGTCATTCAGAAGTTTCATACACATTGTGTGTGTTAGTTGAGGCCTCTCCACTCCAGCCTTGTGTACAGATTAGTGAAATATCTCTTCCTTCCTCCTTTTCTCCCTTTGTTATTTCAGACATTACCCAGGAGGGCTCCACCACTGAGCTTCACCCTAACCCTGTTAATTGTTATTTTTTAAGAGAGTCAGGCTGGCCTTGAACTTCTAGTCACCCTGCCTCAGCCTCCTACAGCTGGGACCATAGGCATGTGACCTTGTGTGTCCTGCAGCTGATCCCTTCCTTCTCCTTGATGCCTTCGTGGCCTGGTGATGACTCTGGGACCTCCATTAGACATTCTTTTCTAAGTCTCATGTGTTGTGTTTTACATAGGCAAGTTAAAGAGCATTATTAAATCTTGTAGTTTGTATGTATCGTTTGGAGAGGCACCTTCTCAAAATATACTTTGCCCTATTATTAATGGAGTTTATTTCTTTTCTTCTCCTGGTGCCAGGTACCCAACCCTACCTTGTGCCTGCTAGGCAGGCGCTCTAGCACTGAGCACTCCCCTAGCTCAGGTGGTGAGTTTGCCGCTGCTGTGTGTGTGGACCCATTACTGTCCACGTCAGCAGATGCAGCTCTGCAGGTGTATCCTCGTGTTTGCAGCTTGTCCCTTTTTTTCTTAAACTTCTTTTACAGCACTGAATTATAAATCCAATTCAGCTTTTCTCCCGATGATTATTCCTTGGGTGGAGTAAGCCAGAAAACCCAGGCTGGATTTCTCTCTGTGTTTAGGGTACTGTCATACATAGGTGACTGCATGACCAATATGATTCTGCAACATGCACACTCAGAAAAAGGAGAGATGATATCCCATCTATGTATGATATATCAAAGTGCATAAATGCATTCTATAGTCATGTATAAGTAACTGAAAGAAATAAAATAATTTTAAAACAAAACAAATCCAGGTGCAATGGCTCATGCCTTCATTCCAATGGCTCAGGAGGCTGAGGCAGGAGGACTGTGAGCTCAAAGCTAGCCTCAGACATAGTGAGACAGTAAAGGACTCAGTGAGACCCACTCTCTAATAAAGTACAAACTATAGCTGTGGTGGAGGCTCAGTGGTTGAGGGCCCCTGAGTTCAATTCACAGGACACCCCCCATTCAAAAAAGAAAAGAAAAGAAAAAAAAAAAAACTAAGGAAGAGGGGTATGGTACCAGTGTTGTTGGGCACAGTGTCACACAGCTATAATTCCAGTGGCCAAGCAGGCTGAGGGAGAGGGATCACAAACCTAGACAGCCTCAACTTAGTGAGGCCCTGAGGAACTTAGCCTGATCTGTGTCAAAATAAAAAATCCACAGGTCTGGGGATGTTGCTCAGTGGTTGTGCACCCCAGGCTCAATCCCGAGCCCCAAATAATAAAGATATAAAAATGGATTTAGTCTTTCCTCTTTATTTGCATTGTTCTCATCTTCCTAATGGCTCTAATTGACAACTGTCCATGATCCTTTTCACCCTCCTGGATGTCCTCCTGCACACACCTCTCTATTTCCTGGTGTGTTGGCGGTCCCTCACTGATCTGCATGACATCTCCTTATGTTTGCATTCATTGGAATCCCTTTTATCTGTGGTCAAGTACTTCTTGCTCTCTGCTTTATGGCCTTGGACAGGGAAGAAGAATGTCTTCTCCCTCTGCAGCGCCGCCTCACTGTGGTGACCTTCCACTCAGCACCCTTTGCTCTCACCCACAGCCATGATCCTTCTGGTCTTCAGCAGGGAACAAGGTTCTGCCTGTCTTCCACACCACCCTCACCCAATGCTCAACTCCATCTTCTACAACCTGAGGAACAAGGAGACGTTGAGGCCCTGAGCAGATGGACCCAGGTCTGTTCTGTGATATAGATAAAAGGTCTGCCCCTTTCCCCGGGACTTAGCTGCAAGTCCATTAAGCATTGTGTAGGAACTGAAAATATTATTCTATACCAAGAGTGTGGAGACTGAAAACCATCTACAATATAAATAAACTCAGGTCTGTACAAAATTGTCTTATGAATGTGTGGAATTTAAAAAGATTTTAGCATCCTGCTTCCCTGTGAACCAGAGACAGGCCCACACAAGGACCCCAACATGAGGCACCCCTCATCCGAGCAGAGAGGTGCCCTGACTGGGGTTCCCTATTCACCCCATGGTGGCTCCACAGTTCAACATCAGACACATATAGGTTTGAGGCTGCCACTCCCACAAAACTGGGATGTCACATCTTCAATCAAGGGACGACAATAAGGACCTTGTAAGAAGGTCTCCAAGTCCCTGTGGCCTTGCTACACCTGTGTCTCCTCTTTACTATTATTCTTTACACAGAATATCTTTATATTTTAGAATATTATTCTTTAAATGGGTTTCTCTTAATTGTGTTTTCAAAATTATGGTTAAAATTACTTCCCAGGGTAGGGAATAGTATACAAGTCTTACAGTGTCTCACGGACTATAGGTCCAGTTACAGAATGTATATAATAGAAATGAATTTCTAACAATGTTTGTAAGTTTTATTGCTCAAAACTCACATATGGCTTTAATGTGGAGAACATTTTGAATATAATGTTTTCTCAAATTCCACAAACATCCAATAAACAGAGATGATATGCAAGAATCAGCACCAATCATTGCAATTACTGATATCTTTGAATCAGTCAAATTTACTCTACAATTAGAAGTGTCAAAATTGGAATATAAGTCAGCATTTTAAAACACTTATTCTTTGATCAAGGTTGTATAAATTGGTTCTTGGTCAAACAGCACAAACTTTAGGTGTAAGTTTAATATGTTAATGAGCTCTGTCATGTCAGAATGTGGAGAAAAACCTTAGCTTACATCAGCATAATAAAATCAGGGAAGTAGCCTAAAAAATCCTACAATTGATTAGTCCAAATATATATAATCAGTCCAGTTATACAGAAATCTGTTTTTCAAATGTTTTAACTTTCCATGTCATCTGTCTAGATAATTATAGAAACATATCCTTATTTAGAAAAACCCTTTCGTGGGTCTGGGGATGTGGCTCAAGGGGTAGCGCACTCGTCTGGCATGTGTGCGGCCCGGGTTCGATCCTCAGCACCACATACCAACAAAGATGTTGTGTCCGCCAAATACTAAAAAATAAATATTAAAAAAATTTCTCCCTCTCTCTCACTCTTTCTTAAAAAAAAAAAAAAGAAAAACGCTTTCGTCATGAAAATTTAGAATATTAAGACCTTTTTATTTACCCAAATATGATTTCTTTCTTAGGACCTCCTAGTAGACATCCTTTTCTTTCTTTTACTTAGAACTGGATAATCATACTAAAGCAAACGTGTGTGTTTCCTCTCTGTAGAAACATCTTCTTTTCCTTCTCTAGAAATTCTTCTTTGTGTATACTTTGGAACAATTTTTATAAATCTTAGAATCTAAATAAATTATCAGAAGTTTAATCAGAAGTTTCTCAATGAAAATATAGTTAAAGCTGTTGGACATTTCTGTTGACAGAATCATATCTATTTATCATCTTATAAAAATTTGTACAAAATTTGAGAAATAGAGATTACTTGATGTTTATATCTCTTGAAATAGATATTTTGTAATCAAACACACTTATCTTAAATATCTGTACCATAAAAAGCAGTGCATAAGAGCATATGTAAGAAATATAACTTATGTGTTTTCTGTTGAAGAAAAATGATTAGAAGCAAATAAAATATATTAATTAAAAATAAGACATATATGTTAATTATTTCATGAATTAAGGACTATGGATGATCCAAATAACTGGAAAGATATACATTCATAATAAAAGTTTAACTCAGTATTATACAACCATGAAGTTTTAAAATAAGGCTCATTAGGGCTGGGGATGTGGCTCAAGCGGTAGTGCGCTCGCCTGGCATGCGTGTGGCCCAGGTTCGATCCTCAGCACCACATACCAACAAAGATGTTGTGTCCGCCGAGAACTAAAAGATAAATATTAAAAATTCATATTCTCTCTCTCTCTCTCTCTCTCTCAAAAATAAAATAAAATAAAATAAACCTCATTGAATCATGTATTTGGATCCATTTATTTTACTTTGGACTAGTAGTGCACTCATTCTATTTGGGACGTCACGTGATGTGGTTAAAAGAAATCCCTGTGTATACATTTGTTTGTTTATTGTAATTACGTAGTCAGGAACGAGAAGAAGGATTTCTTGGTCATCACAGAAACATTGTGAGAAAAGATCTCAGATGCTGGCTTTGGTGTGTGAGGGGTGCAAAACGCATTCCCATAGTCTCCAAAATTATAAGAAGCCTATGTTTGTGATCTCTCCTCAACGGAACATTACTTAGTTAAAGAGCAAAAGGAAGGATTGTAAAGGAAGCTGTTCACACACACACACACACACACACACACACACACACACACACACAGTTATTTCACTTCAGAGCGAGTCAGGCTTAGGGCAGCAACAGAGAAGCCTGTGGAGTCACATTTTGCCTGTAAGTATTTCAGGTGCACATTCTTAAAATGCAGGCTCCTTGCAGCTCCAGTGGCAGACAACAGTGAAGCAGGAAGGACAGGTTAGTGGCTGGGAGGCGGGACCAGAAACCCTGCCTGGGTGACAGAGGAAGGACCAATGGGAAGCCCTGGAAAGTGGGAAAGTCCTGATGAGGAAGCCAGGCTCCGCCCCCAGGCTCCCCTGGTTACCATGGTGATGGAACAGCCCAGAACTGGCTGTGGCTGCTGCAGCTGCCTGGGTCCCAAGGTCAGGTGTCAGCTCTCTCCTCCTTAATGGGCTGTTTCACTGTGTCTTCCCCTCGTCCCTCCTGTTCTCCCATCTTTTGCATTTTCCGTTTCCACAGCGTGGGCACTTTAAAACAGTGATTTAGAGGCAGAGGCTAGCATTACTGTCAGACCCTATGACAGTCTGCCATTGGCCCCCTGGCCAGGTTGCTTAAGGGTCAAAAGCACAGCTGGGTGGGGCTAGTTAAGACCTTTTAGGGAGCAGGGGCTGGTCCTGTGTCCTGCAGCTGAGTTAATTAAAGCTGTTCCGACCCCAATGGGACAAGACTGCAGGGAAGAGGCTCAGTACAAACTGTTTGAGCACATTTGAAAAAACAGCAGAAAAACACAATTTGCCTCTCTACCAGCAGAAAATCCCCTGCATCAAGTCGCACCACGAAAAATGTTTCCTTTTTCCTCTTACTCTCCAAACATTGACTCCTAGAATATACATTCCAAGAAATCTTTATACTGCGAGGGGGAAAATTGTGACATATGCAGTCCAGGGGAGAAATAAAGAATGTCCACGAGCTTCTGCCCTTCCAGTGCTTTATTCACTCAAGTTCCTCCATACAGTTTCACTCTATAGGTTCTTGATCAAGAAAACACAAGCCTTAATGCTGGGCACTGCAATAGACAATCAATCCACAGGGAACAGTTCTAGATGCATTCTAAGCACTGCAAAACACACCTAATCAGCGCAGGCTAGTGACAGCCATTCCCTCTGCATGCTGAGTTCAAAGGTCTTAAGTCCTAGGCTTTGAGTCCAGCAGATGCACACTCACTCAGAACGTGGTAATCAGGTCTGGAACCAAGGTAGGCTTTCCCTAGCGTGGAGCGTGGAGTCGTGGAGTGGATGACCTGTTGAGGAGGGGGCCGAAGGGAGGAGTTGGGGCTCTCACCAAGGTCCAAATGAGGCGGTAGAGTTTGAGAGCCGTGAGGATCATGCAGAGACTCAGGAAAGATGCCAAGTGATGAGATGTCTGGTCCTCAGCAGGCTCTCCACCTCTAGTGCATCCTTGTTTCAGCTGGCTGAATCCCTGTTCATCAACTCTATCATTTATACTATATTTGGGAGATTTTGACCCCGCTTTCAATTCCTACCAGCCAACACTGGATTTCTCAGTGATGTCACTCACCCTGAGGTCAGAAACTTGTGATCTGGTGGTCTCCACCCTGATCTTCTGGGTTTCCCTCTTATCAGGCAAGGACAGCCTGCCAGGGGCTTCACTCTCTATATCAGGATGAGGGGAAGGAACTTGTTTGAGGCCTTACTGGAGGGATCTGTGGCTGTGCCTGGTGAAACTGCAGGTTAAACTGAAGTTTTTAAAGTGGAGTTGCTTAGGCTCAGGCCTAAGGCCATCCTAACACTTTACCTAATACTTCAAAATAAAAAAATACACAAAAACATAAAAACTTTTTAGAAAAGCAATTTTCCCATAGGAAAGCACCGAACTTAGTAACATATCCCATGAATCACCTTCATAATTCTTTATATTTACTCATGGTTTCTAGAATTGCAAAAATATTTTTTATCTTTCTACAGGCGAAAAATTCCCAGATCTTATGAGTCTAACATCACAACTTCTTCTTCTGTCTAATTCACTTACTTTCTACAATTCAACCCACAACACTCTGAAAATCTAAGTGCACTTAACTTCTGGAGAGAAATTCCAAACTCACTAAATTTCTAAAATTTACACTGAAGTTCAAGTACAGGACACCACTTGTCCCGACAAAGGACTAAACCAGTCAGGGTAACTCCAGGTGAACTGGGCTGCATGACATTGTCAGAGACAGAGAAATGTCTTTTTCTTTGGTTCTGTGATGGCTTCCTCACCCAGCTCCCCCCCATAAAAGGCCAGGGAGGCAAGAGAGAGAGAGAGCAGGCCTGGAGCCCCATTTTATTGGGGAGAAGCCACTCAAATGAGGATAGGGTCAAGACTCAGGGGGTGGAGTCTTCCTGATGTCTGCTGCCAGTAGGTTGACATCCTGGAAGGCCACGCCCATCTCAAGTGCTGTGTGGGGATCAAGGGCAGAGCAAGGGAAGGGGACACACAAGGGGAGGTTCCATGGAACATTCTATCCCCAAAAAGCACAGAGTAGGATTCCAAAGGAACAGTTGGGTGTAACTCGACCCCACTGGGTGACGGTACTCCTGGAGCCACACCTCACTATGTGAATGGGGGTGAGGCCCAATGTATTGTGGGGCGCAGCAGCTGTTCCATACTCCCCTCCACAGGACTTAACGTGACTCCTGACAGCAGAATTCACAGCTCAGGGTGGACTCGGGGCCAGCTGCCCAGAGTGTGGGGGTCAGGGCACCCCAGGAGGCTGTCTCCTGCGCAGTCAGCACAATGCAATGGCTTCTCTTGGTAAAGCTGTGGGACAAACGGGAGGCAGGCAGTGTCCGGGTCCAGCAGTGCTCACGGGTCCCACTGTCCAATGGTATACAGAAGCAAAAATTGCTGCTTCCCCCGTGTCCAAGCTCTGGGGTGGGCACGTCACAGGTTTAAGTGGGTGTTATTTGAAGTTGTCCCCCTCAGACTCAGAGTCTGAGCCATGACCTAATGGAGCACAGTTCCACGACCATGGTTTACATCATGAGTGGGAAATCGTGACGTTTTGGCAAAAATAATGGTGAATGTGTTGTCACAGAAATTGTCTCATGTCTGTGTTCTCTTTAGCTTGATTTCATGGGAGGTTTTTTGCATATTTCATCTGACAAGGCAGCAATCTGGATGCTGGGTGGAGAGGGTGAGGGGCTCCCTAGGACTGAGGACCCAGGATGCTCCTCTGAGCACATCCCTGCATCCTCCAGGGGAAGTTTGATCCCAGGGTGCCTTTTGTCTGGGGTGTCTCTGGGTCACTTCCTCTCCACTGTCAGGAGAGGGTCCCGGGGTCATGTCTTCTGGGGGTCCCAGGAGCCTGGGTTTCCTGTTGGGAGTCAGAAGCCTGAGCAGTAACCTCCACACAGGGGCCAGGGGCTTAGGATCCTGTCCCCATTGCTCAAGTGAGGAGAAGGTCATGTTTCCAGCCACAGGGGTGGCTGAGGTCATGGCACAGCGCCAGGCTCCCCGAGTTCCTCTCCTGCAGGGATGCTGCTGCTGCAATTTTGCTTTGGTTTTTATTTCTCTCCTTTGCAAGTGGCACCTTGTATGGTTTCTGTTTCTGGAAATGTTGATATATTTTAACTTTTTACAAGAGATTTGTGTGTATTTTATAGTAGTAAATGATAAAGTATCATATTGAGAGCGTAGATTTATGCATTCATGACATTCTAAATTCTTGATAAAGATTGAATATGTAGGTGGGGCTGTGGCTCCATGGTGGAGTGCTCGCCTAGCATGCAGGAGCAACTAGGTTCGATTCTCAGCACCGCACAACTATGAAATAAAGACATTGTGTCCACCTAAAAAGCTAAAAAAATAAATATTTTTTAAAGACTGAATATTTAGTTGTATGTTTTGTCTTTTAGTTTATCAAATGCTTGCAAATCTCTAAGCTTGTTTTATATATTGAACCAGATTTCTGTATGAGTTGCCTTTTACTTCAACCCCGTGATGTTCAAGGATCAGCTGCACATTGTGTTTCCCAAATCCTATCAGGTGGTTGTTTGGGGTGTTCTTTGTGCCTCTGAGGTTTTGACAGGAGCTCAGGAACTTGTGTAGCTGGTAGAAGCAAAGGATGGAGCTCGGCAGGTGTGTGTCCTCCTGATCTGCAGTAACAATGAATTGGAGGTGGATAAGGGTGAAGATGGCAGCCACATTTCCTGGGTGCAGACCAGCTCTGCCCCTCCACGTGGGACATCCACTTCACACAAGTGTCTCCGTTTCCTTTCTATAACTTGGGAATAATAATAATAATCCCAGCAGAGCCTGCACAGCACAGATAGAAGTTATGTGAGTCAGTAAACAAGTCCTCATGGTGCTGCTTTTAGCCTGGCTAGGAGCCCACACTGCAGCAGCCCTTGCCTCTTCTGCTGTGGACACCTCTCCTCAGGTGCCATAGAGATGGATGGGACCAATGGCAGCACCCAGGGCCTCTTTATCCTCCTGGGATTCTCCAATTTCCCCAATGTGAACAGGGTCCTCTTTGTGGTCCTCCTGGTAGCCCACCTGCTGACCCTGCTGGGCCACACTCCATCCTCCTGGTGTCGCAGCTGGACCCCACCTCCACACGCCCGTGTTCTCCTTACCCCCTTCGTCCTTCCTGGACCTCACCTTCACCCCCAGCTCCATCCCCAGCTGCTGCACAACCTACGTGTCCATGACAAGACCATTAGCTCTGCAGTGGCACAGTCCAGCTCTTCCTGTTCCTGGGCCTTGTGGAGTGGAGGGACTGCTGCTGAGTGTCACGGCCTATGACAGGTTGGTGGCTATCTGGAAGCCCCTGGCCTACACCGTGATCATGACTTCCAGGCTGTGGTGCAGTCAACTCCTTGGTCATATGTCAGTGACCCTATGGTTACACTGCTGTGCGCACAAGAAGAAGGATCACTTCCTGTGTGAGATACCTATCCTGATCCCTGTGGCCTGTGTCAGCCTGGGGGCTATTGAGGGCACTGTCCTTGTCCTGGATGTGGGCATCATGCTGTTTCCCGTGGTCTTCCTCCTGGTCTCCTGTGGTCACATCGTCAGTGCTGTGCTCAGAATGCAGTCGTCCTCAGGAAGACACAGTCTTCAACACCTGCGGCCCCCTCACCCTGGGCTCCCTGTCCTACGGGAACTTCATCCTCAAGTACATGCAGCCAGGAGCCGCTCCTCCTGGGACCAGGGCAAGGTCCTCATGCTCTTCTACAACCCGTCACCCCTTCCTGAACCCCTCATCTCCACCCTCAGAAACAGGGAGGTGAGAAGGCTGATGCTGGGGAACAGAAAAGGGGACAAGGAGGGAGGGCCCAGGAAGTGACCAGCACCCAGGCTCAGGGTCAGCTCCATAAGGGCCACTGCTGTCCTCTGAGCCGTGGGGCAGATGAGGTGTCCGCCTGCAGCTCTCAGCACATTTGCAGGGCTGTCCTCTGGGAGCCTGATTAAGGCCAGCGCTGTGGGTTTTATAACAGCACAGGGCCTGTCCTCCACACCCGGATGTGCAGCCCTGACCCTGCAGGCTGGTACCAGGGCCACAGGAGTCCCCGGGTCCTGCTTCTGTAGTTTGCTGAGTTCACAGTGGTGCTCTCAGCATTTCAGCTGGAACCTCCCAGCTCTCTCCGGGCTCTTGGTGTGAACCACTGTGTCTTCCTGGGTGGCGTCAAAGCTGAGTTCAGCGTGGCCGGGTATTTCCCTCCCATAGGCTCGCAAGGAAGCATGTTGTCTTTTTCTGCCCTCTGTTAGGAGACAGATACATGAATGGTGGGAGCACAGGGTTAAGAGAGTAACTATAAATGTGGCCCAGGGGGCAGACCCCACGTGATTCATTTGCCAAAAAGCAATGTCGCTGCAGCCCTGCCTGGAGAAAGTGGACAGGTTCTGTCCCATTCCCCAGCAAACCACCTGTTGTCTGCATGGAAATGCAGGTCGGAATTAGTATGCGTGAGAGGAACCCAAGAGAGTATGAAGGGCCTGACTTTTGTGACCCTTTTGCCAGAGCAGATTCTGAAACATAAGGATGCTTCCTCCTATCCATCAAACTTGTAGCAATGGATAGTTAAGAATGCAATTAGCACTGCTCAGCATGGGGCCCTATGGCTTGGAAATGACCAGGCCACCAGACAGGCCCGAGCCATGGTCTCCAGAAACCCACTCCAAGAGGCCAGAGAGCCTTTGGAAGGTCTGTGGAAGATAAGAGGTGAAAGTTGATGGAGAGGACCTCAGCCTGCCACCAACACAGCGCCGCCACAGCGCCCTCTGCTTGGTACCCACAGGCATTGGGTGCCCTGAAAGAGGGAAAGAAGGCAGTACAGGGGATAGGCCCCGGGGGCCATCTGCAGACATGTGCTCAAATCCCTCAGTCACAGTTTATGGACAGAGTGAATAATCCAAGAAAGGAAAAGTGTCTCATGGAGGAGACGGGAAGCCGCAGCCAAGGAGGTGATCAGGGAGTGGACTAAACAAGGGACAGAGAGCAGCAGGCACCAGCACAAAGCAGCCAAGTGAATGACTGGATTTGGCCACCCAGGATACAGGGACACAAGGGGCTCAAGCCTCTCTGCTGGCCTCAGCCTTGGCCACTGCATGAAAGCAGGAATAAGGTAGCTATAAAGGAAGAGGCAGCTCCACTTGCTGGGGGGTGGAGGGACAGGACAGTTCTGGGGAGAATGCCCAGAGCCTCTGCAAATTATTTCCTGAACTGACCAAGGAGGCTTCCAAGCAGCTAGTCAAGACCACAAAAACATGACCCTTTCCTTCCTGTTGTCGCTTAACAACCTGCTGGAGTAAGTCCCCTAGGTTAAAATCTAATGCCTTATGGCAAGTAGATGTCCCTCACTATGTACCTTCAGGAAATTAAAATATGTGTATGTGGTCATTGATACCTGTTCAGGCTGTGGAATGGCCATTTCCAGCTACTTAAGTGCTTTGGGATCATGGCAGCTCCTTTCTCCATCAAAACTGGCACTGCTACAGCCTTGGCAAGCAGAGCCTTCAAGGAATTTTGCTCTACATGGCACAGAAATCATGTCACTGGGATCCCCTATAACCCTCAGGTTTAATGCATTGTAGACAGAACACGCAAGGAATTAATGACCATGCTACAAAAACAGGGCAGGGGGAGGGAGGGGGCTCTACCAAATGCCCTCACAATGCCTTGAACAAAATCTTGTTTACTTCAAATTTTCTTTCAACTTCAAAATTTTCCATGGAAACAGCCACCCAAATACATTAGGCCCTCTTCACTGTGCCCTGCCATTTACCTATAATCTCCCAGCTCCATCCCAGCACAAATGCATGATGGTCCAGTGTCCCTCCTAAAACTGGGTCCAGGGTTTGTACATGTTGAGAGAAGCCTCACCCCATCTGGGTGCCTGCAGTGAAACTGCCTGCCAGGTAAATTGGGCTTTGGTCCCTTGGCCACCAAATTAGCGGTGGTCAATTGGGAAGGAGCCCTATCTAAGCTCTTTTCTAATAACTCCTTCCTGATTGATCCTGAGGTAGCCGTACAAGGACCACCAGTGCAGGGGAACACAGCACTCCCACACCTGCTCGGCCGAGTGGTTTCTCCGTCGTTGATGAGACCTACAACCAGGACCGTCCTCTGTTTTGCTCTTGCTAATGAAACTTTTCTAGATCAATATAACAAGTCCTATGCTGGCTGTCTCTCACTGACACTTGGTAGTTAACGCTACCAATGGCCATAGACACCCCCCCATGGCAAGTGCCAGAAACCCTGGCTGCCAACATGCCCAACAACACTCTTTACAAAGCTCCCCTCTGATAATGACAGCACCCCAAGAAAACCATGTGTGGCAGCCACACCTTATCTCCTTGGAAAGAGAAATTTCTCTTGCGAAGATCAATACCTAAGCACCTGGGTGGGCACAGCTCCCTGGAATGTAACCTATGTGCCCAAATACCATGTGGGCTACAAAGTAACTGCTACCTGGGACAATCTGTCATCCACCACTATGCAGGAAATCAATCTCGCATCACACCAATATTGCTGGCCACTAGACCCTTCCAATAGGCATCAGCAGGCTGCATGAATGGGTCGATAAAGGCCCTAAATGCAACATGTGCCTTCATCCCTAAGTATACCCATACCCACTGTGCACAAGCTTGGGTCACGCCACCCTTGCCATGCTCATAATCACTGCCTCTGATGGTGTAAATATCACTCATGCAGAGATCCCTTGTGCAGTCAATGCATCCTGCTGCCTCCCAACCTGTCTACACCGGCTATGAAGCTAAATGTGCATTGATCCTCAGATGCCCCCCGAAGCCTGGCTTCCAGTGGACCCGTCCAAGGAGTGGAGGAGTCCATGGGACATGCGGAGGAAGCATCCTCTGAGTGAGATCCTGCACCGGACAAGGCGTGATATTGGCCTCATCATTGCTGGGATTGTTGCCCTAGTGGCCGCCATCGCCGCCACAACCACTGCCACTGCTGCGCTCACTCAGGGGATCCACACTGTGCACACTGGAAACAATGTGTCCCCTGTGTGGCAGCAGCCTTCGCCTCTCAAAATGACTTAAATAAACTGAACTGAACCACTATTTGCCTCATTCAGCAAGAACCAGACCTCCACCAGGAGCCACGAGGTGTTCTGTTTATGTTGCTAAGGCTCACGGTCACCCTGAATTTCATAGTATTTGCGTCACCCAATACGCTGTATCTGACAATGGAACCTTGCAGATCTCCACTTTTTCTCAGTTCATGAAGGGCGCTTGGGATGCTCACTGTGTTAGGGCTGCATGACGTCACTAAGGCCATGGTCGAAATCAAGGGGACGAAGGAGTCTGTCTCATCAGCCTCCTCTTTCTTCCAGGGATTGGCTGAACATTGGAAAAACCTGAGAGCCAAGTTACTAACCCTTATAACGCTATTACCCTGGCCCTACTGAGTGTGACAGTAATAATTTTTTTCTTGTGTTGTGAGATGTTTGCAACCATGTGAAGGCCACCAAACAAAAATCAGGGATGCTAGCAAAAGTCCTTGTGGCAAGTCTGAGGGGGAGATGCGGGGACAAGTGCATGGAGAACTGCATATGTGGCATACCTGAAGGGCACCTGAGAGGCAGGCCACTCCCCTCCAGCTAGGGGTGTGAGCAGCAGGTTGCTCACCCTGTAGGCCCCTCCCTGGGCGTGAGGCCACCTGTTGCAGACCCTGCACTTGCTCCATGGCCTGCTACTTGATTGGTTGTGGCTCTTCAGAGTCACTCCTGTGCCCACAGTAGCTCAATAGAGCAACCTTGGAATCATCAGTAGGCCAGAGGGAATATTGGGGGGCCTACTTTGGTCTCCTAGAGGTGTTCAGAAATTGTATTGGTGGCTGCGTGTAATGGGCTTAGCTGCTGCCCGAGTGTATACACATGGTAACTGCGCAATAAAATCAGACCTGCTTCCTGCTTGGTGTCTGGTGTCTTGATTCGTGACTCTCTAGCCACACTGTCCTCGACCCTGTTCCGTGGGCCTCGTTGCTGGATGAGACAGAGGCCAAACAAACACAAAGGCCCGGTTTCCTTGGAAGCAATATACAGAAGCAAATGCACGGACCCAGACATGGAGCAGTGCACCAGACATACAAGCACGTGGGGACTGAAGATTGAACACCATGGAGGAGGCTTGTAAAACAGCGGTCATAACGCAGGACTGCCAGCAGGGGGTACTCTGCTCACGCGAAGTGTTGAAAACACGCACACACACCCCCACCCCCACTGCATCAAGGACAGGATTGTAAACTCAGGAAACTGGAAGAAGCCTCTGCACAGGAGGACAGCCCAGAGAGCACAATGTGACTGCAGAGATGTAAAAGAGAGGTCTCTGTGGCTGTTGGCAAGGAAACTGTCCCCATTAAGGGCCTGTAGGCTGGCTGGGGATTAAATTGGCAGTAAGAGAGATTCAGGGAGAAAAGCTACTCAGTCCCTTGCATGTGCAGGGGCATCTTTCTCAAGTACAGACCCAGAAAAGGACCAGGTTTTGAGGACTGCGGAGCCTCTGGAGTACAGAATGGAACCAGGGGGTGTCAGGATGGTGGGGATGATGACAGGAGGGAAGGGAGATGGGTGGGGGAGGAGGGGGCCTTGCTGTGCAGACAGGTCTCGGGGTCAGTTTTGGGTGGGAGAGGCAGCCCGGCTGGTCAAAATAATAACCTTGCTTTAATTTGATTTTAATTGGAGCCAGTGGTCTTTCCTTGCGTCCTGGTCTAACACCCTCCCCCGCGCCACACTCATTGTTGTTTGTGTTCCTAGAAGCTGCCATTATCCATGGAGTGAGATGAAAGAGGAATTTTAATCTCTAAGATTCTTTTCAAAATAAGCTGTGTTTCTCCGAAAAGAGAATAGTGAAGGAGGAAGGTGAGAGCTGAGGGGACTCAGGTCGACCAGCAGCCGGGCAGGGCTGGGAGCTGGTGGGCTGCGCCTGTGGCTGGAGGGTGCCAGGGCAGAGCAGGCTGAGCAGACAGACATCAGTCATGGCTGGGGTCCATCCTGATGGGTGGCTTTTCCTGTCTGAGGTGTAGATCCTCAGGCAGTAGCTGCTCTCTGGATGTCACACTCTCAGGTCTCATTGTAGTGAATGGGTCTGGGGGGATCTAATTGGAGGCCGCCTTCTCTCTGCTCTGGAGAGGACAGAACAGCTTATGCCCACCCACGCACGGGCCACCGTCCCTGGTACTGTTCACCTCCTGAGGACACCTGGCTGAGTCCTGCTGTTGTCCTCAGTCATCTCTCTGTGATCCTTGTCCCTCCACAGGAGCAACTCTGTGGAACAGGCACTTCCTGACTCTGCTCTTCCAGCCAGAGGGCACCTGAGCCTGCCAAGGGGGAGGGGTCTGCCATGCCTTGGGGACAAGTGGTTCAGCTTGACCCGCTTTTGATCCTTGACCTCTGCAGAGACACTTGGGAGACCCGCATCCTCATTCCTGACTCGGAGCCCTGGTTCCACGAGGTGGTGGGCAGAGACCAGCAGGCTCATAGTTCACACCCAGCCCATGGCTGGCTTCCCACATCTCCACATGCTCATCACTCAGAGCTAAGGGACCCTCAGTTCCAATGTGGCAGCTCCAGACACACTCAGGTCATTGCACTGGTCAGAGGGCTGCTGGTCACTGTATTAGTCTTCCTGGGCTGCTGTAACCAAACACCCAGCCTGGGGCCTTCAGACCACAGACCCTGACTTTTCATTGATGAAATCAGGCCACCACCTGAAGCCAAATCCACCTCTGCCTGATGGCCAAAGCCATCTCCAGCCCATGGGATCTTGGGATAAAGAAAGACATGTCAGCTGGCCATCGCTAGGAGCCCTGCTTCCTTCCCATCACCCATGCCTTGTGGAACACAAAGCCAGCACATTGGGCCAGCTGTGTCCCTTGTCTCCAGCCCCCCTTGTAACCTCTGAGTTCTTCAGCATCCTCTGGGCTGGGTCACCTTCTTCAGACCCAGGCACACCCTTGACTCTTTTGACTTTGTCGCCCATGTCCTCACAGAGGCTCCATGTTCTTAGGTGTCAAGCTTTCAATTCTGCAGATGTATTGGTACTAGCGATCCGACCTGGGGTGCTTAACCACTGAGCTACATCCCTAATCTTTTTTCTTCCATTATTGAGGTTAATATGACAGGCTGTATTGGCCCCAAGTGGCCAATTTTTATGTTTTATAAGCGAGCTTTCTGGCAGAGCTGAGCAGGGTTAGTATTTCTTTCTGGTTTAACTATCAGTTGAAACCCAGGAAGCTGAGAGCCCTGGGTCAGCTTCTGGGGGTACATTGCTGCCTAGGCAGGATGCAGATGGGCTTGTGGCTTTTCTTGAAAATGTTGGTGCATCTCAACCTTGACATGGAAAGAGTTCACAAAGGGGGACTTTATACTGAGAGAAAATAATGAGGTCAGTCTGTGCAATAGAATGACATGTTTCAAGGAGGCAAATGAGCTTGAGCTCACAGACATGTTATGAGACTACAGATGCCTGAAGCCTAACCTAATACAATTCTACATATTATGATATTATTTGCATATCACCTATTGCAGTAATAATACGATATTATTCTTTTACAATAAATACTAACTCCTACATACAATTTCCCCTATACATTCATGACAATGATTTCCCTTTCTAGAAAGTCTCAAAGCCCTTGTCAGCACCTCAACACAGGGTAAGGCAGGGTTTCCTTGTCTCCCTGGTGTAGCTGCACTGGTCAAAGTTCCTTTCCTGCTTTCAATCAACACCTTTTCTTTTTGATTTTAGGGCAAACAGCTGGGATCAGCAGAGTCAGGTTTGTACATAAGAATTGATAACACTAGAATGTGGACTATCTACATTGAGCACAAGGCACTTATTTTATTTCCGCTGCACATTGCTGTTTTAGAGGGTTGCCTGCCTCCCCCCACCCCACTCCTTTCTCTGCTGGGGATGGAATACTGAGCCACAGCCCCAACAGCAAAAGTTTCCTGTTATAGCTCAGGCTGCCTCCTCAAAGATCAGAGGCCAGGAGGTAATGAGAATTACTAAAATAATTTTAAAATTGTTTTCATTAGTAGATATCATATATATGTGTGATATATATGATAGCTTTAAAGAGTGTTTGAAAAATTTGGAGACAGGGGCTGGGGATGTGGCTCAAGCGGTAGCGCGCTCGCCTGGCATGCGTGCGGCCCGGGTTCGATCCTCAGCACCACATACCAACAAAGATGTTGTGTCCGCCGAGAACTAAAAAATAAATATTAAAATTCTCTCTCTCTCTCACTCTCTTTTAAAAAAAAAAATTGGAGACAGTGTCTTTTGAATTTCCCTGAGGTCCCATTTTATATATATAGTTTTTTCATATATATATATATGAAATATATATATATATATATAAAATAAACCCAGTGGGGTTTGACCTGGACCACTGAGCTACATCTCCACCCTTTTCATTTTATTTGGAGAGGGTGTCTCGGGGCTAAGGTTGTACCTCAGGGGTAGAATGCCTGCCTCACACACATGAGGCACTGGGTTCGATCCTTAGCACCACATAAAAAGAAAGAAATAAAGATTGTATTATCTACAACTTAAAACAATAAAAAGAGAGGGTCCCACTGTTTGCAGACGCTGACCTGATCTTTGGCTCCTCCAGCCCCAGCCTCCCTGAGAAGCTGTGCTTTGTTTTTTGTGTTGAGGTTAAACCCAGGGCCTCGCCATGCTCGGAAAGCACTCTATGGCTGAAGCCTAGCTCAGCGCCAGGTGTCACCTCTGTACCAAAGGCTAAGCCAAGGCTTCCCACCTGGATTAGTTCCCAGCACAGCGGGGAAGCTCCGCCTGAAAACGGCTTTGGCCAAGAATCTGTCACTCTACCCAATTTCAGCCAGTGATTGGATGACGCTGGCTGTCAGTCACGATGCAGAGGCGGGCCTGGAGGCCGTCCATCCCGGATGCTGGGGGAACTGCCCAATCAGTGCGCAGAGGGAGGGGAAGGGCGGGCTTCCGCAATGTCCGGCTTTTCTTCCTCAGCGACTCCTCTTCTTATCCGTCAAGCCAAGAGTTCTCTGCTCCAGGGACACCGGTGACTCTGCGCTGCCTGTGTACCCACCCCCATCTCGGGTGCCTGGAGGTTCCTTGAGAGGACGCTGGGTCACCACAGAAGACAAAAATGGTGAGTTTGCGACCAGGACTGAAGGGACACGTCACCACCTGCCTTGGGGCCTGGTGCCTGGTGCCCGGGTGACCTGGGGAGCGCAGCGGAGTCGTGGCCCTGTCCCTTGGTCTCGTGGGGTGAGCTGGGTTTTGCGGTTTTTGAGGTGAGCTGCTGAGCGTGGCAGAGTCCCCTCTGGCGGATGGCCCTGGGCCCTGTCCCCTGGTTCCCTGGGTTTGGAAGGGCGGCTCAGGTCCCTGGTGTCCCCTTTGCTCCCTACTGGTGGCCCGACCCACTCTTCCCAACGTGGAGGAAGCAGGGCCACAAATGCACCTTCCTCCTCCCAGGGGAGCTCCTCCGGAGGCTGCTGTAGGTCCCCCAAATTGCAGGCGCCTCCTGCCTTCTAAACCTACCTTCCCTCCACCTCACAGCTCGGCCAGACGTTGGTTCTTCCCACTCGGTCCAAATGGACACCGCCCGCTAATTGTCACTTTTCATCTAGTGAAATATTGGACAGAATAGTTCTTTTCTTTTAACTGGGGACCCAAACCTGGGGAGCTTTCTCAGCCACATCCCCAGCCTCCACTTTTACTGAATTCTGAGACCTGCACCCACTTGGTGTGGACGCTGGGCTCCAACCTGTGATCCTGCTGTTCCGGCTGTTTACCGGTGACGAGTCCTTGCTTCCCCGAATGCTGAAGTAGAACACCAGAGAAGCACGCTGAGGCAAGTGTGGAGGGGAAAGTAGAAGGTTTATTAAAGGACAGCAGAAAAGACTTCTCCCCGCAGGAAGAAGGGGACCCAGGAGGTGGAATCCCTGTAAGGGGGAGGACTTCCCTCCTCTATAGCTAAAGTCTTCTTTCCGCTTTCCCACACTTTGTTTCTCATTATGTTGCAGTGATAGAATGCAGGTGGGAAGGTCCTAGAGGTGCAGATAAGTGGGCTAGAGGAGTTGTGGGCAGGAAGGGTTCGGGGTGACTTTTGAATTAGCACTCCCCTGTTTGCTGGGAGCTGTTCCATTAACAGTTCCTTAGAATGGGTTCTGGGCCTTGGACATTAACATTTCAATTTCCCTAAGTGCTGCTGTGGTTTCAGGAACTCCATGGTGTATAATGTTTTATTTATCTTACACAATATTAGACCCAATTTGCCTAACTACCTATCTGTAAACCTGGCTTCACTTCTGCTTTAGCCTCCAAAGTTCCTGGGATTACAGGGCTGTCTGGAGGGGGCAAAACTGTGACTTATGCAGTCAAGGGGAGAAATAAAGAATGTCCACACACTTCTGCCCCTTTCAATGCTCTATTCACTCAAATTACTCAATACAGTTTAACTGTATAGGTTCTTAATCAAGAAAACAGCAATCCTTAATGCTAGGTATTGCCATAGACATAATCAATTCACAGCAAACAATTCTAGGTTAATTAATTCACAGCAAACAATTCTAGATTCATTCTAAGCACTGGAAAACACACTTAATCATGATAAGCTAATGACAGACATTCCCTCTGCATGCTAATTTCAAATGTCTTATGTCTGAGGCTTTGAGTCCAGCAGATGCACACTCACTAAGACCTCAGTGACCAGGTGTGTAACCAAGGCAGGCTTTGTTTTCCTGGTGTGGAGCAGAGGACCAGTTGAGGAGGAGGTTGTGGAGAGAAGTTGCAGCTCTCACCAAGGTCCAGATGAGGCAGTAGAGTTTGAGAGCAGTGAGGATCATGCAGAGACTCAGGAAAGATGCCAAGTGATGGGATATCAGATTCTCATCAGGCTCTTCAGCTGGAGTGCATCCTTGTTTCTGTTGGCTGAATTCCTGTTCATCAGCTCTATCATTTATACTAAATTTGGGGGCTTTTGATCATGTTTTCAATCCTTATCAGCTACCACCCCATTTCTCAGTGACATCATTTTCCCTGGGGACATCTGCACCCTGATCTTCTTGTCTTTCCCTCTTATCAGGCAAGGACAGCCTGGCAGAGGCTTCACTCTGTTTATCAGGGTGAGGAGAAGGAACTTGTTTGAGGCCTTACTGGAGGGATCTGTGGATGTGCCTGGTGAAACTGCAGGTCTTTTAAAATGGAGTTGCTTAGGCTCAGGAATAAAGCCATTCTAACAAGGCCTGTGCCACTGTCCCTGGCAAGAAGAACACTTTTGAAAGCATTTGTTTTCTATTTGTGATTATTATACTTGAGTTGATAGAATAATCACATAACTGTTCCCTGTGTTTGGTCAAAATAATTACTTTAAAAGGAAAAAGGCATTTGTTTATAGAACCTAGGGATATTGAATCTTGGGTTATGTTATGTTTTTATTAGTTATACATGACATTATAGTGCATTTTGACACAGCACACATAAATAGAGTGTAACTGCTTCTCTTTCTGGTTGTACTTGATGTGGATTCATACCAGTCCTGTAGTCATATATGCACATAGGATAATAGTGTTTGATTCATTCTTCTGTTCTTCATCCCCAACTCTTTAAATTTGATTTTCAGATGGGGTCTGGCTATGTTGTCCAGCCTGGCCTGTAAGTCCTGACCCTCCTGCTTCAGATTCTCAAGCTGTTGACATTAAAGGCATTGGAAATCCCAGCTATGGAAAATAGTTCATTTTGATTTAAGTATTAATGAACATACTCGGGAACATGGATTCAAGTGACCCTAAATGATGTATGTGTCCCACCCTGAAAGACAAGGATTAAACCCAGGGGCACTTAATCACTGAGCCACAATCAGTCCTTTTTAGATGGTATTTTGAGACATGATCTCATCCATTTCTTTCTGGCCTCACTAAATTGCTGAGGCTGACTTTGAATTTAGCAATCCTCCTACCTTATCCTCTAATGCTACTGGGATTACAGTTGTGTGGCACTGTGGTTGGCCTACATGAACTTTTATGAAAGAAACTGTGTATCACTACATTAACCAATTGCATTGGTAGGATCAGTAGATTGGTGGGCTACAGAAGAAAGAAAGGAAGGAAGAAAAAAGAAATTTCTTCTGACTGTTGTTATTACATTCTTATTTTGGTAGATGGTGGGGACTAGATGTCTGGTAAGGGTAGGGATATATTTTGAGAAATTTGATAGTTTTGAGAATTGTGGTCTGATACAGAAATTAAGATAATTGGCTATTAAAGGGCTTAAGATAGCCCAAGATAATTTTTGCTCTCCATACAGAACCCTGCCTTTCCACCCTCATGGTGGTCTGGTTAGCCAAGTCAAGTACTCTGAAGGTTCTTTGATGGAGATGCAACTGTATAGAGAACGTGAGTTCACAGCTGTAAAAATCTTGTGCTTCTCCTTTTATCTTCCTTAGGTGTAGACACCATGTCAGATTTCTTGGGCAGAGGTTCCCTTTGGACGCCTCACAGGGTCCCATGACCTCAGCCACTGTCCTCTCCTGGAGCTGCCACAAGGTGTCCACAGCTGCCCTGGTCCCTGCAGGGTGAACAGAACTTCAGGCCCTGGGTCATTTCCTCCTAGAGGACAGCCTGAGGTGTGGGGTGCAGCCTCTCAGGGAAGCTGCTGGGGGCTCTGGGCTGAGGAATCTCCTGTAACAGGCCTCATCTAGACAGCTACTTCCTTGGGACCTTGTTTTTTTCAAGCTTTATTCCCATTCCATGGAGAGAGGTGGCCAGTCAGCCTATGGATGCTGGTGCTGAGGGTCCAGGTCACCAGTGATTCCTGCCCTTGTAGTTTCACAGTGTGAAGTATCGAAACCTCTCCCAGAGCATAAGCAACACCCACCCCAGTGCAGAGCTTTGCAAACCTGAGAAGCCTCGTAGACTGGAGTCATGGTCTAGGTTCCTGGGAGGGTGATCCTAGAGGCTTTCAGGAAGCAAGACCAAAAGAGGTCTCATCCCAGAATTCAGGGACCTTCCCTGCCCCTTGAGCCTGACACATGTGTGCTCCCTCAGCACCAAAGCTTTCTGTGTATCACTTTGAAATGATCTGCTCACATTTTGAGGCCCAGGTCTATTTTTTCAGAGCCAAATGAGATGGACTATTATTAAACAGGTAAGAAAGAAGTGGATTTTAAAAAGTCTAGGTACATTTCCATTGTGAAAACAATTACAGCCAGGTACAGTGGTGCACACCTGTGATCCTTGCTGTTCCAGAAGCTGAGGCAGTAGGATTGCAAACTTGAGGACTCCATTAGCGACTTAGCCAGGCCTTATGTCTGGGGATGTGACTCATCAGTAAAGTTCCTCTGGGTTTAATCTCTGATCCCAAACCAAAGAAAAAGAACAGAACAGAAAAACAAACAAACAACAACAACAACAAAAAAAAAACACATCTCTTTTATCTTTTGCTACCCCTGAGTTTGCATACAAAATTGTTGAGATTTGATTTGTCTTTTCAATGATTTCCAATTGAAATCCATGTCCTAGATTCCAGAATGCCACTTAAGATACAGAGAAACTCTGTCTACCATTATTGCTGCAGGAAATGAATCCATTTCTACAAAAATTATAGTGGATAAATTTATGGATTTGATTTTATGTAAATTAGTTACAGTCATTGACAAGCTGATGAATTTGACAGGAAGGACAGTTTGTTGTTACTATTGTTGTCTGGACTTGGCAGGTTCATGTTAGCTGTGTGGTTTTTGGTATCAGGAATGGAACCCTGAGGTGCTTAGCCACTGAGCCACAATCCTGGCCCCTTTTAGATTCTTCCTTTTGAGTCAGGGTCTTGCTACATCACCTTGGGCCTCTGACCCCTGAACCACTGGGGTTACAGGTGTGCACCATCACACCCATCTTCATTGGAAGTTTTAATGACAATTTTGGCAATACCTAAAATACCCAACTGTGATCATTTAAAAATCACTGAATACTTTATTAGTGAAATAATGACACCTGTTTTCTGAAAAGGAGAGATATGTCTCAGTGAGAGTGCTGATCTTCTCACAAGCACTCCCACCATGTCAACTGATTGCTGTTCCCTCCTAATTACCTCCTCCTAGGGCTACCCATTTGGGAGCCGGCCTTTTAGCTTATGAAACTTGGGAGTAACAGAAATGCTCTCTCTACTTTCTCTGTCCTGTACCATAATTTCACTGGTCTTAGATACAGTGTACTATTTTCATTTTAGATGTAGTTTTTCTAAGTTCACCCCCAAAACCACAATAATCCATGCCCTGATTTTCACATAATTTACTGAAATGCTTTTTCTTTTTTTCAAAGAGTGTAGATCATGGGAAAGTTCAGTCTCCTTTGTAAGAAAGTGTGTTGCTTTTCATTGATTTTTGTTTCCTCTCATTGTGTATCTTTTGTATTATAATCTTCTTTATCACTCATTACATATATTTTCAGTTTTTTTGTGTGTGTGTGTCTGTGTGTGTGCTTGTGTGTGTACATGGACTGTTGAGGATTGAACTGAGGGCCATCAAGTTCTTACTACTGAGCTACTCTCCACCCCAAGAAAATTAATATTGTAGACTGGGGTTTACTTATTTACTGATGTATAGTGTGCTGGAATTGAAGCCAGGGACTTGCTCAGCTTATGTTGTCCTCAAAAAAAAAAAAAAATGAATTTCAATGTGTGAGAAGCATTTTGGAGGTGGGCAGGTGTTTTACTGGGGAATAAACCTAGAGGCACTTGACCACTGAGCATGTCCTCAGCCCTTCCTATTTATTACGTACCTATTTATTTTTATTTTTATTTTGTATAGTTGTAGAGGGGCAGAATACCTTATTTTTGTTAATTTATCTGTGGTGCTAAGGATCATACCCAGTGCCTCATGCTGTAGCTGTGCCACTCAGCTACAATCCCATTCCCCCCATTTATTGTTGAAAACAAAATTTCACAAAATTTCTGGATGTCTTGCTAAATTGTGGAGAGAGCCTCTAACTTGCCAGTTCCATGCCTTGACCTCCCTAGTGGCTGAAATTACAGGTGACACCACCACACCAGCAGTTGGAATACCTTTTAAAGATTTATCATCCAGGGGATGGGATTGTGGCTCAGAGAAAAAGTGCTCACCTAGCATGCGTGAGGCCTTAAGTTTGATCCTCAGCTCCACATAAATATTAAATAAAGGAGTTGTGCCCACCTAGAACTAAAGAATAAATATATATTAAAAAAGAAAAGATTTATCATAGTTTCTTTCCAGATGGAAATAGTATTGAAAATCAGTTTCCTTGCTTTTGTCCATAGATTTCAAGTTTGTAACTATGACTTTTCTTCTTTGCTTTATTTTTTGCATTATTATTTGGGAAAGGTATTCATTATGTAATATTGTTTCTTATGTTTATATTTGTTAAAGTTTATGGCATGATAGTTTATTCACTTTTTTATTAAATCAATTTTGTTTTTCAGAGCAATTTTAGACTTATAGTTTGTTAGTCAATGTTTTCTAGAGGAACAGCATTAACACGAAGTGTGATTATAAAAGGGGACTTATAGATTGGCCTACTTGACCTGAAGCTGGATGTCCACAGTGACCATTTGCAGCTGGAGAGCTTGAGAAGTAGTAGCTGCAGAGTCCAAGAGGCTGAAGCCTCAGAACAAGAGGGAGCAGTGGTGCTGCCCTAGTCCAGACCAAAGGTTCTGGAAACTCCCTGGAGAATCACAGGCAGAGTCCACTTTGGGAGAGTGAAGAAGGCAGAGTCTGATATCCTCAGGCCACTGCAGCAGCCATTGGAGAAGAAAGGCCTTTTTCTGCTGCTACTTCCTTCTTCTTCCAACTTTTGTTCCACCTAAGACACCGTCCATTGGATGGTGCTGCCTATACCTAAGGAGGTTCTCTAGTTTGGTTCACTGTTCCACATGCCAGTCACTTGTAGACACACCCTCATGGACACACCCAGAGGCCTCTTAATCACAGGTATCTCTTAATCCAATGCTGTTGACAATTCAAATGTGCCATTACATATAGTATCAAGCACCCTTCTCTACACTGTTCTCAATATTTTGCATTGATGTTGGATGCTTGTTAGCTACTCAATCAGTGTCCTACATTTTATTAAGAGAGTGGATGAAGCAACACTTTATCATCAGGTGAAATCCATCCTTTACCTTTGGGTTCCTCCTCTATGTGGTGTGATATTGTGTATCACATACTCTACATAATAATGTCATACAGAAGAGTTTCAGTGCATCTATAATGTTGTCTCTTCTGGAATGTTCTTGAATTGAAATCCTACTGCACTTGGCCTTTCAGACTGGCTTCTCTCACTTAGTCTGCCTTTAAGGGTGCTGTATCTTTGCAGGCTGCAGAGCTCACTTTCTGGGTGATGTTCTTTGGTGTGGTTAAACTGCAGCTTGTCCATTCAGCATTGAAAGGTGCATCTTTCTTGCTTCTAGTTTTGGGCAGTTCTGGATATGGCTGCTGTAGTCAGTGCTGAGAATTTTCTGTGCATAATTTTCACCTCATTTGAATAGACACCTGGGAGTGTGGTGAATTAATTGTAGAGTGCACCATGTTTATTTTGTAAGAGCGTGACTGTCTTCCAGAGAGAGTGTTCTTCTCTCCATTCACATGAGCAAGGGAAGGGTTCTTGCTGATTCATGTTTTCACTGTCTTTTGGAGCTTTTGGTGTTTGGCATTTCACCATTCCAGTTGAGTATCTGTTGGCACCTCATTGTTCATTTTGAAGTTTCCTAATTATATGCAGGTGAACATCTTCTCACACATGTGTTAACTGTGCCTATTTATTGATGAGTGTCTTTCCAAATATTTTTCCCACTTCCAAGTTGGTTGCTTATTTTTTTACTGAGTATTCTTCATGTATGTTGAATACCAACCCAGTGTCACTATGTGTTGTGACAACATTTTGTCCAGTTCTCCAGCATGTCTTCTCATTCTCTCAAGTACAGGTTTTGAAAAATGCAAACTTCATTTGGATCAAGTTCTATTTACAAGTTTTTCACTCACAGTTCATGTGTTTGGTGTTGCATATGAAGCTGTCATGCCAGCCCAGATTTCTCTGTAAGTACTTCTTTGTTATTTTAGTGAAGTTTGGAGTTTTGCATTAGGTACTACAATGTATGGGCAATTTTTTGGTGCCAACAAGTGAACCCTAGGCCTCCTAAGTGCCAGACAAGTGCTTTGCTAGAGCTGCAGCCCCTGCTGTGTATCCCACTTTGAGACTGAGGCTCCACTGGGAGCGCTGTGACATTTGTGAAACGAGAATGTTTTCTTTCTCTACATGTTAATTCATGTCCAGTGCTTTGGCAACCTTGTCCAAGAGAGTACATTTTCCATTGATTTTCTTTTGCTCCTTTGTCAAAGATCACTGGAATATTTTTATCCTGTGCCAAATACCACTGTGTCTTGATGATTGTAGTTTTTAGTAGTTGTTAACCTCAGGTAGTGTTCATCCTGTGAACTGAGTGTTCATTACTGTGTTGGTTGTTCTGGATCTTTTGTTACTGAAAACATGACTTAAAATATTTTTTATTGGTATTATATTGAATCCATAAGTAAAATTGGTAAGAATTGATGGTAACTGAGGCTTCCCATCTGTGAACATAAAAGTATCTCCAAATATTTTCCATGTCTCTGATATTTTTATTAGAAGTTAGCAGTTTTTGTCATACAGATTTTTGTTAGATTTATATATAAGTATTTCTCTTCTATTGGTTCTGTATAAGTGGTGTGTGTTTGTTTTTCTTTTCATTTTGGTGCTGGGTTTTGGACTCAGGGCTGCTCTACCATTGAGCTACATTCCCAAAACTTTTAACTTTTTGTTTAGAAACAGAGTCTTGCTAAATTGCCCAGGCTGGACTCAAACCTGGGATCATCCTGCCTTGGCCCCCTGATTGGCAAGGACCACAGGCATGGCCTCCATGCCAAGTTTCCTGCTGTCAATAGTATAATAATTGTCCTATTTATTAACATGACAATACTGATATTACATTATAGTTTTTCATGATTCTTCAGTGGATTCCAGTAGCATAGAGGATCATCCTGTCTCTCTATGAAGACATTGTGTATTTTTGAGCTTGAGTGTTTTTTCATTATTCTTCATTTTTTAACTATTGATATAATCAATATTTATTATTTAGCTTTTTGTTGTGATGGATAATGTTAATTGGTTTTTTAATCAGCCTTGCATGTGTGCTGTGTTCCTGGGCCCTGCAGAGGCTGATGTGAGTGGATCTGGGCCACTGGGCTTGACTTCCCACAGTAGTATGCTGGTCCCTGGAAAATGTTAACTGAGTTTTAAATTTGGCATCAGTCTCACAGAGCTGTAATAATTTCCTCATGACTGTGTTTATAATTGTTTTTATTTATTTTTGGATTCAGTAAAGTATTGTTTGAGGAATTTTGCATTCATGATCATGAGAGTCTTTCATAGTTTTCTTTTCTATTTAATACTTTTCTTTATCTATTTAATTTCGATAGTATGGTAAAATATGCCAGATAAAGAATTAGAAGGTGGGTTGGGGTTGAGGCTCAGTGGTCGAGAACTTGCCTAGCATGTGCAAGGTCCTGGGTTCAATCCTCAGCACCACATAAATAAATAGGATAAAGCTATTGTGTTCAACTGCAAGTAAAAAAATAAATATAAAAAGAAAGAATTAGGAAGTTTTAACTCAACTTCTGTTGTCTGGAAATAACAGTAGAAAATTGGTGGCAGCTCTTAAATGTCTAATAGAAGCCTGTTTGAGATGTCAGAGCCTTGACTTTCTTTTTTCTGGGGGGGGGGAATAATTATATATTTTTTAAAATTTTTGAAATGTGTTTTAGTCTTTCACAGTTAAATGTATAATAAATGATATTTGTCTGCAGAATAGATGGATGAAGTACCCTTTGCCACTTAGATTTCAGTTTGCCTGGACCATCATTGTGATCTCTCTCCAAGACACCTGCTGTCACTCATAGTTTTTCCATGCAACGAAGGACAGCCCACTAAAGGCTTTCTCTCAGGCTCCTATTAACCTCTGTTGCTACTGTCCTGCTTCAAATGTCATGCGTCTTCTGTCCTATGCATGGTTCTTTGTGAGTGGCAGGATCGTGTTCTGGTAGGTGGTCCTTTGGGTTGTTCCACACTGTGCAGAAATCATAGCCAGCTTAGAGGCCCACATGGAGTGGCCTGTTTCACAAGCAGTCAGCATGGGATAGTTCAGGATTCTGGGCTGCAAACCTGCTGCTTTATCACACCCTGGAAGTGCTTGTGCCTGAGGTTTACTTGCACCAGCTCTGCTACAGGAATCAGGAATCTCTTTTATGACAGACCACCATTGTACATGTGGCCTATCTTGATCAAAGTGTCCTTGTGTAGAACGGTGGTATGTGTCTCTTGACTGTACATGATCTGAGTGAGACATCTGCTATTCAGAAGAGTTTGAGAATCATTGGATATTCATGGTTGCCATGAGTTTAGGAAAGGATTTTCTGCTGTTAAGAAAACTATTTTTCAAACTGATATAATTTTTGTAAGGCTGTTCTTTGGACAAGGTGACATCTTGGGGTCATCGAGTTCTTTCTGGGACACATGCCATCTTTTGGCACACCCCATTCTGCTTTGACATTAACCACCAGAAATTATTATATTGTTGTGTTTATTAATCATTGTGCTTGATTACTAATTGGGTAAATTTCTTCTGGAGTAAAGCACCTCCAAACTTCTAGTTGTCCTCAGTGTAATCACGCAAGTTGAGCTCAGTCCCCAGTGAACACATTGTGACAACCTGAGAGGAAGATTGTCTAACTGTTGTCTATAAGGGAAACTCTTTTGTGACTCCATACTCTGAGGGTATGGGTTGGGGCTGATTCTAGGCACTTCTTTAAGGATGGAACAAGTGACTTTCAGAAGGAAACAGGAGATCAGTAAATACCATGTTGTCTATATTAAGTGTGTAGTCCCACTGAGCCACTGTGGTTGGCAGGTTCTCTCAAATGCTGAGTTTTGTGATCCCAGCAATTTCCTACTCAGTCAGCTTTCTTTTCTAAGGGTAAGTAATAAGAAGGGTGCTAATATTAGCTCTCTACTGCACAGGATGTTGGTAAGAAGGTGATAGAGATGCAATCAACAAATAAGATCTGGGTGACCCGGGTGCCCCTCTTACTGCGTGTAAACTCACCAAAGGAAGGGTGTACAACACTCTACTATTTACCTTGTGTGGGGCCCAAATCTGTTGTTGGAGTGGCTGTGAAGAATTAAATGCACTGGAGATTTCAATGACCAAATCTTGGAATTAATCAAGAGGCCAGTGAATCATGTGAACATCATGCATGTTGAGTATAGATTTCTCATGCTGTCAAATCTCTCCTGTCCTCCACTACACATTTGTGGGATATTTTAGATGTCAGTGACCTTCGAGGATGTGGCTGTGAACTTCATGCAGGAGGAGTGGGATTTGCTGGATGCTTCCCAGAAGAACCTTTACAGAGATGTGATGCTGGAAGTCCTCAGAAACCTGGCATCTATAGGTAATAATTTGTGTTTTTACTTAATTAGAGAATTTGTGTTTATTTTTTTATTTATGTAGAACATGAAAAGACAATCAGTTGGTGAATTATTTTGGCATGAAATGCACTATGAATTTGGAAAAGCATTTCTCGCTCCTAGAAATTTATAATGTTTTGGTTTGGCATTTTAGGAATCAAATGTGATGAGAAGAACATTGAAAATCAGATCAAAAATTTTGGGAGCAATCAAAGGTAATTGTACTCACAAGAGGAATCCTTGAGGGAATCTGGGGATGTCATATAATTTTTAAAACCAATGCAAGAAATTTGCACAACTTTAAATGTATTTATTCTTATAAGATTTTTTTACCAGAAATATATACTTCACTGGGACTGCGGTTGTGACTCAGTGGTAGAGAGCTTGCCTTGCATGCTTGAGGCACTGGGTTCTCTTCTCAGCACCACATTTAAATCAATAAATCTATTGTCAACTGAAATTAATATATATATATATATATATATATATATATACATATATATACATATGATATTAACTCTATTCAAAGTGCTTGACATGAAAAAAGTATTATGAAATTGCATATGTGAATATAACTATTTGGATAATGACCATAGGCAAGCTGTGTTGCAAAGCATTGTTTCCTCTCAATCTCTTTATTTTCTGGCAATTTGAACAAGTTTTTAAATCCTAGGCTTTACCTCATGTTGGAAATAACCTTAACCTAGGACCTTACATAAATACAATATCATGAATTAATCAAGTATTAATAATGTGCTGGTCCTGAGATACCAATTCTTAAGCAAAGAAAAATTTTAATAGAGTAAATTCATGTGATTGCATTACGTGTGCCAAAGACTTCATATGCCCTTCATTCCTTCATAGGCAGATCACATCTCACTATGGACCCGAATGCTACAAGCATGAAGAATGTGAAGAGAAGCCATGTGAATTGAAACTATACAGGAAATCTCTGGTTTCTCTCAAAAGTGTTCATACACAAATGTTAACACAAACTGGAGATGGACCCTATGAAAGTACAGTATGTGGGAAAGTCATCAGTTGTTTGAATGACATTCAAAGGCATGATGATTCTCATACTGGGTGGCAACCTGATGAATGTCAACAATGTGATGAAGCCTCATCTTCTCCCAAAGATGTTCAAAGTCACACAAGAACACATAGGGGAGGTAAAGCTTTTCAAAGTGAGGTATGTGGGAAAGCCTTTCATTCCCCCACTTTATTTAGAATACATGAAAGAACTCATTCTGAAGAGAAATCCCATGAAGGTAAAGAAGATGGTAAAACCTTGGTTTCACCCACAGGTCTACACAGTCACGTGATCACGCACACTGGGAAAGTACCTTTTAAATGTAATGTATGTGGGAAAGACTTTGCTTACAGAAGTTTATTTAGAATACATCAGAGAAAACATACTAGAGAGAAACCCTATGAAAGTCAACAAGGTGGAAAAGCCTACACTACTTTGTCTTATCTTCAGATACATGAACAAATCCATACTGGCGAGAAGACCAATGAAGGCCAACAATGTGAAAAAGTCTTCACTACTTCTTTATCCCTTGACAGACATGAACCAGCGCATACTGGAGAGAAGCCCTATCAATGTCAACAATGTGGAAAAGCCTACAGTACTTCATCTTACCTTCAGATACATGAACAAATCCATGCTGGAGAGAAACCCAATGAATGCCAACAATGTGGAAAAGTCTTCACTACTTCTTCTTCCCTTCACAGACATGAACGGACGCATACTGGAGAAAAGCCCTATGAATGTGAGCAGTGTGGCAAAGCCTTCACTCAGTCCAATCGCCTTCACTCACATGAAAAAACTCATACTGGGGAGAAGCCCTATGAATGTCAACAATGTGGGAAAACCTTCAGTACTTCTTCCTACCTTCAGATACATGAGCGGACTCATACTGGGGAGAAGCCCTATGAATGTAAGCAGTGTGGCAAAGCCTTCACTAACTCCTCTATACTTCGCAGACATGAAAGAACACATATGAAAAAGAAACCCTATAAATGTCAACAATGTGGGAAAGCCTTCACTACTTTGTCTTACCTTCAGATACATGAACAAATCCATACTGGAGAGAAGACAAATGAATGCCAACAATGTGGAAAAGTCTTCACTACTTCTTCTTCCCTTCACAGACATGAACGAACACATACTGGAGAGAAGCCCTATCAATGTCAACAATGTGGAAAAGCCTACACTACTTTGTCTTACCTTCAGATACATGAACAATTCCATGCTGGAGAGAAGCCCAATGAATGCCAACAATGTGGAAAAGTCTTCACTACTTCTTTTTCCCTTCACCGACATGAATGGATGCATACTGGAGAGAAGCCCTATGAATGTGAGCAGTGTGGCAAAGCTTTTGCTCTATTGTCTAGCCTTCACTCACATAAAAAAACTCATATGGAAAATAAACCCTATGAATGTCAACAATGTGCAAAAGTCTTCACTACTTCTTTTAACCTTCACAGACATGAACAAATGCATACTAGAGAGAAGCCCTATGAATGTAAGCAGTGTGGCAAAGCCTTCAGTATGTCCTCTAAACTTCACAGACATGAACAAATGCATACCGGAGAGAAGCCCTATGAATGTAAGCAGTGTGGCAAAGCCTTCACTAAGGCCTCTAAACTTCACAGACATGAACACATGCATACTGGAGAGAAGCCCTATGAATGTAAGCAGTGTGGCAAAGCCTTTAGTATGTCCTCTAAACTTCACAGACATGAAAAAACTCATACTAGGGAGAAGCCCTATGAATGTCAACAATGTGGGAAAACCTTCAGTACTTCTTCCTACCTTCAGATACATGAGCGGACTCATACTGGGGAGAAGCCCTATGGATGTAAGCAGTGTGGCAAAGCCTTCACTGACTCCTCTAAACTTCACAGACATGAAAGAACACATACTAGAGAGAAACCCTTTGAATGTCAACAATGTGGGAAAGCCTGCACTACTTTGTCTTACCTTCAGATACATGAACAAATCCATACTGGAAAGAATCCCAATAAATGCCAACAATGTGGAAAAGTCTTCACTACTTCTTTTTCCCTCTGCAGACATGAACGGACTCATAGTGGAGAAAAGCCCTATCAATGTCAACAATGTGGAAAAGTCTACAGTACTGCCTCTAACCTTCACATACATGAACAAACACATTCTGGAGTGAAGCCCTATGAGTGTAAGCAGTGTGGAAAAGCCTTTGCTAGATCTTCTCAGCTTCACAAACATGAACAAACTCATACTGGAGGGAAGCTCTACGAATGTACACAGTGTGGCAAAGCCTTTGCTGAATCTTCTCAGCTTCACAGACATGAAAGAACTCATAGGGGAGAGAAGCCCTATGAATGTCAACAATGTGGAAAAGCCTTTGCTACATCCAGTCACCTTAAGAGTCATGGAAGAACACATACTGGAGAGAAGCCCTATCAATGTAAGCAGTGTGGCAAAGCCTTCACTCAATCCCATCATCTTCACAGACATGAAAAAACGCATACTGGAGGGAAGACTTATGAATATCAACAATGTGGAGAACCCCTTGACACATCCAGTGAACCTCATATACATGGAAGTATTCATGCAGAAGAGCAGCTTAATGAATACCAACAATGTGGAAAAGTCTTTTTCTTGTTTTTTCTTTCACAGACATGAAGAGACTCACAATCAAGAGAAACCCTATCTGGGCTGGAGGTGTGGCTCAAGCATTAGCGCACTCGCCTGGCATGCGTGCGGCCCGGGTTCGATCCTCAGCACCACAAACAAAGATGTTGTGCCGGCCAAGAACTAAAAATATATATATATATATATATATATATTAAAATTCTCTCTCTCTGTCCCTCTCTCTCCTTAAAAAAATTAAAAAAGATAAAATAAAAAGAAAAGAGAGAAGCCCTGTCAATGTAAGCAGTGTGGCAAAGCCTTCACTCAGTCCTCTCATCTTTGCTCACAAGAACGAACTCTTATTGGATAGAAGCCCCATGAATGTCAACAATGGGGAAAAGCCTTTGATATATCCCATCAGCTTCACTTACATAAACAAAATCATATTGCAAAGAAATTGTAATGATGAAAACAATTGGCAAAGACTTCTGTTATTACTGTTCTTCTCATCAACATGTTGGAAGTTTACTGGAGAAAAATTCTTTAAATGTGAAATGTGGTGAATCAATATTTCTTGTCCCCTTCAACCACACTGCTCACTCTGCTGAATATTATACTAGGGATTGTACTGCAGATTTGGTGTGGTGGCCCTCTACCACTGAGACACATCTTCATTCTTTTTTATATTTTTAATTTTGAGACAGAGACTTGCTGAGTTCCTTAGGGTTGTTCTAAAATGCTGAGACTGGCCTCAAACTTGTGATCTTCCGCCTAAGCCTCCCAAGTCTCTGGGATTAAAGGCATACATCACCACATCTGGCTGAATAACTGTTTAAATGTGAAAAAATATGGCAAATCATTCCATTTTTCCTGTTGTCTTCAAAGCCATTTCCCTCACTGGAAAATAAACACTCTAAATGGGGATGATTTGCTACACTCTATCAGCTTCATGTTCCAAACTAGTTTCCTTCCCTTTTATGAAAATACTCATGGAGACATGCCCTGTGAATATGAGAAATGTGGGAAATTTTTAATTTTTTCAGTTTATTCTGAGTACTAGAAAATTCTTTTGAAAAGTTTCATGCCAAAATGAATAAATCCTATGCAAGTAAGAAATACAAAGGGTTCAGATGTTTTACTTTTTTCAGTTGTATTTAAAAAAAAAAAACTCATACTGTAGAACGTCCTGTGGATAAGCAATATTGGGCAGTTGTCAATTTTTACAGTTTTCTTTAAAGACATAAAAGGATTTACATCTGGAAAAACCCTTCTAATTATTTATTTATCTATTTATTTATTTATTTTGGATAAAGAAATTGCAGCAGATTGCATTACAATTCTTATTACACATATATACCACAATTATTCATCTCTCTTTGTATATAAAGAATTTTGACACCCAATTCATGTCTTTATAAATGTACTTTGTATAATGATATCCCTCACAATCCATCATCCTTGCTAATCCTCTGTCCCCTCCTTTTCGCTCCCGGTCCTCTGCTTTGTCTACAATTCATCGAATCCTTTCATGCTCCCCCCTATGTACCCCGTATGAGTCAGCCTCCTTATATCAGAGAAAACATTCAGCATTTGTTTTTTGGGGATTGGCTAACTTCACTTAGCATTATCTTATCTAATGCCATCTATTTTTCTGCAGATGCCATGATTTTATTTTCTTTTTTATTGCTGATTAAAATTTCATTTTGTATATATGCCATATATATATATATTATATTATATTATATATATATTATATATATATATTGTATATATATATATTGTATATATGCCATATATATTATATTATATTATATATATATTATATATATATAATCCTAAGTGCAGTTAACTTCTGGAGAGAAATTCCAAACTCACTAAATTTCTACAATTTACACTGAAGTTCAAGTACAGGACACCACTTGTTGCGACGTAGGACTAAACCAGTCAGGGTCACTCCAGGTGAACTGGGCTGCATGACGTTATCACACAGAGACAGAGAAATGTCTTTTTCTTTGGTTCTGTGATGACTTCCTCACCCAGCTCCCCCAAAGGAGGCAAGGCAGGCAAGAAAGAGAGAGAGCAGGCCTGGAGCCAAATTTTACTGGGGAGAAGCCACTCAAATGAGGATAGGGTCAAGATTCAGGGGGTGGAGTCTTCCTGATGACTGCTGCCAGTAGGTTGACATTCTGGAAGGCCACGCCCATCTCAAGTGCTGTGTGGGGATCAAGGGCAGAGCAAGGGAAAGGGACGCACAAGGGGAGGTTCCATGGAACATTCTATCTCCAAAGGGCACAGAGTAGGATTCCAAAGGAACAGGTGGGTGTAACTCGACCCCACTGGGTGACGCCTACTCCTGGAGCCACACCTGACTATCTGAATGGGGGTGGGGCCCAATGTGTTGTGGGGCGCAGCAGCTGTTCCATACTCCCCTCCACAGGACTTAACGTGACTCCCGACAGCAGAATTCACAGCTCAGGGTGGACTCGGGGCCAGCTGCCCAGCGTGTGGGGGACAGGGCACCACAGGAGGCTGTCTCCTGCGCAGTCAGCACAATGCAATGGCTTCTCTTGGTAAAGCTGTGGGACAAACGGGAGGCAGGCAGTGTCCGGGTCCAGCAGTGCTCACGGGTCCCACTGTCCCATGGTCTACAGAAGCAAGAATAGCTCCTTCCCCCCTGTCCAAGCTCTGGGGTGGGCACGTCACAGGTTTAAGTGGGTGTTATTTGAAGTTGTCCCCCTCAGACTCAGAGTCTGAGCTATGACCTAATGGAGCACAGCTCCACGACCATGGTTTACATCATGAGTTGGAAATTGTGACGTGTTCTCTTTAGCTTGATTTCATGGGAGGTTTTTTGCATATTTCATCTCACAAGGGAGCAATCTGGATGCTGGGTGGAGAGGGTGAGAGGGTCCCTAGGGCTGAGGACCCAGGATGCTCCTCTGAGCACATCCCTGCATCCTCCAGGGGAAGTTTGATGGCAGGGTGCCTTTTGTCTGGGGTGTCTCTGGGTCACTTCCTCTCCACTGTCAGGAGAGGGTCCCGGGGTCATGACTGTTGGGGCTTCCAGGAGCCTGGGTATCCTGTTGGGAGTCAGAAGCCTGAGCAGTAACCTCCACACAGGGGCCAGGGGCTTAGGATCCTGTCCCCATTGCTCAAGTGAGGAGAAGGACACGTTTCCCGCCACAGGGGTGGCTGAGGTCCTGGCACAGCGCCAGGCTCCCCGAGTTCCTCTCCTGCAGGGATGCTGCTGCTGTAGTTCTGCTTTGGTTTTTATTTCTCTCCTTTGCAAGTGGCACCTTGCATGGTCTCTGTTTCTGGAAATGTTGATATATTTTCCCTTTTTACATGAGATTTGTGTGTATTTTATAGTAGTAAATGATAAAGTATCATAATGACAGAGTAGATTTATGCATTCATGACATTCTAAATTTTTGATAAAGATTGAAAATGTAGGGTGGGGCTGTGGCTCCATGGTGGAGTGCTCGCCTAGCATGCAGGAGCCACTAGGTTTGATTCTCAGCACCGCACAACTATGAAATAAAGACCTTGTGTCCGCCTCAAAAACTAAAAAAATAAATATTTTTTAAAGACTGAATATTTAGTTACATGTTTTGTCTTTTATTTTATCAAATGCTTGCAATTCTCTAAGCTTGTTTTATATACTGAACCAGATTTCTGTATGAATTGCCGTTGTACTTCAACCCCGTGATGTTCAAGGACCAGCTGCACATGGTGTTTCCCAAATCCTATCAGGGGGTTGTTTGGGGTGTTCTTTGTGCCTCTGAGGTTTTGACAGGAGCTCAGGAACTTGTGTAGCTGGAAGAAGCAAAGGATGGAGCTCGGCAGGTGTGTGTCCTCCTGTTCTGCAGTAACAATGAATCGGGGGTGGATAAGGGTGAAGATGGCAGCCACATTTCCTGGGTGCAGACCAGCTCTGCCCCTCCACGGGGGACATCCACTTCACACAAGTGTCTCCGTTTCCTTTCTATAACTTGGGAATAATAATAATAATCCCAGCAGAGCCTGCACAGCACGGATAGAGGTTATGTGAGTCAGTAAACAAGTCCTCACGGTGCTGCTTTAAGCCTGGCTAGGAGCCCACACTGCAGCAGCCCTTGCTGCTTCTGCTGTTGACACCTCTCCTCAGGTGCCATAGAGATGGATGGGACCAATGGCAGCTCCCAGGGCCTCCTTATCCTCCTGGGATTCTCCAATTTCCCCAATGTGAAGAGGGTCCTCTTTGTGGTCCTCCTGGTAGCCCACCTGCTGACCCTGCTGGGCCACACTCCAAAATCCTGGTGTCGCAGCTGGATCCCACCTCCACACGCCCGTGTTCTCCTTACCCCCTTCGTCCTTCCTGGACCTCAGCTTCACCCCCAGCTCCATCCCCAGCTGCTGCACAACCTATGTGTCCACGACAAGACCATCAGCTCTGCAGGGGCACAGTCCAGCTCTTCCTGTTCCTGGGCCTGGTGGAGTGGAGGGACTGCTGCTGAGTGTCACGGCGTATGACAGGTTAGTGGCTATCTGGAAGCCCCTGGCCTACACTGTGATCATGACTTCCAGGCTGTGGTGCAGTCAACTCCTTGGTCATGTGTCAGCGACCCTATGGTTACACTGCTGTGCGCACAAGAAGAAGGATCACTTCCTGTGTGAGATACCTATCCTGATCCCTGTGGCCTGTGTCAGCATGGGGGCTATTGAGGGCACTGTCCTTGTCCTGGATGTGGGCATCATGCTGTTTCCCGTGGTCTTCCTCCTGGTCTCCTGTGGTCACATCGTCAGTGCTGTGCTCAGAATGCAGTCGTCCTCAGGAAGACACAGTCTTCAACACCTGCGGCCCCCTCACCCTGGGCTCCCTGTCCTACGGGAACATCATCCTCAAGTACATGCAGCCAGGAGCCGCTCCTCCCGGGACCAGGGCAAGGTCCTCATGCTCTGCTACAACCCATCACCCCCTCCTGAACCCCTCATCTCCACCCTCAGAAACAGGGAGGTGAGAAGGCTGATGCTGGGGAACAGAAAAGGAAACAAGGAGGGAGGGACCAGGAAGTGATCAGCACCCAGGCTCATGGTCAGCTCCATAAGGGCCACTGCTGACCTCTGAGCCGTGGGGCAGATGAGGTGTCCGCCTGCAGCTCTCAGCACCCTTGCAGGGCTGTCCTCTGGGAGCCTGATTAAGGCCAGCGCTGTGGGTTTTATAACAGCACAGGGCCTGTCCCCCACCCCCGGATGTGCAGCCCTGACCCTGCAGGCTGGTACCAGGGCCACAGGAGTTCCCCGGGTCCTGCTTCTGTAGTTTGCTGAGTTCACAGTGGTGCTCTCAGCGTTTTAACTGCTACTTCCCAGCTCTCTCAGGGCTCTTGGTGTGAACCACTGTGTCTTCCTGGATGGCGTCACAGCTGAGTTCAGCATGGCCGGGTATTTCCCTCCCACATGCTCGCAAGGAAGCATGTTGTCTTTTTCTGCCCTCTGTTAGGAGACAGGTAAATGAATGGTGGGAGCACAGGGTTAAGAGAGTAACTATAAATGTGGACCAGAGGGCAGACCCCACGTGATTCATTTGCCAAAAAGCAATGTCGCTGCAGCCCTGCCTGGAGGAAGTGGACAGGTTCTGTCCCATTCCCCAGCAAACCACCTGTTGTCTGCATGGAAATGCAGGTCGGAATTAGTATGCGTGAGAGGAACCCAAGAGAGTATGAAGGGCCTGACTTTTGTGACCCTTTTGCCAGAGCAGATTCTGAAACATAAAGACAATTCCTCCTAACCATCAAACTTGTAGCAATGGATAGTTAAGAATGCAATTAGCACTGCTCAGCATGGGGCCCTGATGGCTTGGAAATGACCAGGCCACCAGACAGGCCCGAGCCATGGTCTCCAGAAACCCACTCCAAGAGGCCAGAGAGCCTTTGGAAGGTCTGTGGAAGAGATGAAAGTTGATGGAGAGGACCTCAGCCTGTCACCAACACAGCGCCGCCACAGCGCCCTCTGCTTGGTACCCACAGGCATTGGGTGCCCTGAAGGAGGGAAAGAAGGCAGTACAGCGGATGGGCCCCGGGGGCCATCTGCAGACATGTGCTCAAATCCCTCAGTCACAGTTTATGGACAGAGCGAATAATCCAAGAAAGGAAAAGTGTCTCATGGAGGAGCTAGGGAAGCCGCAGCCAAGGAGGTGATCAGGGAGGGACTAAACAAGGGACAGAGAGCAGCAGGCGCCAGCACAAAGCAGCCCAGTGGATGCCTGGATTTGGCCACCCAGGATACAGGGACACAAGGGGCTCAAGCCTCTCTGCTGGCCTCAGCCTTGGCCACTGCAGGAAAGCAGGAATAAGGTAGCTATAAAGGAGGAGGCAGCTCCACTTGCTGGGGGTGTGGAGGGACAGGACAATTCTGGCGAGAATGCCCAGAGCCTCTGCTAATTATTTTCTTAACTGACCAAGGAGGCTTGCAAGCAGCTAGTCAAGACCACAAAAATATGCCCCTTTCCTTCCTGTTGTCGCTTAACAACCTGCTGGAGTAAGTCCCCAAGGTTAAAATCTAATGCCTTATGGCAAGTAGATGTCCCTCACTATGTACCTTCAGGAAATTAAAATATAACTATGTGGTCACTGATACCTGTTCAGGCTGTGGAATGGCCATTTCCAGCTACTTAAGTGCTTTGGGATCATGGCAGCTCCTTTCTCCATCAAAACCGACACTGCTCCAGCCTAGGCAAGCAGAGAGTTCAAGGAATTTTACTCTACATGGCACAGAAATCATGTCACTGGGATCCCCTATAACCCTCAGGTTTAATGCATGGTAGACAGAACACGCAAGGAATTAATGACCATGCTACAAAAACAGGGCAGGGGGAGGGAGGAGGCTCTACCAAATCCCCTCACAATGTCTTGAACAAAATCTTGTTTACTTCAAATTTTCTTTCAACTTCAAAAGTTTCCATGGAAACAGCCACCCACAAACAGTAGGCCCCCTTCACTGTGCCCTGCCATTTACCTATAATCTCCCAGCTAGATCCCAGCACAAGTGCATGATGGCCAGCGTCCCTCCTAAAACTGGGTCCAGGGTTTGTACATGATGACAGAAGCCTCACCCCATCTGGGTGCCTGCAGTGAAACTGCCTGCCAGGTAAATTGGGCTTTGGTCCCTTGGCCACCAAATTAGCGGTGATCAATTGGGAAGGAGCCCTATCTAAGCTCTTCTCTAATAACTCTTTCCTGATTGATCCTGAGGTAGCCGTACAAGGACCACCCGTGCAGGGAACACCAAAACTCCCACATCTGCTCGGCCAAGTGGTTTCTCCGTCGTTGATAATGAGACCTACAACCAGGACCGTCCTCTCTGTTTTGCTCTTGCTAATGAAACTTTTCTAGATCAATATAACAAGTCCTATGCTGGCTGTCTCTCACTGACACTTGGTAGTTAACGCTACCAATGGCCATAGACACCCCCTCATGGCAAGTGCCAGAAACCCTGGCTGCCAACATGCCCAACAACACTCTTTAGAAAGCTCCCCTCTGATAATGACAGCACCCCAAGAAATCCATGTGTGGCAGCCACACCTTATCTCCTTGGAAAGAGAAATTTCTCTTGCGAAGATCAATACCTAGGCACCTGGGTGGGCACAACTCCCTGGAATGTAACCTATGTGCCCAAATACCATGTGGGTTACGAAGTAACTGCTACCTGGGACAATCTGTCATCCACCACTATGCAGGAAATCAATCTCGCATCACACCAATATTGCTGGCCACTAGACCCTTCCAATAGGCATCAGCAGGCTGCATGAATGGGTAGATAAAGGGCCCTAAATCAAACATATGCCTTCATCCCTAAGTATACCCATACCCACTGTGCACAAGCTTGTGTCACGCCTCCCTTGCCATGCTCATAATCACTGCCTCTGATGGTGTAAATATCACTCATGCAGAGATCCCTTGTGCAGTCAATGCATCCTGCTGGCTCCCAACCTGTCTACACCGGCTATGAAGCTAAATGTGCATTGATCCTCAGATGCCCCCCGAAGCCTGGCTTCCAGTGGACCCGTCCAAGGAGTGGAGGAGTCCATGGGACATGCAGAGGAAGCATCCTCTGAGTGAGATCCTGCACCGGACAAGGCGTGATATTGGCCTCATCATTGCTGGGATTGTTGCCCTAGTGGCCGCCATCGCCACCACAGCAACTGCCACTGCTGCGCTCACTCAGAGGATCCACACTGGGCACACTGGAAACGATGTGTCCCCTATGTGGCAGCAGCCTTCGCCTCTCAAAATGACTTAAATAAACTGAACTGAACCACTATTTTCCTCATTCAGCAAGAACCAGACCTCCACCAGGAGCCACGAAGTGTTCTGTTTATGTTGCTAAGGCTCACGGTCACCCTGAATTTCATAGTATTTGCGTCACCCAATACGCTGTATCTGAAAATGGAACCTTGCAGTTCTCCACTTTTTCTCAGTTCATGAAGGGCGCTTGGGATGCTCACTGTGTTACGACTGCATGACGTCACTAAGGCCAGGGTCAAAATCAAGGGGATAAGGAGTCTGTCTCAACAGCCTCCTCTTTCTTCTAGGGATTGGCTGAACATTGGAAAAACCTGAGAGACAAGCTACTAACCCTTTTAACGCTATTACCCTGGCCCTACTGAGTGTGACAGTAATAATTTTTTTGTGTGTTGTGAGACGCTTATGCAAGCATGTGAAGGCCACCAAACAAAAATAAGGGATGCTACCAAAAGTCCTTGTGGCAAGTCTGAGGGGGAGATGCGGGGACAAGTGCATGGAGAACTGCATATGTGGCATACCTGAAGGGCACCTGAGAGGCAGGCCACTCCCCTCCAGCTAGGGGTGTGAGCAGCAGGTTGCTCACCCTGTAGGCCCCTCCCTGGGCGTGAGGCCACCTGTTGCAGACCCTGCACTTGCTCCATGGCCTGCTACTTGATTGGTTGTGGCTCTTCAGAGTCACTCCTGTGCCAGCAGTTGCTCAACAGAACAACCTTGGAATCATCAGTAGGCCAGAGGGAATATTGGGGGGCCTACTTTGGTCTCCTAGAGGTGTTCAGAAATTGTATTGGTGGCTGCGTGTAATGGGCTTAGCTGCTGCCCGAGTGTATACACATGGTAACTGCGCAATAAAATCAGACCTGCTTCCTGCTTGGTGTCTGGTGTCTTGATTCGTGACTCTCTAGCCACACTGTCCTCGACCCTGTTCCGTGGGCCTCGTTGCTGGATGAGACAGAGGCCAAACAAACACAAAGGCCCGGTTTCCTTGGAAGCAATATACAGAAGCAAATGCACGGACCCAGACATGGAGCAGTGCACCAGACATACAAGCACGTGGGGACTGAAGATTGAACACCATGGAGGAGGCTTGTAAAACAGCGGTCATAACGCAGGACGGCCAGCAGGGGGCACTCTGCTCAAGGAGAAGTGTTGAAAACAGGACCCTGCATCAAGGAGAGGATTGTAAACTCAGGAAACTGGATGAAGCCTCTCCAGAGGAGCACAGCCCAGAGAGCAGAGAGTGACTGCAGAGACATGAAAGGGAGGTCTCAGGACATGTTGGCAAGCAAACTGTCCCCATTAAGGGCCTGTAGGCTGGCTGGGGATTAAATTGGCAGTAAGAGAGATTCAGGGAGAGAAGCTACTCAGTCCCTTGCATGTGCAGGGGCATCTTTCTCAAGTACAGACCCAGAAGAGGGCCAGGTTTTGAGGACTGCGGAGCCTCTGGAGTACAGAATGGAACCAGCGGGTGTCAGGATGGTGGAGAGGATGACAGGAGGGAAGGGAGATGGGTGGGGGAGGAGGGGCCTTGCTGTGCAGACAGGTCTCGGGGTCAGTGTTGGGTGGGAGAGGCAGCCTGGCTGGTCAAAATAATAAGCTTGCTTTAATTTGATTTTAATTGGAGCCAGTGGTCTTTCCTTGCCTCCTGGTCTAACACCCTCCCCTGCGCCACACTCACTGTTGTTTGTGTTCCTAGAAGCTGCCATTGTCCCTGGAGTGAGATGAAAGAGGAATTTTAATCTCTAAGATTCTTTTTAAAATAAGCTGTGTTTCTCCAAAAAGAGAATAGTGAAGGAGGAAGGTGAGAGCTGAGGGGACTCAGGTCGACCAGCAGCCGGGCAGGGCTCGGAGCTGGTGGGCTGCGCCTGTGGCTGGAGGGTGCCAGGGCAGAGCAGGCTGAGCAGACAGACATCAGTCATGGCTGGGGTCCATCCTGATGGGTGGCTTTTCCTGTCTGAGGTGTAGATCCTCAGGCAGTAGTTGCTCTCTGGAAGTCACATTGTAGTGAATGTGTCTGGGAGGATCCAATTGGAGGCCGCCTTCTCTCTGCTCTAGAGAGGACAGATCAGCTTATTCCTACCCACATGGGCCACTGCCCCTGGTGCTGTTCACCCCCTGAGGACACCTGGCTGAGTTCTGCTGTTGTCCTCAGTCATCTCTCTGTGATCCTTGTCCCTCCACAGGAGCAACTCTGTGGAACAGGCACTTCCTGACCCTGTTCTTCCAGCCAGAGGGCTCCTGAGCCTGCCAAGGGAGAGGGGTCTGCCATACTTTGGGGACAAGTGGTCCAGCGTGACCTGCCTTTGATCCTTGACCTCTGCAGAGACCCTTGGGAGACCCGTGTCCTCATGCCTGACTCAGAGCCCTGTTTCCACGAGGTGGTGGGCAGAGACCAGCAGGCTCATAGTTCACACCCAGCCCATGGCTGGCTTGCCACATCTCCACATGCTCACCAATCAGAGCTAAGGGACCCTCAGTTCCAATGTGCAGCTCCAGACACACTCAGATCACTGCACTGGTCAGACGGCTGGTACATCACTGTATTAGTCTTCCTGGGCTGCTGTAACCAAACACCCAGACTGGGGCCTTCAGACCACAGACCCTGACTGCTCATTGATGACCTCAGGCCACCACCCAAGCTAACTCCACCTCTTCCTGATGGCCAAAGCCATCTCCAGCCCAGGGGATCTTGGGATAAGGAAAGAGATGGCAGCTGGCCATCGCTAGGAGCCCTGCTTCCTCCCCACCACCCATGCCGTGTGGAACACAAAGCCAGCACACTGGGCCAGCTGTGTCCCTTGTCACCAGCCCCCCTTGTAACCTGTGAGTTCTTCAGCATCCTCTGGGCTGGGTCACCTTCTTCAGACCCAGCCACACCCTTGACTCTATTGACTTTGTCGCCCAGGTCCTCACAGAGGCTCCATGTTCTTAGGTGTCAAGCTTTCAATTCTGCAGTTGTATCAACAAAATAATTCCTTTAATTACTATTATTACTATTGGTACTGGGGATCCAACCTGGGGTGCTTAACCACTGAGCTACATCCCTAATCTTTTTTTTTTCCATTATTGAGGTTAATATGACAGGCTGTATTGGCCCCAAGTGGCAAATTTTTATGTTTTATAAGCGAGCTTTCTTGCAGAGCTGAGCAGGGTTATTGTTTCTTTGTGGTTTGACTATCAGTTGAAACCCAGGAAGCTGAGAGCCCTGGGTCAGCTTCTGGGGGTACATTGCTTCTTAGGCACGATGCAGATGGGCTTGTGGCTTTTCTGGAAAATGTTGGTGCATCTGAACCCTGACATGGAAAGAGTAGACAAGAGGGGGACTTTATACTGAGAGAAAATATTGAGGTCAGTCTGTGCAATAGAATGACATGCTTCAAGGAGGCAAATGAGCTTGAGCGCACAGACATGTTATGAGACTACAGATGCCTGAAGCCTAACCTAATACAATTCTACATATTATGATATTATTTGCATATCACCTATTGCAATAATAATACGATATTATTCTTTTACAATAAATACTGACTCCTACATACAATTTCCCCTATACATTCATGACAATGATTTCCCTTTCTAGAAAATCTCACAGCCCTTGTCAGCACCTAAACACAGGGTAAGGACAGGGTTTCCTTGTCTCCCTGGTGTAGCTGCACTGGTCAAAGTTCCTTTCCTGCTTTCAATCAACACCTTTTCTTTTTGATTTTAGGGCAAACAGCTGAGCAGACTTGTGGGATCAGCAGAGTCAGGTCTGTACATAAGAATTGATAACACTAGAATGTGGACTATCTACATTGAGCACAAGGCACTTATTTTATTTCCGCTGCACATTGCTGTTTTAGAGGGTTGCCTGCCTCCCCACACCCCACCCCTTTCTCTGCTGGGGATGGAACACTGAGCCACAGCCCCAACAGCAAAAGTTTCCTGTTATAGCTCAGGCTGCCTCCTCAAAGATCAGAGGCCAGGAGGTAATGAGAATTACTAAAATAATTTTAAAATTGTTTTCATTAGTAGATATTATATATATGTGTGATATATATGATAGCTTTAAAGAGTGTTTGAAAAATTTGGAGACAGTGTCTTTCGAATTTGCCTCAGGTCCCATTTTATATATATATATAGTTTTTTCATATACATATAAAATAAACCCAGTGGGGCTTGACCCTGACCACTGAGCTACATCCAACCCTTTTCATTTTATTTTAAGAGAGGGTCTCTCGGGCTGCGGTTGTACCTCAGGGGTAGAATGCCTGCCTCACACACATGAGGCACTGGGTTCGATCCTTAGCACCACATAAAAAGAAAGAAATAAAGATTGTATTATCTACAACTTAAAACAATAAAAAGAGAGGGTCCCACTGTTTGCAGACGCTGACCTGATCTTTGGCTCCTCCAGCCCCAGCCTCCCTGAGAAGCTGTGCTTTGTTTTTTTGTGTTGAGGTTAAACCCAGGGCCTCGCCATGCTCAGAAAGCACTCTATGGCTGAAGCCTAGCTCAGCGCCAGGTGTCACCTCTGTACCAAAGGCTAAGCCAAGGCTTCCCACCTGGATTAGTTCCCAGCACAGCCGGGAAGGTCCGCCTGAAAAGGGCTGGGACCAAGAATCTGTCACTCTACCCAATTTCAGCCAGTGATTGGATGACGCTGGCTGTCAGTCACGATGCAGAGGCGGGCCTAGAGGCCGTGCATCCCGGATGCTGGGGGAACTGCCCAATCAGTGCGCAGAGGGAGGGGAAGGGCGGGCTTCAGCAATCTCGCGGGCTTTTCTTCCTAAGCGATTGGGCTTCTCATCCTTCAAGCCCAGAGTTCTCTGCTCCAGGGACTCAGGTGACTCTGCGCTGCCTGTGTCCCCCCCCTCCCATCTCGGGTGCCTGGAGGACCCGTGTCACCACAGAAGACAAAAATGGTGAGTTTGCGACCAGGGCTGAAGGTACAAGTCACCACCTGCCTTGGGGCCTGGTGCCCGGGTGACCTGGGGAGCGCAGCGGAGTCGTGGCCCTGTCCCTTGGTCTCGTGGGGTGAGCTGGGTTTTGGGTTTTTGAGGTGAGCTGCTGAGCGTGGCAGAGTCCCCGCTGGAGCGTGGCCCTGGGCCCTGTCCCCTAGTTCCCTGGGTTTGGAAGGGTGGCTCAGTTCCCTGGTGTCCCCTTTGCTCCCTACTGGTGGCCCGACCCACTCTTCCCAACGTGGAGGAAGCAGGGCCACAAATGCACCTTCCTCCTCCCAGGGGAGCTCCTCCGGAGGCTGCTGTAGGTCCCCCAAATTGCAGGCGCCTCCTGCCTTCTAAACCCACCTTCCCTCCACGTCACAGCTCGGCCAGACGTTCATTCTTCATCTAGTCTGGTGGCCTCCACCCTGATCTTCTCCCTTTCCCTCTTATCAGGCAAGGACAGCCTGGCAGAGGCTTCACTCTCTTTATCAGGGTGAGGGGAAGGAACTTGTTTGAGGCCTTACTGGAGGGATCTGTGGCTGTGCCTGGTGAAACTGCAGGTTAAACTGAAGTTTTTAAAGTGGAGTTGCTTAGGCTCAGGCCTAAGGCCATTCTAACAAGGCCTGTGCCACTGTCCCTGGCAAGAAGAACACTTTGAAAGCATTTGTTTTCTATTTGTGAATATTATACTTGAGAGGAAAGAATAATCACTTAACAGTTCCCTGTGTTTGGTCAAAATAATTACTTTAAAAGGAAAAAGGCTAGAAATGTTGAATTCTGGGCTATATACCCAGCCCCCCCTCCTTTTACATAATTTGTTTATTTACTTAAATTTGTTTTTATTAGTTATATATGACATTATAATGCATTTTGACACAGCACACATAAATAGAGTGTCACTGCTCTTTTTTCTGGTTGTACTCCATGTGGATTCACAGCAGTCCTGTAGTCATATATGCACATAGGATAATAGTGTGTGATTCATTCTTCTGTTCTTCATCCCCAACTCTTTTAATTTGATTTTCAGATGGAGTCTTGCTATGTTGCCCAGCGTGGTCTATAAGTCCTGACCCTCCTGCTTCAGTTTCTCAAGCTGTTGACATTAAAGACACTGGCAATCCCAGCTATGGAAAATAGATGATTTTGATTCAAATGTTAATGACCATACTGAGGAACATGGATTTAAGTGACCCTAAATGATGTGTGTGTCCCACACTGAAAGACAAGGATTGAACCCAGGGGTACTTAATCACTGAGCCACAATCAATCCTTTTTAGATTGTATATTGAGACTTGATCTCATCAAGTTCCTTATGTCCTCACTAAGTTGCTGAGGCTGACTTTCAATTCAGCAATCCTTCTACCTTAGCCTCTCAAGCTGCTGGCATTACAGTTGTGTGCCACTGTGCCTGGCCTATGTGAACTTAAAGGAAGTTGTGTATCACTGTATTAACCAAATGCATTGGTAGGATCATTAGACTGGTGGGCTACAGAAAAATAAAATAAGATTTCCTCTGTCTCCTGTTATTACATTCTTACTTTGGTAGGTGGTGGGGACTAGATGTTTGGTAAGGTTAATGATATATTCTGGGAAATTTATTAGTTTTTTTTTTTAAACATCAGAAATTTATTAGTTCCTCAAAACATTACATTGATCTTGACATAGCATATATCATACATTTGTTTAAAATTTAATAGTTTTGAGAATTGTGGTCTGATACAGAAATTAGGATAATTGGCTATGAAAGGACTTAAGATAGCCCAAGATACTTTCTGCTCTCCATACAGAACCCTGCCTTTGCACCCTCATGGTGGTCTAGTTAGTCAAGTACTCTGAAGGTTCTTTGATGGAGATGCAACTGTATAGAGAACGTGAGTTCACAGCTGTAAAAATCTTGTGCTTCTCCTTTTACCTTCCTTAGGTGTAGACACCATGTCAGATTTCTTGGGCAGAGGTTCCCTTTGGACGCCTCACAGGGTCCTATGTCCTCAGCCACTGTCCTCTCCTGGAGCTGCCCCAAGGTGCCCACAGCTGCCCTGGTCCCTGCAGGGTGAACAGAACTTCAGGCTCTGGAGATCCTCCTGGAGGACAGCCTGAGGTGTGGGGTGCAGCCTCTCAGGGAAGCTGCTGGGGGCTCTGGGCTGAGGAATCTCCTGGAACAGGCCTCATCTAGTCAGCTACTTCCTTGGGACCTTGTTTACCCAAAGCCCTGTTCCCATTTCTTGGAGACAGGTGGCCAGTCAGCCTGTGGATGCTGGTGCTGAGGGGCCAGGTCACCAGTGACTCCTCCCCTTTTAGTCTCTCACAGTGTGAAGGAGCGAAATCTCTCCCAGAGCATAAGCAACACCCACCCCAGTGCAGAGCTGTGCAAACCTGAAAAGCCTCGTAGACTGGAGTCATGGTCTAGGTCCCTGGGAGGGTGATCCTGGAGGCTTTCAGGAAGCAAGACCAGGAGAGGTCATGTCCCAGCTGTCAGGGACCTTCCCTGCCCCTTGAGCCTGACACATGTGTGCTCCCTCAGCACTAAAGCTTTCTGTGTATCACTTTGAAATGATCTGCTCAATTTTTTGAGGCCCAGGTTTATTTATTCAGAGCCAAATGGGATGAACTATTATTAAAGAGGCAAGAAAGAAGTGGATTTTTAAAAGTATTGTTACATTTTTGGGCTAGGGATTTGGCTCAAGGGTAACACACTCGTCTGGCATGCGCAGGGTGCTGGGTTCGATCCTTAGTACCACATAAAAATAAAGATGTTGTGTCCACCGAAAACTGAAAAATAAATATTAAAAAAAATTCTCTCTCTCTCTCTCTCTCTCTCTCTCTCTCTCTCTCTCTCTCTTTCTTTCTCTCACCCCTCTCTCTCTTAAAAAAATAGTATAGTTATGTTTTCCTTGTTAAAAATTCTAATTTACAGCCAGGAATAGTGGTACACACCTGTGATCCTTGCTGTTCCAGAGGCAGAGACACGAGGATTGTAAACTTGAGGACAGTCTTAGCAATTTAGCCAGGCCTTATGTCTTGGGATGTGACTCATTAGTAAAGTTCTGCTGGGTTTTAATCTCTGGACCCAAAACAAAGAAAAAGAACAGAACAGAAAAACAAACAAACAAACAAAATATCTAATTTACCTTTTGCTACTCCTGAGTATGCATAGAAAATTGGTGAGATTTGATCTTGTCTTTTCAATGATTTTGAATTGAAATCCATGTCCTAGATTCCAGAATGCCACTTAAGATACAGAGAAACTCTTTCTTCCATTATTGCTGCAGAAAATGAATTCATTTCTACAAAAATTGCGGTGGATAAACTTATGAATGTGATTTTATGTAAACTAATTACAGTCTTTGACAAGATGATGAAATTGACAGGGGATGACTGTTTGTTGTTGCTGTTGTCTGGACTTGGCAGGTTCATGTTAGTTGTGTGGTTTTTTGGTATCAGGAATGGAACCCAGAGGTGCTTAGCCACTGAGCTGTATCCCTGGCCCCTTTTAGATTCTTCTTTTTGAGTCAGAGTCTTGCTACATAGCTTTGGGCTTCTGACACCCCCCTGAACCACTGGGGTTATGGGTGTGCATCATCACACCCATCTTCATTGGAAGTTTTAAGGACAATTTTGGAAATACCTAAAATACCCAACTGTAATTATTTAAAAATCACAGAATACTTTATCAGTGAAATAATAAATGACACCTGTTTTCTGAAAAGGACCGATATACATGTGTAAGTAAGGTTGATGATCCCCTTCATGAGCACTCCCACCTTGTCACCTGATTCCTGTTCCCTCCTAAGTGCCTTCTCTTAGGGCCACCCCTTTGGGAGCTGGCCTTTTAGCTTATGAAACTTGGGAGTAACATAAATGCTCTCTCTACTCTCTCTGTTTGTAAGGGTCCAGGGAAAAGTTGGAGAAAGAGACCACCAAGAGACTGACTTATGCAAATGCAGAAGGGGATTTAATGAGGATCCAATTCAGCGGCGCTGAGGCTCTAGGCTCACTCAAGAAGCAAGAGCAGCCCAGAGCCCAGAGCAGAGGCTAAGCAGTGCTTAAGTACACTTTTTGGGGAGGGCGGGGGCTTTGAATACATCAGAACAAATCAGCATGAGGCACGGGAAAATTGAACAACAACTCATACATGATTAGCACATTCATTGGCGGGAACAGGTTGGGTGGGGGTGATTGGTCACTCCTAAGCGGGGTACACATTCAAACTGATTGGTTCGGGCCCTGTATGCCTACGTTTCAAGCTGCACAGGGCCCTAGGCTAAATGGCCAGTAGGGCGTTGTCTTAACTATCTCAGGAATTTCAGGTTCTGGGTGTAGCAGAGGAACTTTAGGATGACTGGCAGCTTAGAAACTTTACCCTTTCATGTTCTGTACAATATTTTCTCTGGTCTTAGATACAGTTTACTATTTTCATTTTAGATGTAGTTTTCCTTAAGTTCACCCAAGAAACCCCCACAATAATCCATGCCCTGAATTTCACATAATTTACTGAAATGCTCTTTGTTTTTCCAAGAGTGTAGATTATGGGAAAGTTCAGTCTCCTTTGTAAGAAAGGAGAATTTCCATTGATTTTTTTGCCTCTTATTGTGTATCTTTTGTATTATAATCTTTTATCACTCATTACATATATTTTCAGTTTTTTTCTTTTCTTTTTTAATGGGTATATGTGTGTATTTTTTCTTTCTGGTTTAACTATCAGTTGAAACCCAGGAAGCTGAGAGCACTGGGTCAGCATCTAGGGATATGGTGCTTACCAGGCAGGAGCAGTTGGGCTTGTGGCTTTTCTTGAAAATGTTGGTGGCTGAGAATCACTGACATGGAAGGAACGCAAGGGAGGGGACCCATCCTGAGATCAATTCAGGTCAGCCTGTGCAATGGGGTGAAGTGTGCCAAGGGGGCACGTGACCAGGAGCTCACAGACATTTTATGAGACCCACAGATGTCTGAAGCCATAGATGACACCAAACCTACATACAGTGTGCCCTCTACACACATGCCTATGACTGATTATGCTTTCTATAAAACCTGAGAGTCCTAGACAGCCCCTGAAGAGAGGGCTAAGGACACGGTGCCCTGGTCTTCCTGGTGTAGCTTCACTGATCAAAGTTCCTCTCCTGCTTTTCATCATGAACTTTTCTGTTTGGATTTGGGGTAAACAGATGACCTGATGTGTGGGGTCACTAGAGTCAGGTCGCTTCCTAGAACTCCCTGATAGTGGAATGTATAACATGGACATTAAGCACAATGTGCTCATTTTATTTCAACCCTGCATTGCTGCCTTAGGGAATTGCCTCCCACACCTCCTTCCCCTCCATCCTGCTGGGGAGAGAACACTGAGCCAAATCACCAACACCAATTGCTTCCTTTCTTAGCTCAGGCTATCTCCTCAAAAGATCAGGGGGCAGAAGGCGTTGAGAATTACTGAAATAATTGTCAAACTGTTTATATTTTTAGATATCATTTATGTGTGATATATATGATATCTTTAAATATTGTTTCAAAAATTTTGAGATTATGGCCTGAGGTCGCATCAGGTGATACTATATACTATGTATATAGGTATCTTTTTCTTTGAGGTTCTGTGGAATAATCCCTGTGGGCTTAACCTCTCAGGTAAATCCCCAACCCTCTTTAATTAATTTTTAGCTAGGATCTCCCTGCTTGTGAAGCCAGATTTAAAGAGAAGAGTTTATGTAGCTAGGTTAATGTGGTCCAACTGGAACCATAAAAAAAATGGAGTGTAATCTGAGCCTGGGAAAACCAGAAAAACAGCTGAGAAATTGAAATATTTATGTCCCATGACCCTGGGCAGGTCCTAAATAAGGGTTAATGAAGTAGCTCCCAGTAAAACAGGGAGATGCTAATCAAACCCCCCTAGGCTGTTCCTGCCCTGGTTTCTGCTCCCTGCCCCATTAGTCCACCAGTTCCCCACCCTTTGGCCTTCTACCTGCAGCCCCCATCACATGCACAATAAAGAGAAATAAAGGACAGGAATGTGGGAGGACAAAAGAGGACCTTAGATGTAAAAGGGAGAAGACCTCCCTTTTCTAGGGATTTCTCCTTTCCAGTCCCCTTCTTTCTGGGGGTGGAGGTGAATCTTTTCTGCTCTCCCTTAATTGAGCCTTCCACTTTCCACTCTCCACGTGCTTCTCTGTGTTATACTTCAGCATTTGGGGAAGCAAGGACCCGTCACAAGAAACATGGGTAACACTGTAGATCCTGACCTGAACCTTGGGCTCCTCCTGCCTCACACTCCCCAAGTAACTTTAATAAAATTGTTCTTTGTTTCTGTGGTGGAGTTCACACCCAGGGCATCACCCATGCTGGGAAAGCAGTCTCCCAGAGCCATAGCTCAATCCCATCCTCACCAAGTTCCAAGCAAAGGCTTCTAATTTGGGATATTTTTCCAACCCAGCAGCGACACTCCACCTGAAAAGGACTGGGACCAAGGATCTGTCACTCTATGGAATCTTAGGAAGTGATTGGATAATATTAGCTGTCAGTCACAATGGAGAGGTGTTCCTGGAGGCAGCCCATTAGGGATGCTGGGGTGGAACTGTCCAATCAGGTTTCGGAACACAGGGGAAGGGCGGGCTTTTCTTCCTCACCAACTTGGCTCTTCCTTCCTGGGCCTCATGTGCTCTGCCCAAAAGGCCTAGGTGATTCTCAGTAGCCCATGTCCCCAAGATCTCTCGTGCTCAGAGGTTCCTCAAGAGAACTCCGGGTCCCCAAGGAAGACAAAAATGGTGAGTATGTGACGAGGGCTGAAGGTACGGGGTCAGCACCTGTCTTGGGGACCCACAAACGGGTGAGCCGCAGAGCCTGGCGGAGTCTCCTCTGGAGGTTGCCCTGGGTCTCTGTCCCATGGTCCTTGGGTGTTGGGCTGGATGGTAGAAACTTGAAGTCACCTCCTGGCGGCTGACCCTAAGCCTCTGTCCACTGGTCCCGCGGGGTGAGCTGGGTTTTGGGTGCTCAAAATTGGTGCAGAGGGTGCGGCCTAGTCCTCTGTGGGGTATGGCCCTGGGCTTCTGTTCCCTGGGCCTGAGGGATGGGCTGGTCCCTGAGGCAGGTGGCCCTGGGCTCCATCCTGTGGTTTCCCTTGCTGAATGGGCTGCTCAGGTCTCCAGCTTCCCCTCCCCTCCCTGCTGCTGGCCCGCCCCCACTCTTCCAATTGTGTAGGAAGCAGGATCCCAAATCCACTTTCCTTTTCCCTGTTCAGCTTCTCTGAAGGCTGCTGTAGGTCCTTCATTTGCAGTTGCCTGCTGTGTTCTAAAATGCCATCTTCCTCTCCACTTCCCATCACTCTCAAATGTCTGTTCTTGTTCCTGTGTTTCAAATGAACACAGTCTATTAAATTTCACTTTTCCTCTAGTGAAGTATTGCAAGGAATATTTTCTTTTTATATTGGGGATCAAAACTAGAGAAGGTTTATCAGTGAAATCCTCAGGAACCTCCCAGCCTTATTAAATAGATCCTTCACCACTTGTTTTAGATACTGTCCTCCCACTTGTGATCACCCTGCCTCAGCCTCCTGAGTCCCTGGGATTACAGGCCTGTGCCACTATTTCTGGCAAGAATAACACTCTTATTTTGTTTCTGAATATTATACTTGAGGGGAAAGAATAGTCACTTGACACATCTTGTGTTCAGGTAAAATAGCTGCTTTAAATGAAATAAGGCAGTGGGTTATTGGTACTAGGGATATTGAATCTTGGTGTACATCCCCAGCCCTTTTTTTTTGTTTGATTGTTTGTTTTGTTGATTTTGGCAGAAGTTATTTATTTATTTTACTTGGTTTTTACTACTTATACAATACAGTAAAATGCATTTTGACACATCATATATGAATAGACTGTAACTTCTCTTTTTTTCTGGTTGTACCTAATGTCCATTCACACCAGTCATGTTGTCATTATGAAAATAGGATAATAATGTCTGATTTATTCTCTTGCCCTTTATCCCCAACCCTTTTAAATTTTATTTTCAGACAGGATCTGGCTATGTTGTCCAGCCTCACCTGGAATATCTGCTCCTCCTGCTTCAGCTTTTCAAGCTGTTGGAATTAAAGGCACTGGCCATTGTACCTGAAAAAATAGTTTATTTTGACACAAATATTAATGACCATCCTCATGAACATGGATTTAACTTATCCTGAATGATGTATGTGTCCTACTCTGGAAGAGATTACATTTCTTTTATACCAGGGATTGAACCAAGGGGTAATGAAACACTGACCCATATCCACAGCCATTTTTATATCTTATTTTGAGACATGATCTCACGTAAGTTCCTTTGGGCCTAAGTTGCTGAGGCTGGGTTTGAATTTAGCAGTTCTCCTGACCTAGTCTCTCAAACTTCTGGGATTACAGTTGTGCCCCACTGTGCATGACTGACGAGAACATTTGTAAAAGAAAGTAATTTATGAATACATTAACCAAGTGCATTGGTAGGATCATCAGATGTGTGGCTACAGTGAAAAAGGGGAAATTTCTTCTGTAGGTCCGTTATTACATTGTTAGCTTTGGGAGATGGTGGTTATATGTTGGGTAAGGTTGGTAATATATTCTGAGAGGTTCATTTGTTTGGAGAATTTTGGACTAATACAGAATTTAAGGTAATTGGTTTTGAAAGAACTTAAGAGAGCCCAAGATAATTTGTGCCAACCGTACAGAACCCTGTCTTATACCCTCATAGTGGTCTAGTTCCCCAAAGTCAAGTGGTCTGAAGGTTCATTGATATAGAGCAAGTTCATAGAGAACTTCAGTTCACACCTGCGAAAATCCTGTGCTTCTCTCTTTATCTTTCTTAGGTATAGACACCAAATCTGATTTCCTCAGCCAGGTTTTCTTTGAACATCTCAGAGAGTCCTATATTCACAGCCACTATCCTTTTCTCGGGCTGCCACCATGTGCCCGCAGCTGTCCTGTGCCCTGCATGGTACAGGGAATTTTAGGCTCTGAGTCAGCTCTTCTTAGAGGACAGCCTAAGGTGTGAGGTACAGCCTCGTGGGGGATCAGATGTGGGCTTGGGGCTAAGGGGTGTCCCGGAACAAGCTTCATCTAGACAACTAACTTCTTTTTTTTTTTTTTTTTTTATTGGTCGTTCATAACATTACATAGTTCTTAATACATCATATTACACGGTTTGATTCAAGTGGATTATGAACTCCCGCTTTTACCCCGTATACAAATTGCTGTATCACATCAGTTACCCTTCCATTGATTGACATATTGCCTTTCTAGTGTCTGATGTATTCTGCTGTCTGTCCTATTGTCTACTATCCCCCCTCCCCTCCCCTCCCCTCCCCTCCCCTTTTCTCTCTCTACCCCTTCTACTGTAAATCATGTCTTCCATTTGTATTCTCTTGACTTACCCCTCCTTACCTCTTATATGACATTTTGTATAACCCTGAGGATCGCCTTCCATTTCCATGCAATTTCCCTTCTCACTCCTTTTCCCTCCCACCTCTCATCCCTGTTTACTGTAAATATTCTTCTCAAGCTCTTCGTCCCTACCCTGTCCTTGTTTACACCCCTTATATCAAAGGAGTCATTTGGTATTTGTTTTTTAAAGATTGACTAGCTTCACTTAGCATAATCTGCTCTAATGCCATCCATTTCCCTCCAAATTCTATAATTTTGTCATTTTTTAATGCAGAGTAATACTCCATAGTGTATAAATGCCACATTTTTTTTATCCATTCATCTATTGAAGGGCATCTAGGCTGGTTCCACAGTCTTGCTATCGTGAATTGAGCTGCTATGAACATCGATGTAGCAGTGTCCCTGTAGCATGCTCTTGTTAGGGCTTTAGGGAATAGACCGAGAAGGGGAATAGCTGGGTCAAATGGTGGTTCCATTCCCAGCTTTCTGAGAAATCTCCATACTGCTTTCCAAATTGGCTGCACCAATTTGCAGTCCCACCAGCAATGAACAAGAGTGCCCTTTTCCCCGCATCCTCTCCAGCACTTATTGTTGTTTGACTTCCTAATGGCTGCCAGTCTTACTGGAGTGAGATGGTATCTTAGGGTAGTTTTGATTTGCATTTCTCTGACTGCTAGCGATGGTGAGCATTTTTTCATGTACTTGTTGATTGATTGTATGTCCTCCTCTGAGAAGTGTCTGTTCAGGTCCTTGGCCCATTTATTGATTGGGTTATTTGTTATCTTATTGTCTAATTTTTTGAGTTCTTTGTATATTCTGGTTATTAGGGCTCTATCTGAAGTGTGTGGAGTAAAGATTTGTTCCCAGGATGTAGGCTCCCTATTTATCTCTCTTATTGTTTCTTTTGCTGAGAAAAAACTTTTTAGTTTGAGTAAGTCCCATTTGTTGATTCTATTTGTTAACTCTAGCGCTATGGGTGTCCTATTGAGGAATTTGGAGCCCGATCCCACAGCGTGTAGATCATAACCAACTTTTTCTTCTATCAGATGCCGTGTCTCTGATTTAATATCAAGCTCCTTGATCCATTTTGAGTTAACTTTTGTGCACGGCGAGAGATAGGGATTCAGATTCATTTTGGTGCAAATGGATTTCCAGTTTTCCCAGCACCATTTGTTGAAGATGCTATCCTTCCTCCATTGCATGCTTTTAGCCCCTTTATCAAAAATAAGATAGTTGTAGTTTTGTGGATTGGTTACTGTGTCCTCTATTCTGTACCATTGGTCCACCCGCCTGTTTTGGTACCAGTACCATGCTGTTTTTGTTACTATTGCTCTGTAGTATAGTTTGAAGTCTGGTATCGCTATACCGCCTGATTCACACTTCCTGCTTAGTATTGTTTTTGCTATTCTGGGTCTTTTATTATTCCATATGAATTTCATGATTCTTTTATCTATTTCTACAAGATATGCTGTTGGGATTTTGATTGGCATTGCATTGAACTTATAGAGAACTTTTGGTAATATCGCCATTTTGATGATGTTAGTTCTGCCTATCCATGAGCAGGGTATGTTTTTCCATCTTCTAAGGTCTTCTTCTATGTCTTTCTTTAGGGTTCTGTAATTTTCATTGTATAAATCTTTCACCTCTTTTGTTAGGTTGATTCCCAAGTATTTTATTTTTTGGGGGGATATTGTGAATGGAGTAGTTGTCCTCATTTCCGTTTCAGAGGATTTGTCGCTCATATACAGGAATGCCTTTGATTTATGCGTGTTGATCTTATATCCTGCCACTTTGCTGAATTCATTTATTAGCTCTAATAGCTTCTTTGTAGACCCTTTTGAGTCTGCTAGGTATCGAATCATATCATCTGCAAATAGTGATAATTTAAGTTCTTCTTTTCCTATTTTTATGCCTTTAATTTCTTTTGACTGTCTAATTGCTCTGGCCAGTGTTTCGAGGACTATGTTGAACAGAAGTGGTGAGAGAGGGCATCCCTGTCTTGTACCAGATCTTAGAGGGAATGCCTTCAATTTTTCTCCATTCAGAATGATGCTGGCCTGTGGCTTATCATAGATTGCTTTTACAATGTTGAGGTATGATCCTGTTATCCCTAATTTTTCTAGCGTTTTCAACATAAAAGGATGCTGTACTTTGTTGAATGCTTTTTCTGCATCTATTGAGATGATCATATGGTTCTTATTTTTAAGTCTATTGATGTGGTGAATAACATTTATTGATTTCCGTATATTAAACCAGCCTTGCATCCCAGGGATGAATCCTACTTGATCATGATGTATAATTTTTTTGATATGTATTTGAATCCGATTCACCAGAATTTTATTGAGGATTTTTGTGTCAAGGTTCATTAGAGATATTGGTCTGTAGTTTTCCTTCTTTGATGTGTCTTTGTCTGGTTTCGGAATCAGGGTGATGTTGGCCTCGTAGAATGAATTTGGAAGTTCTCCCTCTTTTTCTATTTCCTGAAATAGCTTGAAAAGTACTGGTGTTAGTTCCTCTTTAAAGGTTTTGTAAAACTCTGCTGTATACCCATCCGGTCCTGGGCTTTTCTTAGTTGGTAGTCTTTTGATGGTTTCTTCTATTTCCTCTATTGTTATTGGTCTGTTTAGGTTGTCTATATCCTCCTGGCTCAATCTGGGCAGATCATAGGACTCAAGGAATTTATCTATGCCTTCACTATCTTCTATTTTATTGGAGTATAAGGATTCAAAGTAATTTCTGATTATCTTCTGTATTTCTGAAGTGTCTGTTGTGATATTGTCTTTTTCATCCCGTATGCTAGTAATTTGGGTTCTCTCTCTTCTTCTCTTCGTTAGCATGGCTAAGGGTCTGTCAATTTTATTTATTTTTTCAAAGAACCAGCTTTTAGTTTTGTCAATTTTTTCAATTGTTTCTTTTGTTTCAATTTCATTAATTTCAGCTCTGATTTTAATTATTTCTTGCCTTCTACTTCTTTTGCTGTTGTTTTGCTCTTCTTTTTCTAGGATTTTGAGATGAAGTATGAGATCATTTATTTGTTGGTTTTTTCTTTTTTTGAGGAATGAACTCCAAGCAATGAATTTTCCTCTTAGAACTGCTTTCAATGTGTCCCATAGATTCCGATATGTTGTGTCTGTGTTTTCATTTAACTCTAGGAATTTTTTAATTTCCTCCTTGATGTCTTCTAAAACCCATTGATCACTCAGTAACCTATTGTTCATTCTCCAGGTGATGCTTGCTTTTTCCTTTCTTCTTTTATCATTGATTTTCAGTTTCATTCCATTATGATCAGATAAGATGCATGGTATTATCTCTACCCCTTTGTATTGTCTAAGAGTTGCCCTGTGACATAGTATATGGTCGATTTTTGAGAAGGTTCCATGTGCTGCTGAGAAAAAAGTGTAGCTACTTGATGTTGGGTGGTATAGTCTATATATGTCAATTAAGTCTAGGTTGTTAATTGTGTTATTGAGTTCTATAGTTTCCTTATTTAACTTTTGTTTGGAAGATCTGTCCAGTGGTGAGAGAGGTGTGTTGAAGTCTCCCATGATTATTGTATGTTGGTCTATTAGACTCTTGAACTTGAGAAGAGTTTGCTTGATGAATACAGCTGCACCATTATTTGGGGCATATATATTTATGATTGTTATGTCTTGTTGGTGTATGGTTCCCTTGAGCAGTATGAAGTGTCCTTCTATATCCCTTTTGATTAGCTTTGGCTTGAAATCTATTTTATTAGATATGAGTATGGACACTCCTGCTTGTTTCCGCGGTCCATATGAGTGATATGATTTTTCCCAACCTTTCACCTTCAGTCTATGTATATCTTTTCCTATCAAATGCGTCTCCTGTAGACAGCATATTGTTGGGTCTTGTTTTTTGATCCATTCTACTAGCCTGTGTCTCTTAATTGGTGAGTTTAAGCCATTAACATTTAGGGTTATTATTGAGATATGATTTGTTCTTCTATCCATATTTGTTTATTGATGTTACTAAACCTGATTTGTTATCCTCTTTGACTACTTTCCCCCCTTTACTGTCCTACCTCCCATTGTTGGTTTTCAATGTTGTTTTCCATTTCCTCTTCCTGTAATGTTTTGCCAAGGATTTTTTGAAGAGATGGTTTTCTAGCTGCGAATTCTTTTAACTTTTGTTTATTGTGGAAGGTTTTAATTTCATCTTCTAACCTGAAGCTTAATTTCGTCGGATACACGATTCTTGGTTGGAGCCCATTGTCTTTCAGTGTTTGAAATATGTTATTCCAGGATCTTCTAGCTTTCAGAGTCTGTGTTGAGAGATCAGCTGTTATCCTGATTGGTTTACCCCTAAATGTAATCTGCTTTCTTTCTCTTGCAGCTTTTAAAATTCTCTCCTTATTCTGTATGTTGGACATCTTCATTATAATGTGTCTAGGTGTGGATCTCTTATGATTTTGCACATTCGGCGTCCTGTAGGCTTCTAGGATTTGGCATTCTGTCTCAATCTTCAATTCTGGGAAGTTTTCTCGTATTATTTCACTGAATAGACTGTTTATTCCTTTGGAATGGAGCTCTGTGCCTTCCTGTATCCCAATGACTCTTAAATTTGGTCTTTTGATATTGTCCCATAATTCTTGGATGTTCTGCTCATGGTTTCTTAGCAGACTTGCTGAGCTGTCTATGTTCTTTTCCATTTGAAATACTTTGTCTTCATTGTCTGATGTTCTCTCTTCTAAGTGATCTACTCTGCTGGTAGTATTCTCAATTGAGTTTTTAAGTTGGTTTATTGTTTCCTGCATTTCTAGAATTTCAATTTGTTTGTTTTTTATTACCTCTATCTCCCTGTGAAATTGATCTTTTACTTCCTGGATTTGTTTGTCAATGTGATCTTTCATTGTCTGATTTTGCTGTCTCATGTCTTCCTTGAGACTCCAGATCATCTGAAGCATATATATCCTGAACTCTTTATCTGATATTCCATCTGTTGCAGCTATTACCTCTTCTAAAGTTGAGTTGACCTGCATTGCTTGTGGTCCTTTCTTTCCTTGTCTTTTCATACTGCTCGCGTTTCTTTCTGCTTGGTGCAACTGTTGTGTTTTGAAATTTACCCCCTATTTATTTATGTTGCTCTTGTATACTTTAAAAGTCTCCCTTGCAGGTGCGGGCGGCGGCTGTGCCCCTACTCCAATTGGGGTGACGTGTCTACCATGCTGGCGGCTCTCTGGGCCTGTTCCGGGAGTGGAAGGCGGCTCTGCTCTGTCCCTATTCCAATTGGGGTGTCGTGACTACAATGCTGGCAGATCGTGACTACAATGCTGGCAGATCGCTGGGCCTCTTCCGGGCGTGGGCGGTGGGCTTGGCTGGCGGGATTCCACCTAATGGCAGTCCTTAACCTCCCTGCTTGCTAATTAATGGCTTCTCTGAGGCGCCACGCCTTCTGTAGCTGTGGGGCAGGCCGCGCGAATCAGTTGGCCTGGATCTCCGGGGTCCTGCTGCTGGCTGTTTTGATGTTGCAAGCTGTTGGAGAGTGGTGGTGTATTCTTCAGCTTTCCCGGATGGTGGCCACTGACTGCCTGGATGGAGTGTCCGCTGTTTTGATGTTGCACTCTGAAGGAGAGTGGCGGTGTATCCTTCAGCTTTCCCGGATGGTGGCCGCTGACTGCCTCGGTGGAGTGTCCGCTGTGGGGGATGGGACTGTACCGCTTCCTTCCCCTTCTGAGAACCCGTGCTCGGCCCAAGGGTCCGTGTGGGCTTGGCTGGTGGGATTCCACCTAATGGCCTTCCCTAACCTCCCTGCTTGCCAATTAATGGCTTCACTGAGGCGCCACGCCTTCTGTAGCCGCAGGGCAGGCCACGCGAATCAGTTGGCCTGGATCTCCGGGCCCTGCTCGACAACTAACTTCTTAGGACCTTGTTTTCCCCAAGCTCTGTTCCCATTCCTTGGAGACAGGTGGACAGTCAGCCTGTGGATGCTGGTGCTAAGGGGCCAGGTCACCAGTGATTCCTGACCCTTGCATTCTCTCACAGTGTGAAAGAGCAAAAACTCACAGAGGATAAAATCCAGACACCCCAATGCAGAGCTGTGCAAACCTGAAAAGCCTCATAGTCTGGAGTCATGGTCCAGGTCTCCTGGGAGAGTGACCCTGGAATGTTTCAGTGGGCACGACCAGATGTGAGAATGTCCCAGCTGGCAGGTATCTTTCCTGCCCCTTGATCCTAATAGGTTTGCTCCCTCAGCATCAGCCATTTCTGCGTTTGTCAGTTTGAAATGATCTGCTCACTTATCTCATTCCCAAGATTATTTATTCAAAACCAAATGATGAAATATTATGAAAGAGGGAAGAAAGAAGTAGATTTATGAAAAGTCTACACACATTTCTATTTATTAAGAATCCTGATTTATGGCAAGTTGCAGTAGTACACACCTGAGCTTCTTTCTGCTTCAGAGGCTGAGGCAGGAGGAGGATTTCAAGTTTGAGGACAGCTTTACCAACTTATGGAGACTTTATACAACTTGGTGAGACTTCAAAGACTGGGATGTAGTTCAGTGGTAAACTGCCTGTGGGTTCAGTCACAGGTATTGAAAAAAGTGCCTTGTCCTTGGGCCACCCCTTTGGGAGCTGGACTATATTGAAATTTGGGAGTTACATAAATACTCTGTCTACAGTCATTGTGATCTGTACAGGATTTTGACTAATCTTAGATATGGTGTGGTATTTCCATTTTCAGAAGTAGTTTCTCTTAACTTCACCAAAAAGCACAGCACATCTGGCCCTGAATTTCACAGCCTGCTCAGGGTTTTTTCAGAGAGTGTAGATCATGGGGAAGTTCAGTCTCTTTAATCAGCTTGGTAAGAAATCACATTGTGTTTCTATTGATTTTATTGTATTTTATGCTTCTCATTTGTACCTTTTCTATAATAATCATTTTTGTCATTTATGAAATGTGTTTTAGTATAGTTTCTTTGTGTGTGTGTGAGTGTGTGTGGCCTTCTTCACATTGAACCCAGGACCTCATGCATGGTTATCAAATGCTCTACACTTGCTTACTCCCCAGCCCAAGACAATGGACTATCATTGATTTATTTACTTATGTATTGAGTGCTGGGATTTAATCCAGGGACTTGCTCATGCTTGTTATCCTTCAAAAAACAGTTTCAAGTTTGTAAAAGCATTTTCTTGGTGGGTGGGTGTTTCTCTAGGGATTAAACCCAGAGGCACTTGACCATTGAGCACATCCCCAGTGTTTTTTATTTCTGTTTATTTATATATTTTAAATTTTGTTTTAGTAGTAGAATGTACAGATTACCTAATTTTGCTGATTTTTTTTTTGTAGTTCTATGTTTCAAACCAAGTACCTCACACATGCTAGTCATGTGCTCTCTCACTGAGTGACAGCCTCTTTCCCCCATTTTAATTCTTGATTAAGAGCAAGTCTCACTATATTTCTGATGACTTTGCTACATTGCTGAGACTGGCTTCAGTGTTGTCATCTTCTGGCCCTGACCTCCCTAATTACTAAAATTTGAAGTGCATACCACTACACCAGGAGTTATAGTGACTTTTAAAGATAAATCACCCATTACTCTCTAAAAGGAAACAGTATTGAAAATGTTTCCCTGCTTTTCTTTATTGTTTTGATATTTGCATACATGACTCTTCCTGTTTCCTTTACTCTTGCATTATATGGACAAAGTATTCAGTATATAATATTGTTTCTCCTGCATATATTTATGAATATTCCACAGTGTGATAGTTTATGCACTTCTTTATTAAAGTTCATTTCTTAGAGCAAATGTAGGCTTATATAGTATATTAGTGTTCTCTAGATGAAAGGAATTGAGAGGAAGTACAATTACAAAAGGGATATTTATTAGATTGTGTTACATGACAAGAAGCTGGGTCATCTGCAGACTTGAGAGCTATAGAAGTAGAAGATGTCCCGTCCAAGATACTGAAGGCTCAGTACAAGAGGGATTGATGGTGCTGCCCTAGCCTGTGATCCAGTGCTTTTTGAAATTCCCTGGAGAATTCCTGGCAGAATCTGCTTTGAAAGAGTGAAGAAGGGAACTTTGATATTTTCAGGTGATCACAGCAGCAGTGGAAGAGCCATTTGAGAAGAATCCAGCTTGCTCTGATGCTGCTGTCTTGTTCTTCCAACTTTTATTCCATCCAAGCCAGGATCCTCTTTCTCCACTTTGCTATCTCACATGCCAATCCCTCCTAGACACACTTTCATGGACATACCCAGAAGCCTATTAAACATCTATATCTCCTAATCTGATCAAGGTGACAATTTAAGTTAACAATTAAACATAGTATCATACACCTCCTCTCTGCAGCTCTTAGCCTCCATTATTTTCAACATCTTGGACTTGGTATATAGTTCTTTTTAGTTATTTTTTGATTCAGTTGAATAATGTTGTGAAGGTATTTTGCATTTATGATTATGGGAGTAATTCATAGCTTCCTCATAATTTTGATAATATTGTAGCATATGCCTCAAAAGAAGTTAGAAAGTGATTGCTCTGTTTTTGCATTACACAAAAAAAAATGTATAAAATTGGTGGCTGTTCTGGAGTTTGTGTGGCAGCCTGTATGATGTCTAAGAGCCATACCTTTCACTTTTTTGATGGGAATTAGTTATTGAGTCATTTTCTTCAGTAGGCAAGGGCTCATCTGTTTTGCGTATTCGTCTCTCTGTGTAAGTTGTAGAAGGTGGTCTCTCTCAAATTATTGGACCAGTTCCTCTAAGTTATCAGATTTTTGTCAAGCACATGTTCATGATACTGTTGAAGAGCCCATGGATGGTAACACTGGCTAGTTTAATCCTAATGTGTACTTTTTTTGTCCTTGGTTTTCTTATTTGTTTGTTGTTATTGTAGTTCTCATACCTTTGTTATATTTATTTACTTTGATGTGGTGGAAAGTATTGAAACCACTGACTCACTGGTGCTAGGCAAGCTCTCTACACTGAGCCATAACCTCACTCCTGTCCTCTGTTTCCTTAGCCACATATTGCTTTGTCAGTGATGCTGATGTTCAGGAAGAACTTGGTTTTGCAGACTGCTGATTTCTTGATTGTGGTTTCACCAACACCCTCTGTTTCCTGCCTGTACTTAATTCACACTTACCTTGCTCTTCGTTCTCTGCTTTCCTTAAATGCCAGGTTCAATGGTTGCTTTTATCTCTTCTTTTCTGGAATGTGCTTTGGATGCTGCAGAGACCCCAATGCACCATCCATGCCATTTTCCCATGTTGGACTCGTACATTTCATTTTTCTCAACATGGTCAAGTTTGCCCCTTAGTCACCTCTTCCTCCTGTGTCTGTTTAGAGTCCTGTGTTGCATCTCCCACTTCTTAGCGGTTTTCCAGCTGCTTCTGATGTGATTTCTGAACTTTCATGTTCTTTGAGCCTACTTGGGATTTCACTTGCATTGCACACTTGTTGAGGTGAGTTTTATGGCTCAGAATGGGGCCTGTTCTGGGGAGTTTTACTGTGATTCTGAGAAGGCTGTGTTTTTCACTGTTGACTAATGTCCAGCAAAGCCCTCCTGTCTGTTGCTCTGCTACATGTTCACAGACCAACAGAGTTGTGGTGATGTCTCCAAATGTCCTGAGAAGTTTTGTATGTCTCTTCCTGATGTATTTTGGTTTTGTTTTAGGTGCATGCATACTAGTAATTCAAGACAGTTAATGAAAGTTTAGCCTAGGGCCACCACAGTGGCACATCCCTTTGATCCCAGCAGCTCAGGACTCTTAGGCTGGAGGATCCCAAGTTCAAAGGTAGCCTCAACAACTTAGGTGCTGAACTACTTAGAGAATTCCTCTGTCAAAATAGAAATAATTAAAAATAAAAAAGTGGGCTGGGGATGTGGCTCAAGGGGTAGCGTGCTCGCCTGCCATGCGTGCGGCCCGGGTTCAATCCTCAGCACCACATGCAAACAAAGATGTTGTGTCCACCAAAAACTAAAAATTAAATATTAAAAATTCTCTCTCTCTCTCTCTCTCTCTCTCTCTCTCTCTCTCCCCCCCCCTCACTCTATCTTAAAAAAAATAAAAAATAAAAAAGTGCAGTCGATGTGGCTTATTTGTTAAGCAACCCTTGGTTCAATCTTTGGTACAAAATATAAAGAAATAAATGAATAGAAAGAAAATTTAGCCCAGGGATTCTGGAGTCTTATCTTACTCAAGGATGGTCAATTTAAAATGCTTTATTTCCCATTCATGAGTCATGTTTTCCTGTGTGTCAGTATTCTTTGTACTTTTTTTTTTTTTTGATAAAGGGAATGAAAATGTATTTCTTGGGGCTGGGGTTGTGGCTCAGTGGTAGAGCATTTGCCTAGCATGCATGAGGCACTGAGTTGGAGTCTCAGCTCCATATACAAATAAATAAAGTTCCATTAACAATTTTTTTTTTAAAGAGAGAGAGAGAGATTTGATATTTATTTATTTTTTTTTTTAGTTTTTCGGTGGACACAACATCTTTGTTGGTATGTGGTGCTGAGGATCGAACCCGGGCCGCACGCATGCCAGGCGAGCACGCTACCGCTTGAGCCACATCTCTAGCCATTCATTAACAAATTTTAAAAAATGTGTTTCTTTCTTTTCTCCTATAATATGGGTCCTGTTTGTTGAAGGCTTCATGCCTTTGTGTAGAGACTGTGACTATGAGCTCTGTTTAGTAAATATTTTGTGTTCAGCTCTTTTGAAAGATTTCCCTGAATGCTAGGGTCATTGAACAGAATGGAAACTTTAACAGTTTCAGAGATGCCAGGCTCTGGATTTGCAGGCTGACACCCAGGAGCTGTGCTCTCTAACATTTCACCATGCAGGCTAGCAGCAAACAAAGTAGCAGGGAAAGAACAATCCCTCTTCAGGTTGAGCATAGTAAAAGTCCCTAATATGTCTGAGCTGAGTCTTTAGGCCATTAACAAGCTTATTTTCATATAAGAAACATAAAATTTTCCCTCCAATATATTGCCCCAGCTCCCTTGCCTGGATGTCCTCAAAAGTTTTTATGTTTAAAAGTAAAAGCCCTGATGTACTCAGGGCTCAGGCTTTGGAAATTATTTTTCTGGGTTGTGGTGCCACCAATAAAGTATTGCTACTAGATCTCAGTGTCCCCTGGCCTCATTTCTCCATACACCAGAAACTAGAGAAGAAGAGTAGAAACAGCAAAATCTCATTTGTCTGGTTTTTGTGAGTAGTTGTGCTGGGGCCTCTGCTTTAACACACAGTGGTGCTATTTAAAGCTCTGCTGTGCCTTTGCTCTGCAGAACCCAGCCTGTGAGCAACCACTGCTGAGCATGAGTGTCATAGGCCTCTTTGAATTGTTTCCTCCTAGTCTGTGAGGTTCCTTCTTTCCTCAGAAATCTCCAATGTTTTATTTGGGGGAGCATACTGTGCAGTGAACCCTCAGGTGCTTAACCACTGAACAAAATCCCCAGCACCTTTCCCCTTAGCTTTTTTTCTTAAGTTTGATTCAGGCTTTTGCCAACTTCCTAAGGGCCTAACTAAATGCTAAGGCTGGAATTGAACTTGCCAGCCTCCTGCCTCAGTCTCCTGAAACTGGGTGTTTTTGAAACCTGATTTCTTTTTTTTTTTTAAAGAGAGAGTGAGAGAGGAGAGAGAGAGAGAGAGAGAATTTTTTGATATTTATTTTTAAGTTCTCGGCGGACACAACATCTTTGTTGGTATGTGGTGCTGAGGATCGAACCCGGGCCGCACGCATGCCAGGCGAGCGCCCTACCGCTTGAGCCACATCCCCAGCCCCGAAACCTGATTTCTAAAAGAAACTCTCTGAAGCTTTCTTGATCAAATTTTAGGTGGTGGTTGTGGGTAGACAATAATTTACTGCTCTTGCCAGATGCAGGTTGTTTGTTTACTTGAATCCTTCTAAGGAATTCCTGCTGACTTTTCACAGTGATCACTTCTGACATAGATGAGTGAGAGATGGTGTTAAGACATTAAGATATTTCCATGGTGATATTAGTAGGAATTGCCTAAACTTGGATAAGATGTGCTGCATGTAGTCTGGAGCCAGTGACCAGGCTCTCACACTGAGATTTCAGGCCAGTGTCCTGCATCGGAGAGGGTCAGTCTGAAGGGCTAGTGAAGGTCACACCATGCTTGCTGCTCTGCATTCTTCTATATGTCTGCTTCATGTACCTGTTGGGAACCTTTCAGGACTTTGGGGCATGATGACATTGTTCCGATGGTTCTGCTTGTGTTTCCATTTCTGTTCTACTTCATGGCAGTACTGAGATGGTCCCAGGCTCCCTGTTGTGTCATTTTGCTATGCGTTTTTAATTTTTCCCTTATTCTCATCAGTATAGAATTGTATAACTTGCTCTTTTGTAAAACTAAATTTTCACAGGTGCAATGGTGCATGACTGTATTCTCCTTAGCTGGGGAAGCTGTGGCAGGAGAATCATAAATTTCAATGCTGGCCTCAGCCTCTCACAAGGTCCTGAGCAAGTTATTGAGTACTGTGTCAAAATGGCAAATGTGGTGGGGATGTGGCTCAGTCATTAAGTGCCCTATGTTCAATCCCTACTTATTTTTTTCTAAATATTTCTAACCACAAATAAATAAATATCATGGAATTTTTTGTAAGCTTATTAAAAGTATTTTAGTGTTTCACATTTAAATGTACACTAAATGGAGTTTTGTCTACAAAATTGAGGATGTAGTGCCTTTGGTCACCAGTATTCCAGTTTGCCTGGACCGTCATGTGATCCGTATCCAAAGCACCTGCTCTCACTCATCTTTCCCTCCTGTGAAGGCTGGCCCACTGAAGGCTTCCTCATGGTCTCTTGCTCACCTCTGCGGGTACTGTGCTGCTCAGGATGTGACATGTTTTAAGTCCTTGAGTATGGTTGTGTATCATTGGCAGGAGCACCTTCTTGTTGGTGATCTTTTTGGCTGCTCCATCACAGTGCAGACATCATAGTATTATTATGATTGTACATAGAGTTGCTTGTTTCCCACCCAACTTGTGTTAGATAGGTGAGGATTCTGGGTTGCAACCCTGCTTCTTTACCATGCTGGAAACGCTTCTGTCTGAGGTTTGCACCACCATCATTACAGGCAGGAGGAAACTCTTTCACAACAGACATCCAGTGCACATGTGGCCCACTCTTGACCAAAGTGTCTTGAGCAGTACAAGGCTATGGGCTACATGAACTTATAGCAGTGAAGTGACTGCTTTTCACTAGAGTTTTTGATACTTGATGTGCATTCAATGTTGCTATGAGATTTAGAAATTAGTGTCAGCTGTTCATTAATAAAATTGTGCTGAGACTTATAAAATTTTGCAAGGTTGTTGTTTGGACAAGGTGACATCTTTGGGTCCTTGGTTTATATCTGAGTCATGTTCCATCGTTTCATCTTACCACATTCTGCTTTAACATGAGAAACCATCAAATTTTTGTGTTTATTAATCATTGTGCTTGTTTACTATTTGACTATTTTTTTTCTGGATAAATGTATCTGCAAACATCTAGTTGTTCTCTTGGTGTAATCACAAAAGATGAAATCAATCCGCAGTTCACAAATTGTGACAACCTGAGTGTAAAGTTGTCTAAATGTTGTCTGTAGGGGAAGCTTCTTAGTGATCCATGTTCGGAAGTTAAAGGGTGGGGTGTTCTAGACATTTCTTTAAAGATGGAACAATAGACTGTCACAAGGAATCAAGAGATCAGTCAATGCCATATTGTTTATATTAACTGTGTAGGCTCAGTGAGTCACTGTGGTTGGCAGAATTTCTCTTAAACTCTGAGTTTTATAATTCCAGCAATTTCCTTCTCATTCAGTTTCTTTTTTAAGGGTAAGTACTATCAGGGTTGCTAATATCAGCTCTGCACTGGACAGAAGGTTTTAGGACTTGCAATAGAGGTGCAACCAAGAAAGAAGTTAGGAGTGACCCAGGAGCCTGTCTCACTTCCTGTGAACTCACCAAAGGAAGGGAGTAAAACACTAAGTTGCTTGCCTTCTGAGTGGCCCAATTCTAGTGTTGGAATGTCTGTGAGGAATTGAGTACAGGAAGGATTTGATGGACCAAATCATACAATTAATCAGGCATTCAGAGATTCATGTGGACATCAAGCATGTTGACTATACATTTCTCATGCTGTCAATCTCTCCTGGCCTCCACTATACATTTGTGGGATATTTTAGATCTCAGTGACCTTTGAGGATGTGGCTGTGAACTTCACCCAGGAGGAGTGGGCTTTGCTGGATGCTTCCCAGAAGAACCTTTACAGAGATGTGATGCTGGAAGTCCTTAGAAACCTGGCTTCTATAGGTAATAATGTTGTGTAGTTATTTAATCACATAGAGACGTCGTGTTTATTTTGATCATTTATTTACAATATAGAAAGGGAATCAGTTATTGAATTATTGCAGCATAAAAGGCACCTACAATTTGACAAATCATTCTGTCTCCTAAAAATTCATAAAGATTGTTCTGGTTTCTCATTTTAGGAAACAAATGGAATGAAAAGAACATTGAAGATGAGATCAAAAATTTTGAGAGCATTCTAAGGTAATTGTGCTCACAAGGGAAATACTTGAGGGAATCTGAGAATGTCATATAATTTTTAAAACAGACCAACCCAAGAAGTATGCACAATTTGAAATATATTTATTCTTATAATATTTTTTCCCAGAAATATATACTTAGCTGTAACAGATATTCAGTCTTTTCAAAGTACTTGGCATGCCAAAAGTATATGAAATTGCATGTGAATATCACTATTTGGATAATCACCATAGGGAAGCTGCATTGCAAAGGATTGTTTCCTTTCAATCTCTTGATATTGAGGCAATTTTAACACATCAGGAAACCTCGCCTTTACCTGATGTTGATAGTAATGTAAGCCTAGGTCCTATAAATAAGTATAAAATCATGAATGAATCAAGCACTGATAATGTGCTGGTCATTCTTCAAAGAATCATGTGGTAAACTTCAACAGCCAAGAAGATAGTGTGGGGAAAGTTTCAATGAGATTCCAGTACTTACCAGGACAAAGAAAAATTTTAATAGAGTAAATCCATGTGGTTATTATATTTGTGCCAAGGACTTCATATGCCCTTCATTACTTCATAGGCACATCACATCTCACTCTGGACACAAATGCTACAACCACGAGGAATGTGAAGAGAAGCTACGTGAATTTAAACAATATAGGCAATCCCTGGCTCTTCTAAAAAATGTTCACACACAAATGTTAATACAAACTGGAGAGGGACCTTACGAAAGTACAGTATGTGGGAAAGTCTTCAGTCGTTCTAGTGGCATTAAAAGACATGAAGATACTCATACTGGGTTGCAACCCTATGAATATCAACAATGTGGTGAAGACTCATCTTCTTCCACACGTGTTCAAAGACACATGAGAACACACAATGTAGGTAAATCTTTTCAATGTGACATATGTGGGAAAGCCTTTCATTTTCCTTCTTTATTTAGAAGACATGAAAGAACTCATTATGGAGAGAAATTCTATGAATTTAAACAAGATCGTGAAACCTTTGTTTCACACACAAGTCTTCAAAGGCAGAGGATCACACACATGGGGAATGCACGTTTCAAATGTAAGGTATGTGGGAAAGGCTTTGCTTACCCCAGTTTATTTAGAAGACATCAGATAACACATACTGGAGAGAAGCCCTATGAATGTAAGCAGTGTGGAAAAGCCTTTGCTAGATCCAGTGACCTTCAAATACATGGAAGAACACATACTAGAGAGAAGACCTATGAATGTAAGCAGTGTAGAAAAGCCTTTGCTAGTTCTACTGACCTTCAAAGACATAGAAGAACACATCCTAGAGAGAAGTCATTTAAATGTAAACAGTGTGGAAAAGTTTTTTCAAGTTCCAGTGAACTTCAGAGACATGAAAGAACACATACTGGAGAGAAACCCTATGAGTGTAAGCAGTGTGGCAAAGCCTTTGCTACATCCAGTAACCTTTACTCACATGAAAAAACTCACAATGGAGAAAAGCCCTATGAATGTAAGCAGTGTGGGAAAGCCTTTGTTAGATCCAGTAACCTTCATATTCATGGAAGAATGCATACTGGAGAGAAGCCCTATGAATGTAGGCAGTGTGGCAAAGCCTTTGCTACATCAACTTCCCTTCAGATTCATGGAAGAACGCATACTGGAGAGAAGCCCTATGAGTGTAAGCAGTGTGGAAAAGCCTTCACTAATTCCTCTGGCCTTCACTCACATAAAACATTTCATAGTGGAGAGAAGCCTTATCAATGTAAGCAGTGAGACAAAGCCTTTTCTAGATCCATTAGCCTTCAGAGACATAGAAGAACACATACTGGGGAGAAGCTCTATGAATGTAAGCAGTGTGGAAAAGCCTTCATTCAATTCTCTGGCCTTTACTCACATAAAACAATTCATACTGCAGAGAAGCCTTACGCATGTAAGCAGTGTGGCAAAGCCTTCGCTCGTTCCTCTGAGCTTCACTTACATAAGAGAATTCATACTGGAGAGAAGCCTTATGCATGTAAGCAGTGTGGCAAAGCCTTTGCTGCATACAGTAGCCTTTACAGACACAGAAGAAAACATACTGGGGAGAAGCCCTATGAATGTAAGCAGTGTGGAAAAGCCTTTGCTAGTTCCAGTGACCTTGCCAAACATGAAAAAACTCATACTGGAGAAAAGCCCAATGAGTGTGAGCAGTGTGGCAAAGCCTTTTGTACATCCAGTTACCTTCAGATTCATAGAAGAATGCATACTGGGGAGAAGCCCTATGAGTGTAAGAGGTGTTTCAAAGCCTTTGCTAGTTCCAGTGACCTTCAAAGACATGGGAGAACACATATTGGAGAGAAGCTCTATGGTTGTTAACAATGTGTAAAAGCCTTTGTTACATCTGCTCAGCTTCACTTACATGAAGGAACCCATAGTGCAGAGAAATCGTACTCATGAAAACAATTGGCAAAGTCTTCCTTTAATAATGTTTCACTCGGGGCTGGGGATGTGGCTCAAGCGGTGGCGCGCTCACCTGAATGCTTGTGGCCTGGGTTCGATCCTCAGCACCACATGCAAACAAAGATGTTGTGTCCACCGAGAACTAAGAAAAAATAAATAAATATTAAAATTCTCTCTCTCTCTCTCTGTCCCCCTCTCTCTCTCACTTTCTCTTTAAAAAAAAATAATGTTTCACTCTTTAACATGTAGTAATTTTTCTGTAGAAAAATTGTTTGAATGTGAAATGTGGGAAATCAATATTTCTTGTCAAAGTGAAAAAAGTGCTCACATGTCCAAATCAATCAATCTATCTATCTATCTATGTATCTATCTATCTATCTATCTATCTATAGTACTGGGGATTTTGTCTGGTGGTCATCTATCACTGAGCCACAACTTTTTTCCTTTTTATTTTGAGAGAGGGACTTGCAGAGTTCTTTAGGGCCTTGCTTAGGTGCTGAGTTTGGCTTCACATTTGTGATCCTTCTGCCTCAGACCCAGAGTCTCTGGGATTAATGGCAAACACTACTAGATCCAACTGAATAAAGCTTTAAATGTGAAGATTGGAAAATCATTCCATTTTTCCTGTTGCCTTCAAAGTCATTTCACTCACACTGGAAAACAAACCTCAGAATGAGGAAGATTGGGTACATTCTGTCAGCTTCCCATCCCAGCCCTGCTTTCCTTCTCATATATGACAATACAGAGAGAAGCCCTGAGAATGTGATTAATGTGGGAAGTCTTCTAATTTTCCCAGTTTTTTATAAGGTTTGGGAAGACTCTTCTGGAAAGATTCATGCCCAATGCTCCGGGGCCCAAGACCACAAATATACGGGGCACTGGAGGAACCCAGCAACACTATCAGGGTAGTGCCCAGGACACATTATCCATTAGATCCCTCACTAGACAAACCACAGGAAGTGAAGGATTGGACATCTGCACCTCCGCCAGAACAGTACTAACTCCAGAGATGGCAGTTCAAATCATTCCCACAGGGGTAAAAGGACCTCGTCCCAAAGGAACAGTAGGCTTATTATTGAGATGCAGTTCTTCTACTCCAAAAGGACTTATGATAAGTCCTGGGGTAATTGATCCCAATTATGAAGGTGAAATAAAAATTATAGCCACTTCTCCAAAGGGTATATCAGTAATTTCACCAGGAGATAGAATAGCATAATTATTAATAATACGCAGCCCACATGATAAATTTTCCAGTTGTACTATAGAAAGAGGTTCCAGGAGATTAGGCTCCACAGGTGTAGATTGGGCTATACTTTTTTTAAATTTAGATTCTCGCCCCATGATAAAACTAAATATTCAAGGACATGAATTTAATGGGCTACTGGATACAGGTGCAGATCTTAGCATGATCTCTCATCAAGAATGGCCAAAACATTGGCCATTACAACAAGCCACTCAAATGCTTCGAGGACTAGGAGTGGCAACTAATCCCCATAGAAGTGTGATTGTATTAGATTGGAAGGATCCTGAAGGATGTAAGGGAACTATACAGCCATATGTATTGGATCATCTTCCTATAAATTTATGGGGATGAGATGTCCTTCATCAATTAGGACTAACATTAACAACATTAATTCAAATGCGTCCACTATTATGGCTAGACAAGGTTTTAGGAAAGGAAAAGTATTGGAAGAAAAAGGACAAAGTATAGTGGCACCAATACAAATAGATGAAGAAATAGATAGACAAGGATTGGGTTTTCAGGAGGGGTCACTGAGACAATAAAAATTACTTGGAAATCAGAAAGCCCAGTATGGGTCCCTCAGTGGCCCCTGACTAAAGAAAAGTAACAAGCAGCCATGACTTGGTCAAACAACAATTAGTGGAGGGACATATACAACCTTCTGTATCTCCCCATAATACTCCTATTTTTGTCATCAAAAAGAAATCTGGTAAATGGAGATTATTGCAAGATTTAAGAGCCATTAATAATGAGATAGTTATTATGGGACCTGGTCAATCAGGGATTCTACAATTGTCTGCTTTGCCAAAAACCTGGTATGTTTTAGTTATAAATATTAAAGATTGTTTTTTTTTTTCAATTCCTATTCATCCTGAGGAGAGTCCACATTTTGCATTTACTATTCCTGCATTGAATCATGAAGGTCCTTATCAGAGATATGCATGGAAAGTACTCCCTCAAGGGATGGCTAATAGCTCAACTATGTGTCAAATTTATGTTAACAGAGTAATCCAGCCACTTAGAAATCAAAATCCTGAACTACAAACATTTCACTATATGGATGATGTATTATTAGCACACAAAGATAAAAACACATTGCTAAAATGTTATGCCACACTTACAAACTTATTAAAAAATTATAATCTAGAAATAGCAATAGATAAAGTACAATTAAATTTTCCAATTAATTATTTAGGAGTTCTATTATCCTCAACCATGGTCCGTCCACCAAAAATTAAAATATGAGTATATCAACTCAAATCACTTACCGACTTTCAAAAGTTATTAGGAGACCTAAATTCAGACCGTAGGAGGAAGATGCCCGGCGCCAAGGCAGACCGGAGGAGGAAGTCTGGCCCCGCCCCAAGTGCTAGTCGAGAGGAAGCCCATCAACCCTTAAAACCCATCAAAGGGGGTGTGGCTAACAGCACGGTTCTGCGGCTGATCCAGGTACCCGGTTTCCAACTCCCTCACCCTTAGCTGTGATAACTCAAAATATTTCCCACAAGTTGTGTGGGGTTGTAGATATCAACGCAAAACAACAACTGTACAGGCACCTGGTTTCTACCTCAGAGACTAGAGCAGGGAAGATACAAGTGGAAGCTCATTTCCTTTCACACTGGCTACATCCACCACCCTGAACACAGAGGCTCAAGCTAGGAATAGACAACGCCACCTACTGGAAGCAAGGAAAACAGTGTTCTGAGAGACTTTTTTTTCTCTTTCTTTCTCTCTTCTCTATCTTCCATAGCTTCAGCATAAGTGAAACCAAGAACTGTGCATGAACAACTGAATTACCAAAGTAATATAATATAGAGGAATTGCATATACCCCAACTTCCCCCCATTTTTTTCTTTATTTCTATCTTACTTTCCTTTTCCTTCTCTTAATTCTCTTTTCTTCCTTGTTATTTTTTTTCTTTTTTTTTATTCGTATTCTCTCTATCCCACTTTCAATCTCCTAACCTTTGCTATCTATACATAAGGTAACTATCTAAATACAGATAGGAGGTTGAGTCTATACATTCTTCCATAAATTACCAGTCTATTGGTTAGAGTTCTCCAAAGGTGCTAAGCTGGTTTAACCTCATACCCTCACTCCTTTCCCTCTAAGTATAACATCCTTCATCTGAAATTAAGTTTTCTATATGCCATCAGATATGGTACGCCTTTTATGAAACTAATGAATATATTCTTAAGTAATAATTAAAACCAATATCTATAGTCTTAGATTCTAACTATAAATGTATTAATAATAAAAACTTGTGCTTAGATAATGCACTGTTGATATTGGGAATTGTTAACATTGTCTTTATCCACAAAAGAGGGATTTTAGAGCTATACAAGAACAATACAAATATATAAGGGGAAAAACATTAGCACAACAGTTTCACAAAGCTAGAAAGAATCATGAGCAGTATGAAAAGACAAGGAAAGAAAGGACCACAAACAATACAAGTCAATTCAACATTAGATGAGGTAATATCTGCAGCTGATGGAATGTCAGACAAAGAGTTCAGGATATACATGCTTCAGATGATCTGGAGTCTCAAGGAAGACATTATACAGCAAATTCAGACAATGAAAAATCACTTTGACAATGAATTACATAAACAAATCCAAGAAGCAAAAAATCAACTCTATAGGGAGATAGAGGATATAAAAAACAAACAGAAATCCTGGAAAAGCAGGAAACAATAAACCAAATTAAAAACTCAAATGAGATATTGCCAGCAGAGTAGAACACTTAGAAGATAGAACTTCAGACAACAAAGACAAAGTTTTTCAACTTGAAAAGAACATAGACAGCTCAGCGAGAATGTTAAGAAATAATGAGCAGAACACCCAAGAATTATGGGATAACATCAAGAAACCAAACCTAAGAGTTATTGGGATACAAGAGGGTATAGAGGTCCAAACCAAGGGAATGAGCAATTTATTCAATGAAATAATACTAGAAAACTTCCCAGACTTAAAGAATGAAAAAGAAATCCAAATACTAGAAGCCTACAGGACACCGAATATACAAAATCATAAGAGATCCACACCAAGACACATAATAATGAAGATGCCCAACATACAGAATAAGGAGGGAATCTTAAAAGCCACAAGAGAGAGAGGAAGCAGATTACATTTAGGGGTAAACCAATCAGGATAACAGCTGATCTTTCAACACAGACTCTGAAAGCTAGAAGATCCTGGAACAACATATTTCAAACGCTGAAAGAAAAAGGGTTCCAACCAAGAATCATGTATCCAGGAAATTTAGCTTCAGGATTGAAGATGAAATAAAAATTTTCCACAATAAACAAAAGTTAAAGAATTTGTAGCTAGAAAACCAGCTCTTCAAAACATCTTTGGCAAAACATTACAGGAAGAGGAAATGAAAAATAACAATGAAAACCAACAGCAGGAGGTAGTACAGTAAAGGAAAAATTAAGCATAGAGGAAAAACAAATCATGTTAAGTAACAAACATAACCAAATATGGCTGGAAATGCAAACCATATCTCAATAGTAACCCTAAATATTAATGGCTTAAATGCACCAATCAAAAGACATAGGCTAGTAGAATGGATTAAAAAAAAGATCCAACATATGCTGCCTACAGGAGACTCATCTGATAGGAAAAGACATACACAGACTGAAGGTGAAAGTTTGGGAAAAATCATATCACTCATACGGACCCTGGAAGCAAGCAGGGGTGTCCATACATGTATCAAATAAAATAGATTTCAAGCCAAAGTTAATCAAAAGGGATAAACAAGAACACTACATACTGCTCAAGGGAACCATACACCAACAAGACTTGACGATCATTAATATATATGCCCCAAACAATGGTGCAGCTACGTTCATCAAACAAACTCTTCTCAATTTCAAGAGTCAAATAGACCACAACACAATAATCATGGGAGATTTTAACACACCTCTCTCACCACTGGACAGATTTTCCAAACAAAAGTTGAATAAAGAAACCATAGAGCTCAATAATACAATTAATAATTTAGACTTAATTGATATATACAGAATATACCACTCAACATCAAGCAGATACACTTTCCTCTCAGCAGCACATGGATTCTTCTCAAAAATAGACCATATATTATGTCACAGGGCAAATCTTAGCAATTACAAAGGAGTTGAGTTACTACCATGCATTTTATTTGATCATAATGGAATGAAATTGGAAATCAATAATAAAATGAGAAAGGAAAAATCCTACATCACTTGGAGATTAAACAATATGCTACTGAATGAACAAAGGGCTACAGAAGACATCAAAGAGGAAATTAAAAAATTCTTAGAGGTAAATGAAAACTCAGACACAACATATCGAAATCTCTGGGACACTATGAAAGCAGTACTAAGAGGAAAATTCATTTCATAGAGTTCATTCCTTAAAAGAAGGAAAAGCCAACAAATAAATGACCTCACACTACACCTCGAAGCCTTAGAAAAAGAAGAACAAATCAGCAAATACAGTAGAAGGCAAGAAATAATTAAAATTAGAGCTGAAATAAATGAAATCAAAACAAAAGAAACAATCGAAAAAATTGACAAAACTAAAAGTTGGTTCTTTGAAAAAATAAAAAAGATTGAAAGACCACTAGCCACACTAACAAAGAGAAGAAGAGAGAGAACCCAAATTACTAGCTTACGGGATGAAAAAGGCAACATCACAACAGACAATTCAGAAATACAGAAGATAATTAGAAATTATTTTGAAACCCTATACTCTAATAAAATAGAAGATAGTGAAGGCATCGATAAATTCCTTAAGACATATGAACTACCCAGATTGAGTCAGGAAGATATAAACAACCTAAACAGAACAATATCAAGTGAGAAAATAGAAGAAGCCATCAAAAGATTACCAACCAAGAAAAGCCCAGGACCGGATGAATATACAGCAGAGTTTTACAGGAACTTTAAAGAAGAACTAATACCAATACTCCACAATCTATTTCAGGAGATAGAAAAAGAGGGAGAACTTCCAAATTCATTCTATGAGACCAATATCACCCTGATTCCCAAACCAGATAAAGACACCTCAAAGAAAGAAAACTACAGACCAATATCCCTAATGAATTTAGATGCAAAAATCCTCAATAAAATTCTGGCAAATCGTATACAAAAACATATCAAAATATCGTGCACCATGATCAAGTAGGATTCATCCCTGGGATGCAAGGCTGGTTCAATATACGGAAATCAATAAACGTTATTCACCACATCAATAGACTTAAAGATAAGAACCATATGATCATCTCGATAGACGCAGAAAAAGCATTCAACAAAGTACAGCATCCCTTTATGTTCAAAACATTAGAAAAACTAGGGATAACAGGAACTTACCTCAACATTATAAAAGCTATATATGCTAAGCCTCAGGCTAGCATCATTCTAAATGGAGAAAAACTGAAGGCATTCCCTCTAAAATCTGGAACAAGACAGGGATGCCCTCTCTCACCACTTCTATTCATATAGTTCTTGAAATACTGGCCAGAGCAATTAGACAGACAAAAGAAATTAAAGGCATTAAGATAGGAAAAAAAAGAACTTAAATTATCACTATTTGCTGATGATATGATCCTATACCTAGAAGACACAAAAGGGTATACAAAGAAACTACTAGAACTAATAAATGAATTCAGCAAAGTGGCAGGATATAAAATCAACATACATAAATCAAAGGCATTCCTGAATATCAGCGACAAATCTTCTGAACTGGAAATGAGGAAAACCACCCCATTCACAATATCCTCCAAAAAAAAATAAAATACTTGGGAATCAACCTAAGAAAAGAGGTGAAAGATTTATACAATGAAAACTACAGAACCCTAAAGAGAGAAATAGAAGAAGATCTTAGAAGATGGAAAAATATACCCTGTTCATGGATAGGCAGAACTAACATCATCAAAATGGCGATATTACCAAAAGTTCTCCATAGGTTCAATGCAACGCAAATCAAAATCCCAACAGCACTTCTTGTAGAAACAAATAAAGCAATCATGAAATTCATATGGAAAAATAAAAGACCCAGAATACCAAAAGCAATTCTAAGCAGGAAGTGTGAATCAGGAGGTGTAGTGATACCAGATTTCAAACTGTACTACAGAGCAATAGTAACAAAAACAGCATGGTACTCGTACCAAAACAGGCGGGTGGACCAATGGTACAGAATAGAGGACACAGAAACCAATCCATAAAATTACAACTATCTTATATTCGATAAAGGGGCTAAAAGCATGAAATGGAGGAAGGATAGCATCTTCAACAAATGGTGCTGGGAAAACTGGAAATCCATATGCAACAAAATGTAACTGAATCCCCTTCTCTCGCCATGCACAAAAGTTAACTCAAAATGGATCAAGGACCTTGATAACAAATCAGAGACTATGTATCTGATAGAAGAAAATGTTGGCTCCTATCTACATATTGTGGGGTCGGGCTCCAAATTCCTTAATAGGACACCCATAGCACAAGAGTTAATAGCAAGAATCAACAAATGGGACTTACTTAAACTAAAAAGTTTTTTCTCAGCAAGAGAAACAATAAGAGAGGTAAACAGGGAGCCTACATCATGGGAATAAATTTTTACTCCTCACACTTCAGATAGAGCCCTAATATCCAGAGTATACAAAGAACTCAAAAAATTAAACAATAAGAAAACAAATAACCCAATCAACAAATGGGCCAAAGACCTGAACAGACACTCCTCAGAGGAGAACATACAATCAATCAACAAGTACATGAAGAAATGCTCACCATCTCTAACAGTCAGAGAAATGCAAATCAAAACCACCCTAAGATACCATCTCACTCCAGTTAGATTGGTAGCCATTAGGAAGTCAAACAACAACAAGTGCTGGAGAGTATGTGGGGCAAAGGGTACTCTTGTACATTACTGATGGGACTGCAAATTGGTCCAGCCAATTTGGAAAGCAGTATGGAGATTCCTGGGAAAGCTGGGAATGGAACCACCATTTGACCCAGCTATTGCCCTTCTCCGACTATTCCCTGAAGACCTCAAAAGAGCATACTACAGGGATACTGCCGCATAGATGTTCATAGCAGCACAATTCACAATAGCTAGACTGTGGAACCAACCCAGATGCCCTTCAATAGATGAATGGATAAAAAAATGTGGCATTTATACACAATGGAGTACTATGCAGCACTAAAAAATGACAAAATCATGGAATTTGCAGGGAAATGGATGGCATTAGAGCAGATTATGCTAAGTGAAGCTAGCCAATCCCTAGAAAACAAAAGCCAAATGTCTTCTTTGATATAATGAGAGCAACTAAGAACAGAGCAGGGAGGAAGAGCAGGAGGAAAAGATTAACATTAAACAGAGACATGAGGTGAGAGGGAAAGGGAGAGAAAAGGGAAATTGCATGTAAATGGAAGGAGACCCTCATTGTTATACAAAATTACATATAAGAGGTTGTGAAGGGAATGAGAAAAAAAAAACAAGGAGCGAAATGAATTACAGTAGATGGGGTAGAGAGAGAAGATGGGAGGGGAGGGGAGGGGGATAGTAGAGAATAAGAAAGGTAGCAGAATACAACAGTTACTAATATGGCATTATGTAAAAATGTGGATGTGTAACTGATGTGATTCTGCAATCTTTGTAATGTTTTGAACCAATAAAAAATTGATAATAATAATTAAAAAAAGGAGACATATATTGGATAAGGCCTTACCTAGGCATACCAACAGGAGAGTTGAGACCTTTATTTGATATCCTAAAAGGTCCATCAGATCCCAATTCACCCCAAATGTTAATGCCTGAAGCAAGAAAGGCATTAAAAATCATTGAAACATATATGGAAAATATACATTTGGATAGAATTGATATAAGTTTGCCTTTATTATTTATTATACTATCAACCAAAAAATATTCCTACAGGAGTATTTTTTTGCAAGAAGGTCCATTGTTATGGACACAGTTATCTTATTCTCCTAACACTATTGTTACTAGGTATCCTGAGGCTGTAAGACAATTAATACTCAAAGGAATAAAAGCAGCAAAGGGAGTGTTTGGAATTTCTCCCGATAAAATTATTACTCCATATACCATGGATCAAATTGATGAGTTAGCTAATGAGTTAAATACTTGGGCAATAATCATGTGCAAATCTAATGTTTCATTTGATAACCACTTACCATCTAATCCTTTATTGTCCTTTTGGTCATCACATCCTGTAATTTTTCCAAAAATGACAAGGAAAAAACCTATCATGAATGCTCCAAATATATTCACTGATGGGTCAAATAACGGTACAGCAGCAATAGTTACACCTGACCAAACTTTTACATTTTTAGTACTCAAACAATCAGCTCAAAAGGTAAAGCTTAATGCAGTATTACAAGCTCTTGTGATGTTTAAAGATTCTGTATTTAATTTATTTTCTGATAGTCAGTATATAGTTAATGCTATAGTATCCCTTGAAGATGATGGTAGAATTTCCCCTTCCTCTACTGTTTTCTCTTTGTTTTCCACTATAAAAAGTCTAATCTGGGACAGAAAAGATCCATTCTTTATAGGACATATCAGGGCACATACAGGATTGCCTGGAGCCCTTAGTTTAGGCAATAATTTAGCAGATAAAACTACACGTGACATATATTTTCTCTACACTAGAAGAAGCTACAAAATTTCATAAAAAGTTCCATGTCAATGCTAATACTTTACAAAAGTGTTTTAAAATATCTAAGGAACAAGCTAGACAAATAATAAAACAATGTCAAAATTGTGTGACCTTTTTACCACAAGTTAATCTTGGAGTCAATCCTAGAGGACTGATACCTAACCATATTTGGCAGATGGACGCCACACACTTGCCAGAATTTGGAAAATTATAATATTTGCATGTTACACTTGATATTTCTTCCAGATTTTTGATGGGCTCCCTTCATGCTGGGAAAAACTAAAGATATTATAGCTCATTGCTTACAAAATTTTGCCACTGTGGGCATTCCAAAACAGTTAAAACAGATAATGCCCTCTATACTTCTACCTCTTTTAAACAATTTTGTTCATCATTTGGCATTACTCATATAACAGGAATCCCATACAATCCACAAGGACAAGGCATAGTTGAAAGAGCTCATCAAACTATTAAAATGTACTTATTAAAGCAAAAAGAGGGAATTGGGAAGGGGTATATATCCCCCAAAGATAAACTTAAAATAACCCTTTTTACTCTAAACTTTTTAAATTTGGATTCATCAGGGCTTAGTGCTGCGGAAAGGCATATGTGTCCAAAAAATGTACATAAGCCCAAGGTACTTTGGAAGAATATTCTAACAGGACAATGAAAAGGTCCTGACCCACTGATTATCTGGAGTCAGGGGTCTGTTTGTGTTTCCACTGGGAGAGTAGCAGCCGATTTGAATTCCAGAGAGATTAACTAAAGCGATTTCTACAGACCAAAAGAAGATGATTTGGCTCAAATCCATAACAGCTGATATCGAGAACTCCAGTTTGGCTAACCTTACATCTGTGACAGTGGTTCTCCCACATCTGGAGGCTAATGAAACCAGGATGCTTTTTTCAATATCTATTTTATTAATGCCCTTTCCCAAATCATGAAGTTCTATTTTGTTTTTTGAGCTCATACAGACCTAGGTTAATGTTATGCTGACCAGTTCTATTTTTTGACTATGGAGTTTTTAAACATTGCAATGGAGATTTCACCTGTAAAAAGTTACAAGGCCTTTACTATTATGTGTTGTATGTATTATATTATGTGTGCACACTTGTGTTTTGTGTTGTATGTTTGTATGTGTGTATGACCATATATCATATATGACGAGCGCTCATAAAAAAATTGATCCAAATATTTTTTTTTCTTATTCACGTGATTTAAATGGTTTAATTTAAATTGGGTAAACAGCTGTTGAGGATTGTTTTAATATGTGAACAAGAAAGGAGGTTAACAGATCTGTTTGTTTACTTTCATCTTTCCTTTTCATTATATTTGATAATTCTGTACAGGATAATGTAAATTGTTCAGAAAATTGTTTTCTTTTAGTGCCTGCTGGAATGTTACATAATTTTTTCTTTAGCCATTATTGCCAGAATTCCTATCTTCATCCCAGTGCCAGTGAAGACAAAGATGATAGCTATCACTGAACTTCTTGCAGAACTTGCCTCGACTATGTATCACTTGTATGCATTGTGAACTGTCTGTTGGTGCAGCAACTTGTGGTAGTGCCAGGGTATTTTTACTGATAGTGTCATGGATGGTACAATTTTTCCAAAAGGAGCCATCAATTGTCTTGTTGTATCCTCCTCCCTTCTGTTGGTGATGGTCGTTCAGCTAAAATTTGGGGGCCAACAGAGGTGAGGCAAAGAACATCACCCCTTCACAGGTACAAAGGCCTATCCACAGGTGTGGCTGTATGCTGGACGAGCAGTCAATGATGAGTAATATCCAATTGCAATGGTACGAACCTAAGACAGGAGGCTGATGCCTTGAGGTCAGCTCATCCGGTGACAGGTAAGGGCCATATGTAGTATTAGACAACCTAAGGCAGGCATGGTCCCTAAGCCACATGCTTGTTGTTTAAACAGAGAGGGGGAGATGTTGAGAGCCACAGCCAAAGTGGCCCCAGCAAACTTCCAGCTGATTGGCTCATAGCAGCCCCAGCAAGCTTCCAGCTGATTGGCTCACCATGGCCCTAGCAAACTTCCAGCTGCCAGCTGATTGGATCCTCTGTGGTGATGATCATTGGGCTGTTTCCCCACCCTTTCAGACCACGGAATTGCTTATTGGGGGACTCTTTGGGCTCCACCCATGCGACCCAGCCAATCAGCCTCAAGAGCAGGAGGAGTGGGGGGTTGAGAGGCTCTTGGGAAGCCGGTGGTGGCAGTTGGGCTCTGAGGGAATAACTGAAGAGCTCGTGTGGTGCAGCGTGTGTATTGTAAAAATAAAGTTCATTTCTGCTTGATAAGTGGCTCATGAATTGTGCCCAGCCAGACTGTGGCAAACATGGGAGAGTAAGGATGAAACAATATGATTCCAGCAAAATGGTAAGAGCATCACTGCTCAGACTTTTATTTTAAAACTTATTGTATACTATAAATGTTTGGTGATAAGAAATCACTCAATTCAATGAATTGTAAAAGCTATAAACTTGTTTATAAAAGACTTTTTAAAAACTTCCTGCTGCATTTAAATTAAAATTGTTTTAGATTGTCTAATTTCAAACATTTTCTCAATTAAAGTGACACTTCTGATAAGGCACACCAAATATTAGTGGAACTGGGGCACACAGCTCTAATTCTAGCTGCTCAGGAGGCTGAGGCAGGAGGTTCATGAGTCCAAGGTCAGACTGGGCAAGCGAACAAGGCTCTACCTCAAAATCAGTGCAAGAGATTAAATGGTAGAGTGCTTTCCCAGCATGTGTGACAGACTGGGTGTGACACCAGCCTGGGGTGGGGTGACATGCATAATCTCAGCTAATTCAGTATGCTTTAGTCTTTTAGTGTTTTGAGTTTTAAGATACTTAAAAATATTTCAATTTTAAAAAGCTGTTTACATTTTGTACCAGAAAACTTTATTCATATATTGTATATATATAAAACTTTGTATGTGTTCATGTATACTATACATATTATACAATACATATGTTTATGTAATGATACATGTCCTAAACAATAATTGGGCACACTATCATTTTAGAAGAATCCACATGAGATGTGGCAACAGTTTTCCCTTTTCTGTGTCCTAAACTTGAATTACCCTCAGCAATGAATCAATATAATATGATGAAATATGGATACATGTATCCCAGGCAGAGAGCGTGAGGAGGTAAGTACAGAGTGATTCAGCTAACCAGAATCAGTTGTTTTAGTGTTAAATGTACCCCGAAAAGACTTGAGGGGACAATCATTATTAGTGGGGCCCAAGCATAGGAAGGCCTCCTTGCTCAGTGCAGGCTCAATAAAACACTCAGTGTGATCATTTTGATGTCAATTCACAGTTGTCATAAGGTGTTCCTCCTCTTGTTTTCTTAGAAGAGAAACATACCTTGTTACCCAGGGTACGAATGTGTGGGCACTTAGCCAATGAGCATTTTTTTTATATTTTATTTAGAGACAAGGTCTTGCTGAGTTGCTTAGGGTCTCTACAAGTTGCTGAGCCTTGCTTTGAACTTGAATTTTGACACATCATATATAGATGTAGTATAACTTCTCATTCTTCTGGTTGCACATGGTGTAGAGTTACACCAATCCTGCCATCATATATGTACAGAGGGTAATAGTGTCTGCTTTGTGCTACTCTCAGTCCTACCCCTGTGCACCCTCCCCTCCCCCCACTCCCCTCTGTCTAACAAACAGTACCTCTATTCTTCCCCAGCCCACCCTCTGTGCCTTACTCTGAGTTAGCATCTGCACATCAGTGAAAATATTTGGCCTTTGATTTTTGGAACTGGCTTATTTTGTGCACAATGATGTTCTCCATTTCCATCTAGCAAAGACTGTCACTTTATTTTTTATTAACTGAGGAATATTCCATTGTGTGTGTGTGCGTGTGTATCCATTTTCTTTCTTTATTCATCTGTTAATGGAACCTAGATTTATTCCTTTTTTTAAATGCCATTGATTCAATAATAGATAATTTTAATAATACTCAATAATTGTCTCACATTTTGTTAAATCTTCATGACTTTAATAATTGTTGTGTAAAAGCAAAATAAAGATTTATACATAGATTTTTAAATTTGAAAAAAAGAAAACTGTATACCACAAGTTGATCTAAAAGTTCTGTATAGTCGCCTCACTTGGATAGAAATTGAGACGCTCCCAGTGTTCCACATACATTTGTGGAAAAAAAAAAAAAAACTGTGAACCACTCTTTAAAATGCATGAGAAAACTCTGTGGTTTAATGATGAACCAAATGAAATTCCATCCTTTTTTAAGATTGGGAGTCATCTTGTGAAAAAGTTAAGAAAAGTTCATTTCTGTTTTGCTAAAAAATACTATGATTTCTATTTGGTCTGACAACCTGTTTAAACTTGTTTGAAATTCCTGCCTGGGCATTGAACTCACCTATGCCTGGCTGTTTTTGACAAGGTAACAACCCTCCCTAAAACCCCAGGAGAACCTCATAAATTCTGATGTTGGAATCTTAATTTACTCCCTACCTTGAAATATTAAGCCAGTAGATTATTAACCTACTATCTGCTGCCCTATTATGCTTGCAAGAATTCTATTAGCTGTAAATTCCCAAGGCACTCCTCCACCATTGTAACTTTTGGAGCAATAAAACCTTTCACCTGAAGAGCTGGGGTGCTGATCTGTAGCCTAGCTTTGTGACAGACAGCCTCTGGTGGACAGCTTTTGTGTACACAATACAAGCTTGCTTTAGTTTGATTTAAAATGGAGTTGGTGATCTTTTCATTGCATCGTGGTTCAACATTAACACAGTGACATCAATGTTCACTAAAAAACTACACTGATCAAGCCATGGAGCTGTAGCATGAAAACAGATTCCTACAAACTAATGGAAAGATTTGAAGATTTGATGATGAACACATTTGTGAGTAATTCATTTTAGCAATCAGATTGAAACCATCAATGAGGAAAGAAGTATTTTCTAAAATGTTTCTAGGAAAGTTAAATGTTCATCTGCAATAGGGTGAACCTGGAGCCCCAGCACCAGTCGCACATTAAACACACAGTCATCTTTGTGAATAAAAGTTTGCCATCTCTAGGAATTAGAGAAATAGAAGTTAAAACTACACTGAGATTCTATCTCACTCCAGTCAGGATGACAATTATCAGGAACACAAGTAAATATAAATAAGAATGTGGAGGAAAAGCCAAACTCATAAATTGTTGGTCAGACTGAAAATTGGTGCAAGGACTCTGCAAAGCAGTAGGGAGATTCCTTAGAAAACTTGGAATGGAACTACCATTTTTCCCAGTTATCCCACTCCTCAGCTTATACATCCCAAAATTAAAATCAGCATAGTTCAGTGATGCAGGCACATCAATGTTTATAACAGCTGAATTGACAATACCATTGACAATGGAATCAGCCTAGATGCCCTTGAACAGAATAATGGAGAATGAACACACACACACACACACACACATTAGAATATTAATCAGCTGTAAATAAGAATAAAATATGGCCTTGACTGGTGAATGAATGAGGGTGGAGTCTATCATGCAAAGTGAAATAAGCCAATCCTCAAAAACCAAAGGCTGAATGTTTCTACTTACATGTGGATGCTGACACACAACCAGGAAAGGTGGGGTCACAAAAAATAGAAGTCTATTGCTTTACACTAAAGGAAAAGAAGGGAAAGTAGAAGGGGAATAGTGAATAAAGCAGACTTAATGGGTCATCAGTTTCCTATGTTTCTTTATGAATACACGACCAAGGTAACTCCACATCATGTTCATCCACAAGACTGGGATCCTACTTAGAATAAGTTATAGTCTATTTATGCATAAAGGGTCAAAATACACTCTAGTGTCATGTGTATCAAAAGAGAACAAATTTAAAAAGTGAAAAAAGACACACTCGTGGAGCATTCAGAAATGAAAGTACTGAATACACTAGAATTCTCAGGGCAAAAATGAGAGGAAATTTTGATGCTCTTGAAAGAGAAAAACATGCCTTAGAAATTGCATCAAACCAAATCAAGAAAAAAAATATGAATAGTCTGTCTTTCTTTCTTTCTTTCTTTCTTTCTTTCTTTCTTTCTTTCTTTCTTTCTTTTCTTTTCTTTCTTTCTTTCTTTCTTTCTTTCTTTCTTTCTTTCTTTCTTTCTTTCTTTCTTTCAGATTAAACAAAGGGGCATTTAAGCACTAAGCCACATCTCCTGCTATTCTTTATATTTTATTCAAAGACAGGGTGTCACAGTGTTGCTCAGGCCTCAATAAGTTGCTGAGGCTGCCTTTGAACTCACAGTCTTCCTGGTCCAGCCTCCTGAGCCACTGGAAATATGGGCATGTACCACCTCACCAGTAAGAACAGAAATTTTTTTGAAAGAGAGAGACAAAGAGAGAATTTTTTAAATATTTATTTTTTAGATATCGGTGGACACAACATGTTTGTTTGTATGTGGTGCTGAGGATCGAACCTGGGCCACACGCATGCCAGGCGAGCACTCTACCACTTGAGCCACATCCTCAGCACCAGAACAGAAAATTTGACATAAAGAATACCTCCTCCAATTTTTAAAAGAACATGAGAATACTTTTTATATTTAACCATCCCAAAATGTATGTGTACATCAAAATATAATTAATACATAATTATAGTTATTATAATTATACATACAATTTTTGTGTGAAAAAAATTTAATTTTTTAAATTTCTTTAATTAGTTGTATATGACATTAGAGTGCATATATGCACTTTGATATATCATAGTTGAATGGGATATCATTTCTCATTTTTCTGAGTGTACATGTTGCAGAATCATATTAGTCATCTAGTCAAATATGTAAATACAGTAATGATGTCTGTTTCATTCTACTACTATCTTTCCTATCCCCACATCCCTCTCCCATTCCTCCCATCACTTCCCTCAACCTAATCTAAGGTAAAGCTATTCTGCCCTAGTGCCCCATCCCTCCTGAATTAGCATCTGCATATTACAGAAAACATTCCTCTTTGGTTTTGTGGGGTTGGCTTATTTCACTTAGCACGATATTCTCCAACTCCAATCATTTACTAGAAAATGCCATAATTTTAGTCTACTTTAAACCTGACTGATATTCTCTTGATTATATATACCACATTTTCTTTATCCGTTCATCTTTGGAGGGGCACTTAGCTTGTTCCATAGTCTAGCCGTTGCAAATTGACCTGCTATAAACATTGTTGTGGCTACTAAGAAGGTCATACAAGTGAAAATATTTTTTAAAAACACAAGTTGCTGAGCAGGAGAAAACATTTCACGTTACATATTTAATTATTTCCTAGTATCCAGACTATAAAAGGAACTCTAGTGACTCCATAATAAAATGATTGACAAATTAAAAAATGAATTCTGAATTGTGAACCCCTCAAATATTTCTGCTACTTTTTATGGTGTTTCCTGAGAATAATTTTCAAAATGCTAATTGTTAATTTTTGCAAATTGACTGACATCTAGGAAGGCCACACCCAAGGGCAGAGCAAGAGAAGGAAACACAAAAAGTCATATCCCAAACAGGGCAAGGGATAATATCACAAAGGAACAGGTGAGCATAGCTCGGCCCACAGGGATGTAGGAAGGCTCGCCTATGCAAGAGGACACAATCACATGACTCCAAAGATTGGGAATATCATCTGGGTTACATAGGCAACCAGATCACAGAGTGAACAAAAATGATGCCACACCAATCAGAAGGGGCGACAGAGTCAAATGCTAGTTTGGCCTCACACACACTGGGTCTCACTGAGTCTGGCTCCAGGGGAACTGAGCTAACTGGGCTGTGCAAAATAACCACACAAGAGACAGAAATACCTTTTTCTTTGGGATGCTGTGAGAGGCCCTCTGAACGAGAGAGAGAGAGAGAGAGAGAGAGAGAGAGAGAGAGAGAGAGATCGCACAAGAATGAGCTGAACCATTTTATTGAGGAGAAGTCATTCAAATGAGGCAAGGAGTCAGGTTTCAGGGGCCTGAGTCTAGCTTCCTGATGTCTGTGTCAGCAGGTTGACTGACATCCAGGAAGGACACATCTAAGGGAAGAGGAAGAGAAGGGGACACACAAAAGGCATCTCCATGGAACATTCTATCCCAAATAGGGCAAGAGGTAATACTACAAAGGAACACATGAGCATAGCTTCACCCATGGGGATATAGGAAGGCACACTCATGCACGAGGACACTGTCACACGACCCTAAAGATTGGTCATCCTTTGGGTTACATATGCAACCAGATCACAGGGTGACCAATGATGATGCCACACCAATCAGTAGGAGAGACAGACACAATCACATGGTAGTTTGGCCTCCCACAGACGAGGTCTCACCAAGTCTGGCTGTGTTATTTTATCTCCCCTGTTTTTCTGATGTTATCCACATGCTCTGTGCAAACAAGCAGCACCTCTGAATCCTGGGGAATCAGGGTTCCCATATCTGCTCCTTGCTCAGGTGACACAGTCTGAGGCTAACATGAATGCTTAGAGCAGGGCAGTCATGTGATCCCTCAGGAGCCAGGCAGGGGGCGCCCTTCCCACACACTTCCCACTCCTCCTGCAGGATTTCTTAATGCAGGAGGAATGATGGAGTCTGACTCTCATTTATGCTTCCACTGCAAGTGAGGTTATAGAACAACTCCAAAGCTCTAGAGGACACATTTTAGTATCATGTCCAACTACAGCATCAACTAGTTATGAAAATTAAAGGTTTCCCTGGCTCATGAGAATGAGAGGATCTGGAAAAGGGCTGTCAGGGATGAGGGATGGGGACATGTGCCCTTTTCATAACCTTCCTGGGATCCCAGGAAGAGGCTACCATTTGCAGTAATCCTCTGTCTGATCATATAAGAAGCAAAGGTAAGGCCTAGTGGCTATTTTTTAAAGTTCAGAATTCTGGTAGGAGAGGGGAAGGAAGATAGATGCATTACATCCGGTAGGGGCGCAATCGACTGAAGATACTAGGTGAGTGTAACAAGGACATATGTCTCGTTACATATGCCTTGGACATATGTCCCTCTGACTTTGAATCTCCAAGTATCATGGTGGAGTAGGGCAGGTGGGACACAAGATGGGGGGAGGAGTGACGGGAAAGTTTTAGTTGATTGAGAAAGGCATCCATAGAACAGCTCAAAGGGGCTAAGGCCTGAGGGGGATCTAGGAGTTGCCCAAATTTGGGTGAGGGCCAATGGCAAAAGATTGGGCCAGGACAGTCTGTGTTCAATAGCAAGCTTAGTGAGATGATCTTTGAGAATGCCATTAGGCCTCTCAACATTACCCGAGGATTGGGGTCAGTGGGCGATGTGGGGCCTCCAAGTGTGCCGCAGTCCAGCTACAGCAAAATAACGGGGGGGGGGGGGGGGGTGTAACGAACAACTTGTGTACATTGATACAGCAGGAGTAGGAGCCGTTTATTGTAGGACCGGAGGATTATTTATACATTCCACACAGCTTATCTTAATTAACATAAACTCTATACAGCAGTCAACCCATAAGGAATCTCCGCACTAAATGGCTCGCTGGCGTTACTTCAAAAACCACTCTGGCAAAATGCCAGGTGCCATCCAGACTTGTTTACAGACTCTAACATTTGCCAGGCACCATACTGACTTGTTTATAGACCTTAACACAAGTGCTGTTAAGGCCTTTGGAAACTATTAAACAATCCAAGAAGTGAAGGCTGGACCGTTGTCTGACTGGATGGAGGCAGGAAGTTCAAACCTAGGAATGATCTGCTTAATGAGGATGGAGGCGACAGTGTCAGCAGTTTCCGGAGGTAGGGAAGGCTTCTGTCCAACTGTAAGAGAGTGCTATCCCCAACTTACAAACAGTTAAATCCTGTGTCAAGGCCTGACCAAAGTGGTAGGGACTGTCCCTGAAGCCTTGGGGTAGGTCTGTCCATGTCAGCTGTTGAAACCTAAAGAATGTAAGGTCTTCCCATGTGAAGGCAAAGAGGTAATATGAGTCAGGATGCAAAGGCACTGTAAAAAAGTCAGCTTTAAGGTCCAGGACAGTAAAGTGAATTGTCAAAGGGGGATATGAGAAAGAAAAGCATGAGGGTTGGAAACCGAGTGGATGGAAATAACTGCCTCATTAATTAGGCGGAGTTCCTGGACTAAGGCTCCGGAGGGTTTGTGCACCAGCAGTATGGGGGTGTTGCATGGGGAGTCAGTAGGAATAAGGAGTCCCTGGGCCAGCAACCAGTGTATAATGGGTTTAAGTCCCTCCCTATGGGTTTTGGAGATAGGAAATTGGGAACACAAGGATGTTTAGTTTGGTGTTTCAGCTGGGTATGGGCTGGCTTGTGTTGGGAGGCAATAACCAGCATGGAGATGTCTCAGACCTAGGGATCAGGGGGCAATGGCACAGTAGGTACTGTCAGGTCATTAGAGAGGGTAAGAGTTAAAGGCCAAAGGAGATGGGTGGTAGTATTCTTGGGGTGTAATGGGAGGGTGGCTCCTAATAATTGGAGAACATCTCTGCCTAGGAGAGGAACTGACAGGATGGAATGACCAGAATAATGAGTGAATGGGTATCCCTCCAGGGCACAGGCCAGCTTTACAGTTCTGTTTGGGGATAATGGTTTGTTATCAATCCCCATAACTGATACATGGGAAGGAAACAGAGGCCTAGAATGGGCAGGCAAGAGAGAATAGGTAGCCCCCATGTCCACAAGGAAGGCTATGGACTTACCCGCTGCCTGGAGCATTACCCTGGGCTCAGAGAGGGCTGAGGGGGTCTTTGAATCTGGGCTTCTTCAGTCTTCTGCAAACACCAAAAGTTCAGGAGAGTGGACTGCCTGACTGGTCATACCTCCTGCGTAGAGGTGCCAAGGAAGGATCAGCCAAAAACAGTCAATCTTCCAATGTCTTGTCTGCTTACAGGTGGGTCATGGCCTGGAAGGAGGCCATGGGTTTGGGCATTGGGGAGCCCAGTGACCTTCACATCCATATTTGAGGCAAGCCTCTGGTGGAGAGGAATGCTGGTTCCCCTCTGAAACTTGCTGGAGATGTAGGCCTCAGGGCTGCTATTAAGGCCTGAGTTTGGGGTGTTACCTGCTTTTCTGCAATGGAGCCTGCTTTAAAAGCCATTTTCACCAGATCTCAGGTAGGGGTCTGAGAGTCCTCCGCAGCTCATCTGAGCTTTTTCTAATATCATGAGCCGATTGAGTAATGAAATGGGTTGCTAACACTGTAGCCCTGATGGAAGACTCAAGATCTAGCTTAGTATATTTGGTTAGGGCCTCTGTAAGGTGGTTGAGAAATAAGGATGGATTTTCATCAGGGTTTTGGGTAATGTCCTTCAGTTTATCAAAGTTAACTACTTTATTAGAAACTGCTTGCATGCAGTCCCAGTTAGGTTCAGTTATGGGACATGCACTCGGACTATCCCTTCAGCACCAGCTACTTCCCTGACAGAACAAAGGCACTGTGAGTTATCTGATAAAAGGGATCAGTGGGACACTGACAGGAGAAGAGAGGCATGAGTAGGGCGAAGGGAAGGGCTTATCAGTAGAAGAGGTGAGCAGAGTTGGGGGAGGGGGAGAGGCTCAGAGAGATCCCACCCATGAGCAGCAGGCAGGACGGTGGGGGGCTGGGAACTCTTTCTACCCTTTGAGGCGCCGGCAATAGTTAAAAGGTCCCAGAGGAAATTTGGATCTAACGAGCCTTCTGGAGGCCAATGATTGTCATTATCTAGCGGATATGTGGGCCAATCTTGGGTACAGAATCTGATAAGGATTTTGGGCTTGAGATCCGGGGAGAGAGAAATTATCCAAATTCTTAAGGAGACACTTGAGTGGTGAGGCTTCCGGTATAGTCGAGGAGGCACCCATAGTTAGAGAGTGGAGGAAGGTCCAGCAGAGGGAGAAAAAGAATTAATCCGGGCGTAGGAGCTTCCTCGAAGTGTAGAGCAAATGGACGATCACGTGGGTGTCCCCGAAGTGACCAGTCCACTGCGAGTAGGCACAGAGGGCACAGCTCGGTCATCACGGATGAAGTGCAGTCTGTGTGACCCTGTAAGGGACAAGGCCAAGGGTCACCTGGCACCAGGAAAATTTCCCACTGGAAAGAGAAGTTTAAAGAAGGAAGGAAAGAGCAGAGCCCCAGGGAACGCAGCCCCTGGCCGGAAGTTCAGCTCTGGGCTGAACACAGCTCCAGCGGCGTGCAGGGCTCTGCTGGGTGGGGGCGCGCACAGCCCTGGGCCAGGCAGGGCGCACAGCTACCGCAGTGCGCAGCTCTATGGAGGAGGAAGAGACCATGGAGCCCGCTCTGTAAACCCAGAATCCTCACACCTCAAAGGGAAGCGGGCTGCCAGAGGGTCCACTTCGACCAGGGAAGGTCTTAGTGGGGTGTATACCCTCCTCCCTACCGGGCGTCAGGAGCATGGTGGACAATCACGGTCAAGCCTCCTGCTGGGAGTCCTAAGGGAGTTGGCGAGCCGGGGAGGGGGGAACGTACCTAGGCCGGATCAGTGGTGAGGGCAGGCAGCCCGCGCCCAAAAAGACAGACGAGGGCAAAATGTGTTGTTGGTGATGGCGGTGGCGGAGACGGGGCTCGGTTTGTCAAGCACACCATCTCCCAGGTTTTTGGCACACTCTAAGACTGGAAAACACTGCACCACATGACACAGATTACCAGAGAAGTTTCCAATTTATTACAAAAGGCTCTTTGTTTATGTAGGTCTAAGAAGAGGTCGCAGGGCTGAGGTAGATAATAGGTCTCCCATTTATTGGCTTTTCCATATGTCAGTTCCGGAGCCCAAGAAGTTAATTCTAATTGGGGCTAAAGGTTCCCACCAGCAGGGTTTGAACATTGGCACAGGCGGGAATGTTTTGCACCAGTGAAAGAAACAAAGAAAATGAAGAGGGTTGTTAGACGCCATGTTGGTTTTTTTCCCCTGGGGTGCTGTGCCGTTATATGTTTTCCCAACACAAAGGGGGCTTACAGATAACACAACTCTGACAAGCATCACACTAATGGTAGTTTACATTTTGTTGCTGGCCCCAACATCAGAATTTATGAAGACCATTAGAGCCTCACAGAGGGTCGTTGTCTGGCCAGGGAAGGCAAAGATTTGTGAGGCATCACTACAGTTTCAGAGAGGGCTGCTATCTGCCCAGAGAGCCAGGCATGGGTGAGTTCAAGGCACGGGCAGGCATCCCAAGCAGGTTCAGAATTTGCAGTAATTTATACTAACTGAAAAATTATCTTTTTATGGCTTTGTGGCGAGATGGCTCCCAATTTTAAGAAAAGATCAGGTTGGGTCTATCAGCTCCACTGATCAAAGTTTCTTTCCTTCTTTTCATCATGACCTTTTCTGTTTGGTTTTGGGGGTAAACAGCATGGGGTCACCAGAGTCAGAGCACTTTCTAGAACTCCCCTAATAGTGGAATGTAGAACATGGACATTAAGCACAAAGCAGCCATTTTATTTCCAGTGCACATTGCTGCCTTAGAGGATTGACTCCCCTTCCTTATTTTCCCCTGTTATTCTAGGGAGAGAGCACTGGGCCAAATCAACAACACCAATTGCTTCTTTCTTAGCTCAGGCTATCTGCTCAAATGATCAGGGGGCAGAAGGTGAGGAAAATTACAGAAATGATTGTCAAACTGTTATTATTTTTAGATATCACACATGTGTGATATATGTGCCATCTTTAAATATTGTTTCAAAAATTTTGTGACTGTCTTGCTAAGTTGTCTGAGGTCACACCAGCTGATACTATATATGTATATAGGTATCTTTTTCTTTGAGGTTCTGTTGTATATTCCCTGTGGGGCTCGATCTCTGAGCTAGATCTCCAAACTATTTATTTTATTTTCAGATAGGATTTCCCTGTTTGTGAAGCCAGATTTAAAGAGAAGAATCTATGTAGATAGGTTAATGTGGTCCAATAGGAACCATAAAGAAAATGGAGTCTAATCTGAGCCTGGGAAAAGCAGAAAAACACCTGAGAAATTGAAATATTAATGTTCCATTGTTGTAGGGACAAATGAGGCAAGGCACCAAAGATAGCAGGAAACAGTTTTATTTGGCTGCAGCCAGGTTCAGAGGTTACAGCCTTTGCTGTAATCAATCAATCCCCTGAACCTGACTTCAGGGAGTTTCAGAGTTTTACACCCAGCATGTAAGGGGAGGGGCTCAGGAGTTTACAGAAGTTCACATAAAAGCAGCTTTTTCTTTCACTGTTCTGGGCAAGTTAACTCTTCAAGGACAACACCTGAGAAGGGGAGAGCTTCTTCTCCCCTTTCTTTCCTCCCCTGCCAGCTGTTACCATGGAGCCCAATTGTAACTTATCTTAGAAATGTAGACATCTCTGTGAAGCCCAGCTCAAGGCCAGAGACCTCCTTTGCACATTTCTTCAGAGTACTGTACTGGATGGCTTTGTGATGACTAGTAAGGGGGTGTCCAGCACCTGGAGTGCTGGTATCTTCTCTGCCAGTGGCCAAGTAAACAGGGTGACATGAAAATAGGAAGTTTATCTACAATGGACTCTTTTGGTGACAGTCCTAAAATCAACCATGGGGAAGAGGGCTTTTCTGTGGAGAAAGGGGGTGGCACTTCACCATGACCCTGGGCAGGTGCTAAATAAGGGTTAATGAAGTAGCTCCCAGTAAAACAGGGAGAGGCTAATCAAACCCCCCTAGGCTGTTCCTGCCCTGGTTTCTGCTCCCTGCCCCACCAGTCCACCAGTTTCCCACCCTTTGTTCTTTCACTTGCAGCCCCCATCACATGCACAATAAAGAGAAACAAAGGACAGGAAAGTGGGAGGACAAAAGACGACCTTAGATATAAAAGAGAGAAGACTTCTCTTTTCCAAGGATTTCTCCTTTGGAGTCCCCTTCTTCCTGGGGGGTGGGGGTGAATCTTTTCTGCTCCCCCTTATTTAAGCCTTCCACTTTCCACTCTCCAAGTGCTTCTCTGTGTTATACTTCAGCATTTGGGGAAGCAAGGACCCGTCACAGTAAACACGGTTAACACTGTAGATCCTGACCTGAACCTTGGGCTCCTCCTGCCTCAGACTCCCCAAGTAATTTTTTTAATTGTTTGTTTCTGTAGTGAGGGTAACACCCAGTGCATCACCCATGCTGGGAAAGCAGTCTCCCAGAGCCATAGCTCAATCCCATCCTTACCAAGTTCCAAGCAAAGGCTTCTAACTTGGGATATTTTTCCAACCCAGCAAAGACACTCCACCTGAAAAGGACTGGGACCAAGGATCTGTCACTCTAGGGAATCTTAGGAAGTGATTGGATAATATTAGCTGTCAGTTATAAGGCAGAGGTGTTCCTGGAGGAGGCCCATTAGTGTTTCTGGGGTGGAACTGTCCAATCAGATTCGTGAACAGAGGGGAAGGGCGGGCTTTGGAAATCTCGCGGGCTTTTCTTCCTCACCAACTCCGCTCTTCCTTCCTGGCCCCATGTGCTCTGCCCTAAAGGCCTAGGTGATTCTGAGCATCCATGTCCCGGAGATCTCTGGTGCTCAGGGGTTCCTCAAGAGAACACCGGTCCCCAAGGAAGATAAAAATGGTGAGTATGTGACGAGGGCTGAAGGTACATGGTCAGCACCTGCCTTGGGGCCCCGCAAACCAGTGAGCTGCAGAGCCTGGCAGAGTCACCTCTGGAGGTTGCCCTGGGTCTCTACCCTGGTCCTGGGGGTTGGGCTGGATGGTAGAAACTTGAAGTCACCTCCCTGGCGACTGACCCAAAGCCTCTATCCCCTGGTCCCGCCCGGTGAGCTGTTTGTTTGGTGCCTGAAATTGGTGCAGAGGGTGCGGCCTAGTCCTCCATGGTGTTTGTCTCTGGGCTTCTGCTCCCTGGGCCTGAGGGGTGGGCTGGTCCCTGAGGTCAGCTCAGAGCAGGAGGCCCAATTCTCCCTGGAAGGTGGCCCTGGGCTCCATGCTGTGGCTTCCATTGTTGAATGGGCTGCTCAGGTCTCCAGCTTCGCCTCCCCTCCCCTCCCTGCTGGTGGCCCGCCCCCACTCTTCCAAATGTGTAGGAAGCAGGATCGCAAATCCACTTTCCTTTTCCCTGTTCAGAGTCTCTGAAGGCTGCTGTAGGTCCTTCATTTGCAGTTGCCTGCTGCGTTCTAAAACGCCATCTTCCTCTCCACTTCTCATCACTCTCAAATATATGTTCTTCCTGTGTTTCAAATGAACACAGTCTACTCATTTTCACTTTTCCTTTAGTGAAGTATTGCAAGGAATGTTTTGTTTTTCTCTTGGGGATCAAAACTAGAGAAGCTTTATCAGTGACATCCTCAGGAAACCCCCACCACCCCTGTTTTAAAGAGATCATATACCACTTGTTTTGGACACAGTCCTCCAGTTTATGATCATCCTGCCTCAGCTTCCTGAGTCCCTGGGATTACAGGCCTGTGCCACTATCTCTGACAAGCATAACACTTATTTTTTCTGTTTCTGAATATCATTCTTGTGGGGAAAGTATAGTCACTTGACACATCTTGTGTTCTGGTAAAATAGCTGCTTTAAATGAAATAAGGCAGTGGGTTATTGATACGAGGGATATTGAATCTTTACCTACATCCTCAGCTCTTTTTTGTTTGTTTGTTTATTTTTGGCAGAAGTTATTTATTTTACTTGGCTCTTATTATACATGACAGTAAAATGCATTTTGACGCATCATATGCAAATAGAGTGTAACTTCCCCTTTTTCTGGTTGTACCTAATGTCCATTCACATGGGTCATGTAGTCAAATAGGATAATAATGTCTGATTTATTCTCTTGTCGTTCATCTCCAGCCCTTTTAAAATTTATTTTCAGACAGGATCTGGCTATGTTGTCTAGGCTCGCCTGGAACTTCTGATCCTCCTGTCTCAGCTTCTCAAGCTGTTGGAATTAAAGGCACTGGCCACCATACCTGAGGAAAATAGTTTAACTGTCTCTCTCAACAAAATGGTCCAGTGTTTGCAAGTTGTCTAATTTGTGTCAAGCACGTTTAAGATAATCTTGAAGTCCCAATGCATTATTGACGATGACAATTTTAAATCTGTTAGTAGGTTTTCAGTCCTCTTTGCTGTTTTCTTTAATTTTATTGTGTAATTTACACTTTTATTTCTTTCTTTTTATGTGTCAATGAGGATTTAACCCAGTTTTTCCCAAGCACTAGGCAAGCACTCTTCCACTGAGCCACATCAACATTCCCTGTCCTATGTATTCTTAGCCTTATGTCAGTTTATCAGTGATGCTTATGTTCATGAAGAACTTGATTTTGCGTACTGTGGATTTCCTGATTGTGGTTTCATCAACACCTTCTCTGTTACCTTTCTGTGGTTAATTTAGGTTTACCTTGCTCTTCTTTTTCTGGTTTTTTGAAGTGACAGTTTCAATAATTATTTTAGCTCCTTTTCTGAAATGTGTGTTGGATGACTTAGATACCAATACAGCACCACCTCTGGTATTCTCAATGAATTTCCTGTGATGGAATTTTACATTTTTTTCCTTCAAAATGGTCACATTTTCTCTTGAGTCACCACTTTGTCCTGTGTCTGTAAACAGAGAACCATTGCACATGAAGCCCAACATTGATCAAAATGTCCTTGAGCAGAACATTTGTGTGTGTGTCATAACTGTACATTATGGTAGTGAACCAGCTGCTTTTAAAAAGAGTTTGACAGGGCTGGGGATGTGGCTCAAGTGGTAGCACGCTTGCCTGGCATGCGTGCGGCCCGGGTTCGATCCTCAGCACCACATACCAACAAAGATGTTGTGTCCTCCTATAACTAAAAAATAAATATTAAAAATTCTCTCTCTCTCTCTCCTCTCTCACTCTCTTTTAAAAAAAAAGAGTTTGACAATCATTGAACATGCCTTGTTGCTATGAGACTTAGAAATGTAGTGCCTTCTGTTTATTAAGAAGATTGTTTTGAGAGTTATAAAATTTTGTAAGGCTGTTGTTTGGACAAGGTGACATTTTTGGGTCATTGAGTTATTTCTAAGACATGTGTCATCTTTCACTTCCCTCATTCGGGTTTCACAGTAACCACAGGAAATTATAAAATTGTTGTGTTTATTAATAAATAAATTAAATTAATCAAATAGAGAACTCATGTTTTGGCCATTTAATAGTAAGCTAGTTAACTGAATTTGTTCTAGAACAACTTCTAGTTGTTCTCAGTGTAATCACACAGGATGAGCTCAATCTTCAGCTAATGCATTGTGACACCCTGTGTGAATGTTTGTCTAAATGTTGTCTGTGAAGGGATCTTTTTAGTGACCCCATGCCCACAGGGTGTGCATAGGGGCTGGTTCTAGGCATTTCTTTAAGTATGGAACAATAGACTTGCAGAGGAAACAAGACATCAGTGAATACCATGTTGTCTATATTAACTTTGTAGGTACAGAGAGCCACTGTAATTGGCAAAATCTCTTAGTTTCATGATTCCTGCAATTTCCTACTCATCACCTTTGTTTTCTAAACATAAGTACTATCAAAAGTGCTTATATTAGCTCTGTACCCCACAGGACGTTTCTAGGACATGTAATAGAGGTGCAACCAATAAAGAAGTTAGAAGTAATCTGTGAGCCTTTCTTACTTCCTGTGAACTCACCAAAGAAAGGGTATAAATCACTATGATGTTTGCCTTTTGAGTAGCCAATATCTAGTGTTGGAATGGCTGTAAGACGTTGAGCACAGTAAAGATTTGATGGACCAAACCCTGGAATTAATCGAGAGGCCAGGGAATCATGTGAACATCATGCATGTTGAGTATAGATTTCTCATGCTGTCAATCTCTCCTGGCCTCCACTACACATTTGGTGGGATATTTTAGATCTCAGTGACCTTTGAGGATGTGGCTGTGAACTTCACCCAGGAGGAGTGGGCTTTGCTGGATCCTTCCCAGAAGAACCTTTACAGAGATGTCATGCTGGAAGTCCTCAGAAACCTGGCTTGTTTAGGTAATAATGATGTTTTCAAAATTAATCAAATAGACAATTCATATTTATTTTGGTCATTTATGTAGAAGGTGAAAAGGGAATCAGTTGGTGAATTATTGCAGCATAAATGGCATGTATCATTTGGCAAAGCTTTTATAGCTCCTAAATATTCATAAAGCTTGTTCTGTTCTCTCATTTTAGGAAACAAGTGGGAAGACAAGATCACTGAAGTTCAGATTGAAAACTCTGGGAGCAATGTAAGGTAACTGTACTCACAAGAGGAGTCCATGTGGGGTTCTGAGAACTGTCATTTAATTTTTAAAGCAAACCCACAAAAGAAGTATGCATAATTTGAGAAGTATTTATTCTTATACTGTTTTTTTACCAGAAATATAAACTTAGCTGTAACAGATATTCAGTCTTTTCAAAGTATTTGACATCCAAAAAATACTATGAAATTGCATATGTGAATATCACTATTTGGATAATAGAAATAGAGAAGCTGTGATGTAAAGGATTTTTTCCTTTCAATCTCCTTATGTTTAGGCAAGTTGAACAAGTCAGAAAACCTAGCCTTTACCTGATGTTGGTAGTAATGTAAAGTAGTATAAATAAGTAGAAAATTGAGAATGAATCAAGCATTCATATTGAGCTGGTTACTTCTTCTTCAAAGAAGTCATATGGTAAACTTCACAGGCACAAATTAGTGTGGGGAAACCTTCAAATCGATTCCAATTCTTAACTGAGCAAGAAAAATTTTAATAGAGTAAATCCATATGACTTCATTATGTGTGCAAAAGACTTCATATGACCTTCATTCCTTTAGGCAGATCACATCTCACTCTGGACACCAACACTACAACCATGAGGAATGTGAAGAGAAGCCATGTGAATTGAAACAATATAGGAAATCTCTGGTTTCTCTCAAATGTGTTCACACACAAATGTTAATACAAACGGTAGATGGATCTTATGAAAGTACAGTATGTGAGAAAGTCATCAATTGTTCCAATGGCATTGAAAGACATGAAGAAACTCATACTTGGGGGCAACCCGATGAATGTCAACAAAGTGTTGAAGCCTCTTCTTATCCCACTGGTGTTCAAAGACACATGAGAACACACAGTGGAGGTAAACATTTTCAATGTGAGGTATGTGGGAAAGCCTTTCATTTCTCCTCTTTATTTAGAAGACATGAAGGAACTCATTCTGGAGAGAAACTCCATGAATGTAAACAAGGTGTTCATACCTGTATTTCACACACAAGTCTTCAAAGGCACAGGATCACACACACAGGGAATGCACATTTCAAATGTAAGATATGTGGGAAAGACTTTGAGTATCCCAGTTTACTTAGAATACATCAGAGAATGCATACTGGGGAAAAGCCCTATGCATGTAAGCAGTGTGGCAAATCCTTTTCTACATCCAGGAACCTTCACTCACATGAAAAATCTCATACTGGAGAGAAGTCCTATGAATGTAAGCAGTGTGGCAATGCCTTTGCTACATCCCATCAGCTTAATAAACATGGAAGAATACATACCAGAGAAAAGCCCTATGAATGTCAACAATGTGGAAAAGCCTTCACTACTGCCTCTTACCTTCAGATACATGAACGAACTCATACTGGAGAGAAGCCATATGAATGTAAGCAGTGTGGAAAAGCCTTCACTCGGTCCTCTAACCTTTACTCACATGAAAAAACTCATACTGGAGAGAAGCCCTATGCATGTAAGCAGTGTAGCAAAGCCTTTGCTACATCCAGTTACCTTCGCAGACATGGAAAAACACATACTGGAGCTAAGCCTTATGAATGTAAGCAGTGTGGAAAAGCCTTCACTCGGTCCTCTAATCTTTACTCACATGAAAAAACTCATACTGGAGAGAATCCCTATGATTGTAAGCAGTGTGGCAAAGTCTTTGCTACATCCAGTTACCTTCGCAGACATGGAAGAACACATACTGGATCTAAGCCCTATGAATGTAAGCAGTGTTGCAAAGCCTTTGCTACATCCAGTTCCCTTCAGTCACATAAAAAAACTCATACTGAGGAGAAGCCATATAAATGTAAGCAGTGTGGAAAAGCCTTCACTACTGCCTCTTTCGTTAAGATACATGAACGAACTCATACTGGAGAGAAGCCCTATGAATGTAAGCAGTGTGGAAAAGCCTTCACTTGGTCCTCTAACCTTCACTCACATGAAAAAACTCATACTGGAGAGAAGCCCTATGATTGTAAGCAGTGTGGCAAAGCATTTGCTATTTCCAGTGACCTTCACAAACATGGAATAATACATACTGGAGAGAAGCCCTATGCATGTAAGCAGTGTGGCAAAGCCTTTTCTAGATCCAGTTACCTTAAGATTCATGGAAGAATGCACACTGGAGAGAAGCCCTATGAATGTAAGCAGTGTGGCAAAGCCTTTGCTACATTCCCTCAGCTTCACAGACATTTAAGAATACATACCAGAAAAAATACCTATGAATGTCAACAATGAGGAAAAGCTTTTGCCTCATCCTGTCTGCTTCACACACATGAAAGAACAGATATGTGGCTGGGGATGTGGCTCAAGCAGTAGCGTGCTCGCCTGGCTTGCGTGTGGGCGGGGTTCGATCCTCAGCACCACATACAAAGATGTTGTGTCTGCCGAAAACTAGAGAATAAATATTAAAATTCTCTCTCTCTCTCTCTCTCTCTCTCTCAAAAAAAAAAAAAAAGAACAGATACTTCAGAGAAATTGTATGCATGAAAACAATTGGTAGACTTTTCTGTTTTTACAGTTTCACTCCTATACATGTAGAACGTTATTGGAGAAAAATCCTTTTAATGTAAAATCTGGTAAATCAATGTTTCATGTCATCCTCAAAGACAAGAAAAAGCTCACACTGCTGAAAATGTGTGTGTGTGTCTGTGTGTGTGTGTGAGAGAGAGAGAGAGACTGGGGATTATGTCTGGTTGTGCTCATTCCAGTTACTTTTAATTTTGAGACAGGGACTTGCTAAATTTCTTAGGGTCTTCCTAAGTTGCTGAGGCTAGCCTCCAACATGTATCCTTCAGAATTCACCTTTCAAGTTTCAGGAATTAAAGGCAAACACCACCACATCCAACTGAATATCTCTTTAAATGTAAAAAATATCACAAATCATTCCATTTTCCCTGTTGTCTTCAAAGCCATTTTAATCACATTGGAGAAAAAAACAGTCTGTGGGGGAGTTTCTACATCCTGTCAGCTTCCCATCCAGCCCTTTTTCATTTTCATATATGAAAACCCTCACGGAAAGAAGCCCTGTGAGTGTGAGAATGTGGGAAATCTTCTAGTTTTCTCAGTATTTTACTAAGGAATGGGAAGATTCTTTTGGAATAAAAGGTATAAATCTTATGCAAGTAAGAAATATAAAGGGTTCAGATGTCCTAGTTTTGTTCAGTTGTATGAAAGGACGCATACTGTAGAAAATACTGAGGATAAGCCATGTGGGGCAGTATTCAGCTTTCAGAATTTTCCTCAAAGTTGTAGAGAATTCACAAATGGGAAGATCATTTTACTCTCTTTAAAAATTGTAGTAAGACTTTCAACTTTCCAGGTCCCTTTGAACAGCATTTAAGAAATCACACTAGAGAAAAGCCCTGTATATAGAAATGTGGTAGGATCTTTGTTTGTTTCAGATCCATTTGAACTTGTTCAGACTTGAGGAAATTTTCATTTTATTTCATTTTATTTATTACTTTTGAGAAAACAACTGTAGGTGTGTGCCTTCATTTCTTTTTTTATCTATTCAGAGGTAACAAAAATGCACCCTGGGATGGAGAGGAACATTGCATCAGCATGAAGATTTGAAAGCAACATGTTTTATGGGTCTAATCTCTCTTATTGTTAGATTCCATTTTCCTGTATTTTAAGTATTTTGTGTCTAATGTTTTATTACTTATTGTATATGTTAGTTTAGGCCTCTCCAGTCCAGCCTTTGGTAGATTGGTGAAATGTTTCTTCTGAACTTCTTTCCTCTCTTTCTTTGTTCACATTTCACCCAGGAGTGTTCCACCATTGAGTTTCTCCACAGTCTTTTTAATTGTTATTTTTTGAGATGGGGAGAGGCTGGGAGCTGGGACCATAGGGATGTGTCTATTTACCCTGTAGCTGGCCTATTTCTATTCCCTGATTGCTTATTGATCTGTTGATGACCCTGGGACCCCACTCTTGTCACTTGTGCTTGTTCTAAGTCTCATGAATTGTGCTGTATGTAGGCACATTAAAAAGCATTAGGATATCATGTCATTTGTGTATATTACTTGGAGAGGCACTTTCTCAAAACATTTTGCCCTATGCTTGAGTTGCTTTCTCTTTTCTTTACCCAGTTATGGGGACACAATCCTGCCTTGTGCATGCTACGCAGGCATTCTAGCACTGAGTACTCCTGTAGCTAAGTTGGTGAGTTTGCTGGTGCTGTGTGTGTGGACCCCACTGATTACCATATCAGCAGATGCAGCTCTGCAGGTGTTTCCTCCACAATTTTAGATGGTCTCTTCCTTCTTAAAGGTCTTTTATACCAGTGTATTTTTTTAAAAAAAACTTCATCCAACTTAGCTTTTCTCCCCATGAATAATACTTAGGTGGAATATTCTAGAAAACCTAGGCTTCATTTTTCTCTGTGTTTAGAGTAGCTCACTAGCCCTGGGAAAATTGTGTGCTGATTTTCTTAATACACACCACGTGACCAAAGGCTTCCTAAGAAGCATCACAGTCTGATATCCTAATATAGTTTCCCTCTCTTCTCCACCAAAGAATCTTAAATAAACTTCTTGAGAGACCTTCACCATAATCTTTCAAAAGAATATCAGGAAAAAATTTTGCAAAGATCTCAATGTGGGTTATAACACAGACTTCTGTTTTTGTGTTAAAGCTTAGAAGACCTCTGAACAATGTTACAATTTGTACACAAACACTTTTTGTGAACTAAACAAAACAAAAAACACCTTTATGTATACTCCTACAAAAAATATATAACTGCATCCCTGTCACACTGGGTGTAAATGCAGATCAATGAAATTCCAAGCAGTGATCTAAATTTTTAGGTGATACCCCTTAGAACTCTGCATCTAATAGTCTGCTCCTGGAACATTCCTTGGGTGTCTAGCCTCATGTGCCCTACATCACTGATGGAGCTACAGCCTCCAACCAGGTGATGTTGTGCAGTATATGATGTGGAGAGGGCTGTTTCTGCTCAGGCTAAAGAATTCAATGACCTGTCCTAAGGATTCAAAGCATCCTGTGCAAAACCTCACCCACAACCTATTCAAGAATCATGGATCTTGTGTGATCATTGCTAAGAGTTCCTTACATACTTGTGATCAAATTTTTAAGGTAACCAACATGCCAATGATGGGATGATTGTCACTGCTATCTCCCCTGCTGGCCTTTTGCTGAGTGTCAGTGTTCATTTGGAAAGGAAAGCCAAAAGAGTGTGCTGTGGCACTTCTGCTTTTAATAAATACACCTTATGCCATCCAAGATTACTTTCCACCTACTGAGACAGTGTGGCAATTTCCTAGTTTTACATCTTTGATTTAGTAGAAATATTGCATACTGGTGTATGAGTACTTGATGCAATCTGGACATCTTTGTAAGGAATTCATTTGCCAAAGCAGAAGTTGCAGGCTTGCTCCTGGGCAGTGTGAGGAACTGGAGTGAATGCAACTGTCCTAGGGTGCCAGCATTCTTTGTAGGAATTCAGTCTTGGTGAGTACATGAGTGCAGGAATCAGACTCCTAATAGGGCTACAGAATCTTCTGACAGGATCTGCCTACCCCTTTTGGTTAATAGTGTTGGCATGTGGACTGACATGTGGATGGCCACCTTCTGATGGGTTTGGGTTTTTAGGAGAGTAAGTAGTGGGAATATATAATGATTAAATGACAATTAAAATATTCTGTGTCGTACTGAATACATGATTTGGGGGCCAAACACGATAACAAGTCACCTCTTGGACCTTTAATCACATATTTTCCTTTCATATATGCACTTTGTCACAAACTTTTGTAGTGTGATGCTTATGTGCTACAAAGTGAGATGAATATGGAGAGGTTTATTTAATGGTACAGTGTACTAGAAGTTTTAAAGATTTGCAGCAGTCTTAAATTCCACTCTTGTTAAAATTTTATGAAAGAGTATGAAATCCTCAAAATTCTTGTGAACCCCCCACCCCCGGTTCTGTTTTATACACCTGAAATTCCAGTTGCTCAAGATTCTTAGGCAGGAGGATTTTGCTTTCTTTTCATTTTTTTTTAAAGAGAGAATTTTTATTACTTATTTTTTAGTTTTCAGGGGACACAACATTTTAATTTTTTTTATGTTCTGCTGAGGATCGAATCCAGTGCCCCACGCATGCCAGGTGAGCACACTGCAATTTGAGGCCATGTCCCTAGCCCAATTATTCATTTTTTAAAAATTATTTCTTACTTGTTGGTGGACATTTATTTATTTAATTATATGGTGTCCTAAGAATCAAACCCAGTGCCTCACACATGCTAGGCATGTTCTCAACTACTGAACCACAACCTTAGCCCAAGTGTTGTGATTTGTAAGGTGACTTACCTGGATTACAAAGAGTAAAGAACTCAGTGCGACGCTGTCTCTAAAAAACTAACTCAAATAATAAATTAAAAAGAAGGCTGGGAGGTGTTTCAGTGGTTGTGTCCCCGAGTTCAATTCCCAGTACCTCCAAGAAAAATACATTAGGAACCAAGATTTAATAAACTGTATTATGGATGGATGGGCTTGTCCATTATACTGTTTTCTTCTTTGGATTCTCAGGCATGGTTTACTAATTTAGGAACTCTGTAAAATTTACCAATTCAATAAAAAGCAAGTCTATGATTTAAAAAAAATAATAAGGCAAGGTCCATAAGGGGTAGCATCCTGCACTAGGAACCCTCAGTAATTGGTACTCATCACAAGTGGCCATAATGTCCTTATCATAAAGAGTTTGTGGAAGCTTTTGTTGTGCAGGAGTTTCTGAAGGTGCTAAAAGTGCCTGTGTTTTCAGAGAGTTGGTGGAGGAATTCCATATGGAGGTCTCTGATTTATACATGATGTCATTGGGGAACTCAAGTGAAACTGATAAATGAAGAACACATTGCCACATGGTCCCATGCAGTCTAAGAGGTGTCAGATATTCTTGTCTTTAAGAAGTGTGTCAAGGACCCTTGGAGGTGGAAGTCAGCAATTTAGGATGTGCTCTTGCAAAAACGTGATGCTGTGAGTCTCTGCTCAGGTCACTTGTGAAAAGCTGATGAGTAGTCTGAAAATTTATTTGGTGCTGTTAGTGATAAGGGCAATTTGCATTAGAATGCTATTGAAATAGAGAAAACAGAAAATATTAGCCAAATCTGAGGCCAAAATATATACCAGTTGTTAATTAGATAGGATTAGTAATTTTCATTCTATTTGGTATTGAGCATGAATACTTAGACATGGAGGCACATCAAATTAGCAGCAATGTACCCCAGGCAAAAGTTGAGATAGAGAATATCTGTGTTTCTGTAGTTGGCATTTCATTGATTATATGAGATTACCAGTGACTGTGTTTAAAGATTTCAGAATGCCTAGAAATAATTCTGATTTTTCAATATTTAACAAATTGGGGGTTGGGGGTGAATCTTTTCTGCTCTCCCTTAATTAAGCCTTCCACTTTCCACGTGCTTCCCAGTAAAACAGGGTGATGCTAATCAAACCACCCTAGGCTGTTCCTGCCCTGGTTTCTGCTCCCTGCCCCACCAGTCCACCAGTTTCCCACCCTTGTGCTTCCACCTGCAGCCCCCATCACATGCACAATACAGAGAAATAAAGGACAGGAATGTGGGAGGACAAAAGATGACATTAGATGTAAAAGAGAGAAGACTTCTGTTTTTCAAGGATTTCTCCTTTCCAGTCCCCTTCTTTCTGGGGGTGGAGGTGAATCTTTTCTGCTCTCCCTTAATTGAGCCTTCCACTTTCCACTCTCCACGTGCTTCTCTGTGTTATACTTCAGCATTTGGGGAAGCAAGGACCCATCACAGTAAACACGGTTAACACTGTAGATCCTGACCTGAACCTTGGGCTCCTCCTGCCTCAGACTCCTCAAGTAATTTTTTAAATTGTTGTTTGTTTCTGTGGTGAGGGTAACACCCAGTGCATCACCTATGCTGGGAAAGCAGTCTCCCAGAGCCATAGCTCAATCCCATCCTTACCAAGTTCCAAGCAAAGGCTTCTAACTTGGGATATTTTTCCAACCCAGCAAAGACACTCCACCTGAAAAGGCCTGGGAACAAATATCTGTCACTCTATGGAATCTTAGGAAGTGATTGGATAACATTAGCTGTCAGTTATAAGGCAGAGGTGTTCTTGGAGGAGGCCCATTAGTGTTTCTGGGGTGGAACTGTCCAATCAGATTCATGAACAGAGGGGAAGGGCGGGCTTTGGAAATCTCGCGGGCTTTTCTTCTTCATCAACTCCGCTCTTCCTTCCTGGCCCCATGTGCTCTGCCCTAAATGCTTACGTGATTCTGAGCATCCCGTGTCCCGGAGATCCCTGGTGCTCAGGGGTTCTTCAAGAGAACACTGGTCCCCAAGGAAGATAAAAATGGTGAGTATGTGACGAGGGCTGAAGGTACATGGTCAGCACCTGCCTTGGGGCCCCGCAAACCAGTGAGCTGCAGAGCCTGGCAGAGTCACCTCTGGAGGTTGCCCTGGGTCTCTACCCTGGTCCTGGGGGTTGGGCTGGATGGTAGAAACTTGAAGTCACCTCCTGGCGACTGACGCTAAACTTCTATCCCCTGGTCCCGCTGGGTGAGCTGGGTGTTGGGTGCCTGAAATTGGTGCAGAGGGTGCGGCCTAGTCCTCCAAGGTATTTGTCTCTGGGCTTCTGCCCTCTGGACCTGAGGGGTGGGCTGGTCCCTGTGGTCAGCTCAGAGCATGAGGCCCAATTCTCCCTGGAAGGTGGCCCTGGGCTCCATCCTGTAACCTCCATTGTTGAATGGGCTGCTCAGGTCCCTGGCTTCCCCTCCCCTCCCTGCTGGTGGCCCGCCCCCACTCTTCCAAATGTGTAGGAAGCAGGATCCCAAATCCACTTTCCTTTTCCCTGTTCAGAGTCTCTGAAGGCTGCTGTAGGTCCTTCATTTGCAGTTGCCTGCTGCGTTCTAAAATGCCATCTTCCTCTCCACTTCTCATCACTCTCAAATATATGTTCTTCCTGTGTTTCAAATGAACACAGTCTATTCACTTTCACTTTTCCTTTAGTGAAGTATTGCAAGGAATATTTTCCTTTTATATTGGGGATCAAAACTAGAGAAGGTTTATCAGTTAAATCCTCAGGAACCCCCCCCCCTTTTTAAAAAGCGATCATATACCACTTGTTTTGGACACAGTCCTCCAGTTTATGATCATCCTGCCTCAGCCTCCTGAGTCCCTGGGATTACAGGCATGTGCCACTATCCTTGGCAAGCATAAACTTTTTTTTTTTTTTTAAAGAGAGAGAGAGAGAGAGAATTTTAATATTTATTTATTTATTCTGGTAGACACAACATCTTTGTTTGTATGTGTTGCTGAGGATTGAACCCTGGCCACACGCATGCCATGCGAGCATGCTACCGCTTGAGCCACATCCCTAGCCCATAACCTTTTTTGTTCTATTTATGAATATCATCCTTTAGGGGAAAGAATAGTAACTTGACACATCTTGTGTTCTGGTAAAATAGCTGCTTTAAATGAAATAAGGCATCAATCTCTCAAATCCAATCTCTCAAACTGCTGGGATTATAGTTGTGCCCCCCTGTGCATGCCTGACAAGAACATTTGAAAAGGAAGTTATGCATGAATACATTAACCAAGTGCATTAGTAGGATAATCAGATGGGTGCCTACAGTAAAAAAGTGGAAATTTCTTCTGTAGGTCTGTTATTACATTGTTAGCTTTGGAAGATGGTTGTTATATGTTGGGTAAGGTTAGTAATATATTCTGTGAAGTACATTTGTTTGGAGAATTTTTTGACTAATACAGAAATTAAGGTAATTGGCTTTGAAAGAGCTTTAGAGAGGCCAATATAATTGTTGCCAATGATGCAGAACCCTGTCTTATACCTCATGGTGGTCTAGTTCCCCAAAGTCAGGTGGTCTGAAGGTTCTTTAATATAGAGCAAGTTCATAGAGAACTTCAGTTCACACCTGCCTAAATTCTGTTTTTTGTTGTTGTTTTTGAAGTTGTTGTTGTTTTATATCTTCCTAAGGTGTAGACACCAAATCTGATTTTCTCAGCCAGGTTTTCTTTGGACACCTCAGAGAGTCCTATGTTCTCAGCCACTATCCATTCCTGGGGCTGCCACCATGTGCCCACAGCTGTCCTGTGCCCTGCATGGTTAAAGGAATTTCAGGCCCTGGGTCAGCTCCTCTTAGAGGACAGCCTAAGTTGTGAGGTACAGCCTCTTGGAGGATCAGCTGAGGTCTTGGGGCTAAGGAATGTCCTGGAACAAGCCTCATCTAGACAACTAACTTCTTGGAACCTTGTTTTCCCCAAGCCCTGTTCCCATTCTTTGGAGAAAGTTGAACAGTCAGCCTGTGGATGCTGGTGCTGAGGGGCCAGGTCAGCAGTGACTCCTGCCCTTTCAGTCTCTCACAGTGTGGAGGAGCAAAACCTCTCCCAGAGCATAAGACCACCCACCCCAGTGCAGAGCTGTGCAAACCTGAAAAGCCTCATAGACTGGAATCATGGTCCAGGTTCATGGGAGAGTGGTCTTGGAGGCTTTCAGTGAGCAAGACCTGGAGGGAGCATGTCCCTGCTTTCAGGGACCTTCCCTGCCCCTTGAGCCTGACACGTGTGTTCCCTCAGCACCAAAGTTTTCTGTGTATCACTTTGAAATGATGTGCTCACTCACCTGAGGCCCAGGTTTATTTATTCAGAGCTATATGGGGTGGACTATTATTAAGAGGCAGGAAAGAATTGGATTTAAAGTCTAGTTATATTTTCATTGTCAAAATTCCCAGCTTACAGCCAGGTACACTGGGGCACAACTGTGATCCTTCCTGCTCCAGGGACTGAGACAGGAGTGTTGCAAATTTGAGGACAGCCTTAGCAACTTAGCTGGGCCTTCTGCAACCTGCTGAGACTGCATCTCAAAATAAAATATAAAAATGACTGGGGATGTGGCTCAGTAGTAAAATGTCTCTGGGTTTTATTTCGGGGGTAGAAAAAAAAAGAACACACCTAATTACCTAATTTACCATTTGCTACCCCTGAGTTTATATGGAATGTTTGTAAGATTCAATCTTGGCTTTTCAGTGATTTCAATTTGACATGCAGTCCTAGATTCCAAAATCCCACATAAGATACAGAGAAACTCTGTCTTGCATCATTGCTGCAGATTTTGAGTCCAATTCTAAAAATAGTGGTGGATAAATTTATGAATGTGGTTTCATGAAAACTAGTATCTGTGCTTCACAAGGTGATGAATTGGACAAAGGAAGACAGTTTTTCACTGTCGTTGTCTGGCCTTGGCGGGTTCATGGTTTTTTTTCTATCAAGAATGGAGCCCAGAAGACAGAGGCTACCAGCCCTCCCCTGAAGGATAGGAGGCATATCCACTTATGAGTGTGTTAGAACCCTATGTTTAAAATTCTCTCTTAAATTATTTTCTAGTCTTTTTGTACAATATATCATTGTAATCTGTCTTCAACTATTTTATCCAGAATAAACCTTCAGAAGAAAAAAAAAAATGGAGCCCAGAGGTGCTTATCCAACCCCTTTTAGATTCTTTATTTTGGTACAGAGTCTTGCTACATCGCCTAGTGCCTCAGACTCCTGAACCTCTGAGATACAGGTATGCACCATCACTCCCATCTTTAATGTAATTTTTTTAAAATTGTCAGCTTGCATTTTCAGCTGACCCTGGAATAGTTCATATTGGTAAGAACATAAAAGGAGCAGACAGGTTGCCTTTATGTCCCAGGGAGGCTACAAGGTTGCATCACCTAACATTGTGTGGACTCTACAGGCTTTTGTGTCTCCTGGAATGTGCTTTGGGTTTCTGCAATAGCAAACTCAAACAAACACAGAATAACCAAATTGTACTGTCTAATTGACATCAAACTAAGGACTTTCCATCTCTTTAATGAAATATTTTTCTTTTGTGCCAGGTGTGGTGGTGATGCCTCAATCCCAGCCTCTAGGGAGGCTGAGTCAGGAGGATCAAGAGTATACAGCCAGCCCCAGCAAAGTTGAGATTCTAAGCAACTCAGAGAGACCCTGGCTCTAAATAAAATACAAAATGAGGCTGGGGATGTGGCTCATTGATTGAGTGCACCTGGTTCAATCCCTGGCACCCCTATCTCCCTCCCCCCAAAAAATGCCAACTGTTTCTTCTGATTGGCAGAATCCTGGTCTTTAGTCAGTAGTCACTGTGCTGCTCCTTTGCTAGCAAACCATTTTGTTTCCCTGTAAACTCACAGCTGTGTCCTTATTATTAGATTGGCATTGGGAAAGATGATGGAGCATTCAGGAACACCTTAACATCATGTGTCAGGCAGGGGATGTGGCTCAAGGGGTAGCGAGCTTGCCTGGCATGTGTGGGGCCCAGGTTCGATCCTCAGCACCACATACAAACAAAGATGCTGTGTCCGCCAAAAACTGAAAAATAAATATTAAAATTTTCTCTCTCTCTCTCTTAAAAAAAAATAAATAAACATCATGTGTCCATGTCTCACAGCTGTTCTGGCTCAATTAATTGTGGCTTTGAAACATTTTGCCTGATTTTGGAAAGGTAGTACAGGAGAGCTGATTCATGGTGTAGGACTCACATCCTCTTATTTTCAAACTCTTTATCCATTTGTGTCCCAGCAGTGACCCCTGCACATAGCCCAGAATTGGACCTTGTTTTCATTCTGTCTGCTGATCTCTACCTTAGGAGAGGATTGTTCAGTCAATTGCCATATAATGTCACTGTTGATGTAGTTCGATTGACGTCTGCTCTTTTACACTCTTCTCTTTTCTTATGTCTTTTTCCCCTCTATTCCTCTAGGGGATGTTATTGTTTTTAAACTGACCATTAAACCTAGGGTTGCTGTAACACTGAGCTACATGCCCTGCCACTTTTAAGTTGTATTTTGAGAGAGAGTGAGGTTACATTTCAGAGGTTGGGCTAGAATTTTTGACCCTCATGGCATGGTTTGCACCACTATCCCAGGATACTGCTCAAGTTTTGTTGTTGTTATTGTTGTTTTCTAAGAAAGAATTTATTGAATGATTTTTTTTTCAGTTTTTTAATGTATTGGCTTAAAGATGTCTCATCATGTGTAAAAAATATGCTCCCTTGGCCAAAACCAAAGTTGGCCTTGTTAGAGACCTGGTGTAAGGGTCTGGTGAAGCATCAGAGAAAGAGACCACTCATGCAATTGGCAGAAGGGGATTTATTGATTCAGCATGCTGGGGCTCAGTGCCCACTCAGGAAGAGGGAAAGACCCAGAGCCTAGGGCAAGGGTTGAGCAGTGCTTAAGTACACTTTTTGGGGAGGGCGGGGACTTTATACACATCATAGTCTCCTTTAACCAATCACCTTACACCGCGGGAAAATCAAATAATAATTCTTAGACTTGATTAGTACATTCATTGGATGGAACAGGCTGGGCGGGGGTGATTGGTCACTCCTAAGCGGGGTACACGTTCAAACTGATTGGCTTGGGCCTTGAATGTCTATGTGCCGGGCTACACAGGGTCCTAAGTTATTAAACAACCAGAGGATCCGGAGGAATATTTACTGGGCAGTTCAGGTATTGTCCTAACAGCTACAGGAAATTAACCCAGGCTTTGCAGTTTAGAAGCAGGTTTACAATGCCTGGTCCTTTACATTTTAACTCAGGCTTTGCAGCTTAGAAACTTTACCCTTTCACTGGCACTGTTAAACCACAACACAAGAAAAAGAACACAGACTCCAATTTTGAATCAAACTTAATCAAAATTTTATTTATGTACCCAGGAGCTGGCCATGTCTGTCTGTCCTCAAACCCCAGGCTAAAGATACTCCAGCTCTCTCAGAAGACATTTGTTTTAAATCAAACAACAACTCTTTTTTTAGAGGGAGAGAGAGAGAGAGAATTTTTAATATTTATTTTTCATTTTCGGCAGACACAACATTTTTTTTTGTATGTGGTGCTGAGCATCTTACCCGTGCCTCAGGCATGCCAGGCGAGGAAGCTACTGTGTGAACCACATCCCCAGCCCTCGGAACACATTTTCATAACACAAAAGTTTGCAAAGAGGGGTGTCTTGAGAACTTACAGACACCAGGATTTGGACAAGCATAATACAAAGGCAGGTAGTAGGTTAATGAACTACATGGCTTAACATTTCAAGGTAGGGAATAAATTCAGATCCCAACATTAGAATGTATGAGGTACCACTGAGGTTTCAGAGAGGGTTGTTATCTGGTCAGGGAGGGCCAAGTATGGGTGACTTCAAGGCATGGGCAGGCATTCCAAGCAAGGTTAAAGATCCCAGTAATTTATACTAAAACAAAAATTAGTTTTCATGAGTTTTGGATGCGATGGCTCCCAATCTTAAGAAGGAATTAGGCTGGTTTTCAGAGTTATATTCTCAAACCCACTATATTTATGCTCCCACCCACTTCTTTTTACCACAATAGAAAAAGGGCTGGGGATGGAGCTCAGGGATTCTGTACCCCTGCCATGGATTCAATGTCCAGCAGAGGTGGGGGGAGAGCACCTAGAGTTGAGTTCTCAGCCCTAGACCGGTATGTGGCTACTATTCCACACTTAAGGGATTATGACTGTTTATATATAAGCCCCCCTCCCCATGGTCATTGGGAATGTTGGTAGATAGACTGAATTTGGGCCAGTGCACAAGATGTGAAAGACTTCACCAATTCAAGTGAAGAGTAAAAATAAAGTTGTATTCACTTTCTGGGCAGGGGCAGATACTGAAGCCAGAAATAGACAGGCAGTCACTACAGACAGGTAAATGGAGTGAGGTCGGCTCAAGGAGGCCAATGTTGAGAGAGTCTGGCAAGTTGCAGACTGTCCCCTGAGGGATAGAAATGTTAATTCCTTCAGAGCCCTTGCTCCACCCTCATCAAGGACCTGCCCTAGCTCCTTCCTGTTGCTAAGGTAGCCTCTCCCAGGATTGCCCCTCCCTACAGGCAGCTTTTAGGGTGTTAATGTGTCCTTAGCTGCTACATCCTGCCCTTCCCTCTTCATCCCCCTTGTTTGTCACCCTTCTACCATCTCACCAAGCATTCCTGGGTCTAGTCACCCAGGAAGGAAGGAGAAAGATAAGGGGAAAGGCATGGAGAACACAGGAAGCCTAGGACTCATAGAAAGCTGAACACCTTGCTTCTGGGAATACCAGGATACCAGCTATGGCCCACTTCTCCCTCCTGGGGAGAAGTCTATGTTACTCCTTTAAAAATAAACCCTGCTTTGTGTGCTTGCCTGGGCTCGCTTCTCTAATGTTCAAACTTCAACATGTGAGGGGGCAGAAATCCTCCCCCGTAACCAGCGGTATCAACGCCACAGGCCATATGTGCCCCAAGTGGGGTTTCATATGCAGGCTTTATGGGCCGAGCTGAGCAGGGTTATTGTTTCTTTCTGGTTTAACTATCAGTTGAAACCAAGGAAGCTGAAAGCCCTGGGTCAGCATCTAAGAATATGGTGCTTACCAGGCAGGAGCAGGTGGGCTTGTGGCTTTTCTTGAAAATGTTGGTGCCTCTGAACCACTTACATGGAACACACACAAATGCCTGAAGCTACAGATGACACCACGCCTACATACAGTGTGCCCTCTACGCACATGCCTATGACTGATTACCCTTTCTATAAAATTTGAGAGTCCTAGACAGCCCCTGAAGAGAGGCCTAAGGACATGGTGCCCTTGTCTTCCTAGTGTAGCTTCACTGGTAAACTTTCCTTTCCTTCTTTACATCATGACTTTTTCTGTTTGGATTTGGGGTAGACAGATAACCTGATGTGTGGGGTCACCAGAGTCAGATTGCTTCCAACAACTCCCTAATAGTGAAATGTAGAACATGGACATTAAGCACAAGGTGCTCATTTTATTTCAACCCCACATTGCTGCCTTAGGGAATTGCCTCCCACACCTCCTTCCCCTCCATCCTGCTGGGGAGAGAACACTGAGCCAAATCACCAACACCAATTGCTTCCTTTCTTAGCTCTATCTAATTCCTCAAAAGATAAGTAGTCCAGAGGTGATGAGAATTACTGAAATAATTGTCAAACTGTATTTATTTTAACATATTAAATATGTATGATACATATGATATTTTTAAATATTGTTTCAAAAATTTTGAGACTATCTCTTGCTAAGTTGCCTGAGGTCACACCAGCTGATACTATGTATGTATATAGGTATCTTTTTCTTTGAGGTTCTGTTGAATACTCCCTGTGGGGCTCCACCTCTGAGCTAGATCATCAACCCTTTTAATTTATTTTAAGGTATGCTCTCCCTGTTTGTTCAGCCAGATTGAAATATTGTAGTGTGTGTAGCTAGGTAAGTGGGGTCTAATATCAGGCCCAATAAAAAAATGCAATCTGATCTGATCCTGGGAAACCAAAAAAACACCTGAGAAGTGAAGTGTTCATGTTGTCATGGCCTTGGGCAAGTCTTAAATAAGGGATAATGAAGTAGCTCCCAGTAAAACAGGGAGATGCTAATCAAACCACCCTAGGCTGTTCCTGCCCTGGTTTCTGCCTCCCACCCCATAAGTCCACCCAATTCCCTCCCTTTGGCCTTCCACCCTCAGGCCCAAGCACCTGCACAATAAAGGAAAATAAAGGACAGGAATGTGGGAGGACAAAAGATGACCTTAGGTTTAAGAGGGAGAAGACCTCCCCCTTCCAGGGATTCTGCCTTTTGGGTCCCCTTCTTCCTGGGGTGGGGGGAGTCTTTTGTGCTTTCTCTTATGAAAGCCTTCCACTTTCCACTCTCCACCTGCTTCTCTGGTGTTATTCTGCAGGATTTGGGAAAGCAAGGACTCCTCATGGTAAACAGCATTAACATTAGTTGATTTTCACCTGACCTTTGGCTCCTCCTGCCTTAGACTCCTTAAGTAACTAATTTTTGTATTTTTTTAAAAAATGTTGTTTGCTTCTGTGGTGACGTTAAAACCAAAGGCATCACCCGTGCTGGGAAAGCAGTCTCTCTCAGCCAGAGCTCAATCCCAGATGTTACCATTTGTACCAAGTTCAAGCAAAGGCTTCCCACCTGGATTAGTTCCCAGCCCAGGAAAGAAGCTCTACCTGAAAAGGGCTGGGACCAAGGATCTGCCACTCTAGGCAATTTTGGTTAGTGATTGGAGCCTCCCCATTAGGGATGCTGGGGTGGAACTGTCCAGTCAGATCCGGACCAGAGGGGAAGGGCGGGCTTTGGAAATCTCCTTTGGCTTTTCTTCCTCACCAACTCTGCTCCTCCCTTTTTGGGCCCCAGGAGCTCTGCCAAAAGGCCTGCGTGATTCTGAGCAGCCTGTGCCTCCCTCTATCTCTGGTGCCTTGAGGTCCTTGAGAAAACACCAGGTCCTCTAGAAGGAAAAATGGTGAGTATATGAGGAGGGCTGAAGGGACATGGTCATCACCTGCTTTGGGGCCCCCCAAAGGGGTGAGCTGAAGAGCCTGGGGGAGTCACCTCTGGATGTTGCCCTGGGTCTCTGTCCCCTGGTCCTGGGGTTTGGGCTGGATGGTAGAATCTTGAAGTCACCTCGCTGGCTGCTGACCCTAAGCCTCTTCCACTGGTCCAGCGGAGTGAGCTGGGTGTTGGATGCCCAACGTTGGTGCAGAGGGTGCAGCTTAGTCCTCCATGGCGGATGGCCCTGGGCTTCTGCTCTCTGGCCCCTAGGATTGGGCTGGGTATCCAGTCCCTGAGGTCAGCTGCGGAGCATGAGGCCCAGTTCCCGCTGGCAGGTGGCCCTGGGCCCAGACTCCTGGCTTCCATTATTGAATGGGCAGCTCAGGACTCCAGCTTCCCCTCCCCTCCCTGCTGGTGGCCCGCACCCACTCTTCCAAATGTGTAGGAAGCAGGATCCCCAGTTTAGTGACTCCGAAAGCTGCTGTAGGTCTTTTTTTTTTTTTTTTAAGAGAGAATTTTTTTTAATATTTATTTTTTAGTTTTCGGCGGACACAACATCTTTGTTTGTATGTGGTGCTGAGGATCAAACCCGGGGCCGCACGCATGCCAGGCGAGCACGCTACCACTGAGCCACATCTCCAGCCCTGCTGCAGGTCTTTCAAATTGCAGTTGCCTGCTGCATCCTAAAATGCCACCAACTTTTCCACTTTTCCCTGGGTGTCTGTCCCCTGGTCCCGGGGGTTGGGCTGGATGGTAGAATCTTGAAGTCACCTCGCTGGCGGCTGACTCTATGCCTCTGCCACTGATCCAGCGGAGTGAACTGGGTTTTGGGTGCGCAAGGTTGGTGCAGAGGGTGCAGTCTAGTCCTCCATGGTGGATGGCCCTGCGCTTCTGCTCTCTGGCCCCTAGGATTGGGCTGGGTATCCAGTCCCTGAGGTCAGCTGTAGAGGATGAGGCCCAGTTCCTGCTGGCAGGTGGCCCTGGGTCCTGTCCCTTGGCTTCCATTGTTGAATGGGCTGCTCTTGTCCCTCCTCTCCCTGCTGGTGGCCCGCCACCACTCTTCCAAACCTGTAGGAAGCAGGATCCCAAATCCACTTTACTTTCCCCAATTTAGTTCCTCTGAAGGCTGCTGTAGGTCTTTCAGATTGCAGTTGCCTCCTGTGTTCTTAACTGCCACCATCTTTTCCACTTCCCGTCATAAATATCTGGTCTTCCTCCTGTGTTTCAAATGGACACAGCCTATTAATTTTCAGTTTTTCTCTACTGATATACTGCAAAGAATATTTTGTTTTTGTATTGAAGTTCAAAACTAGAGATGCTTTATCAGTGTAATCCTCAGGCACACACCCCCTCCCCCCCAATTTAAAGAAAAAATGAGATTGTATCCCAGTTGCTTGGGACACTGCCCTCCAACAACTACTACTACTACTACTACTACTACTACTTCTTCTTCTTCTTCTCCTTCTCCTTCTTCTTCTTCTTCTTCTTCTTCTTCTTCTTCTTCTTCTTCTTCTTCTTCTTCTTCTTCTTGAGAGAGAGAGAGAGAGAAATTTTAATATTTATTTATTTTTTTTTAGTTTTGGGGAGACACATCTTTATTTGGATGTGGTGCTGAGGATCCAACCAGGCAGCATGCATGCCAGGAGAGTGCACTACCACTTGAGCCACATCCCCAGCCCAGCCCTCCAAGTTGTGATCCTCTTGCCTCAGCCTCCTGAGTCCCTGGAATTACAGGCCTGTGTCACTGTCCCTGGCAAGAATAACACTTTTGTTTTCTGTTTCTCAATATCATACTTGAGGGAAAAGAATAGTCACTTGACACATCCTGTGTTTGGATAAGATAGCTACTTTAAATGAAATAAGGCAGTGGGTTATTGGTACTAGGGATATTGAATCTTGGTTTACATCCACAGCCCTTTTTTGTTTGTTGTTTGTTTGTTTGTTTTTGGCAGAAGTTATTTATTTATTTTACTTTGTTTCCACTACTTATTACATGACAGTAAAATGCATTTTGACACATTATATGTAAATAGAGTGTAACTTCTCCTTTTTCTGGTTGTACCTAATGTCCATTCACACTGGTCATGTAGTCACATATGCAAATAGGATACAATGTCTGATTTATTCTCAGGCTCTTCATCTCCAGCCCTTTTAAATTTTGTTTTCAAAGTGGATCTGGCCATGTTGTCCAGCCTAGACATCCTGACATGCGGGGTTGGCATTTTCAAAGGCAAGATGTTTTACAAAGGTGCTTTTGCTTTTGCTTGGTCCAAGCAGGCGTTCTGCGGCTAGGTTAAGCTGGGCAACAAAGTCGCTATAAGGCTCATCAGGCCCTTGTCGGATTTTTGCCAGGGAAGTGGTAGCAGAGCCCTTTTGAGGGAGGCATCTCCAAGCATGTAGGCCAGCCATCCGACTGCGCCAAAAGTCCAGCAGGGAAACGTGCCTGTTTAGGGTGTCAAAAGGCACATTGCCCACTAGCTTAACATAAGTCCAGGATTTAGAGGAGGCCTTAGTTAAATTTTTTTGAGCAGTTTCCCGACAGTGCTCTTTGAAATCTGCATTCCATAACAGGAAGTCTCCGGCACTGAGGGTAGCTCGGGCTAAAAATTTCCAATCATTAGGAGTAAGCCATTGTGTGCTGTGACTCTCTAGTAAAGCCAATGTGTAAGGCGCAGTGGGACCATAGTGAGCACAAGCCTTTTTAAGTTTTTCAAGAAAACGCAGGCTTAATTTTTTGTAGACACTCTGGGTTCCTTCCTGCCTAGGGGTGAACTCCTCATCCTCTGAGCCCTGATCTTCCTCTTGCCCTTCCCCTGCTTCGTCCCCTTGATCCGTTTCTGCCACTTCCTCCTCTAGATCCTCCTCTGAGTCTTCAGCCTGGGTGGGCTTATCTGTCTGACTGCTGGTGACTGGGAAGGCGAGAACAGGCCGATGGCTCGGCTTAGCCTTTGTATTAGATCGCCTTGGGCCAGCTTGGGTTGACTCCATGCCTAAGGCTAATGAGCGGAGCTCAGAGTCAAGGGATCTTAATTCTTTTAAAAGTTGGAACTGTCACTCCTTTCGTTGTTCCTGACCTCCCTGTTAACCTATGGGGCCGAGATATTTTGAGTCAAATGGAAGTTATTCTTGCCAGTCCCAATTCCATGGTGACTCATCAAATGCTTCGTATGTATTTTGTCCCTGGTACAGGCCTGGGGAGACTGAGAAGGGTCTATGTCTATACTAACTGAAGGGCATACCGAGGGGGATGAGAGGTCTTTTACATAGCCTCTTCCCCAATCCTGACAAGTTTTAAGGTACCATTATCAAAGGGTGAACTTTTAAGAAGTTCATTAATTAAGTTCCAGTAAGAAAAGGTGGGAACAGTCACCTTTTCTGGGCCAAAGGATTCATAATAATCTTTTAAACATTCTCCTACTCTAAGCCATCTTTTACCATCAATGGTCCCTTCAAGGGGAAACCATGGACACAATTCTCCTATGTATGAAACGAATAATTTTAAGTCCTTTTTCTTAACACGTGCCCCCCGTGTCTTGAGGGCCTCCTTGAGGCCTGACAAAAACAACTCATGTGAGGAAACTGCTTGTCCCATGGTGTGTCACTCACCTTGCATCTTCCTCGCTCTCCTCCCGGATCTGTCTCTCCTTCGTGTCTGCCGAGGCGATCTCACCCTCCCGCTTGGCCAAGTCTTCCCGGAGGACAGTGTTCCTTCTCAGTCAAAGGCTTGAGCCCCACGTTGGGCGCCAAATGTCCAGTCTGGCAGGACACATCAACGTGGGCAGGGAACCTAGATGGGGAGGAATGAAGGGACAAGAGACACGAAGGGTGACAGCAACACAAAAGTTCTGATCAAGCTGCAAACTTTTATTGTTCACACAGGGGTATTTATATGCTGGGGATGGGGAAGCTCTCTAATCAGCAATTGCTGGGTGGGTATTCATATGCTAGGGATGGGGAAGGTCTGCAATTGCTGGGTGTGGGTGGTAAAACTGCCAGCTGCTAGACGTCTGATGATCCTGATAACCGCAGGGTGTTCCAGGGAGATGGGTAGCTGCATGATGCCTTCAGGGCAGCATGTTTCCCAGGGGGCTGTCAGGCTAATCTTTGAAGGAGAATTTCCTTCTAGTTCCCGACAATAACCAGTAACCTCAACAACACAGGTTATATGTGCACCAAGTGGGGTTTTATATGTAGGCTTTATGGGCCAAGCTGAGCAGGGTTATTATTTCTTTCTGGTTTAACTATCAATTGAAACCCAGGAAGCTGAGAGTACTGGTCAGCATCTAGGGATATGGTGCTTACCAGGCAGGAGCAGGTGGGCTTGTGACTTTTTTTGAAAATGTTGGTGCCTCTGAACCACTGATAAGGAAAGAACACAAAGGAGGCGACCCTTCCTGAGAGATCAATTGAGGTCAGCCTGTGTATGAAAAACCAGCCTCTACCTCAGAACAAAGTCTGTCCAAGGAAGGGGGTGTGACCCTTGTCCTTAGAAATACCTACAGAGCACTCCTAGGCACTTACCCAGCCTATTGAGTTGTTTTCTATAAATAACAGGAGAGATCTACTTTGCTAGGTGTCCCTGAGTTAGTCAGGCTAGGTGGCTACCCATAGCAACCTCCTAGCAGCCACCTATCAGCATGAGACAGGGAAAATACCTGGGATGCCAGATGAGTTTCCCAGTAGTTTATGGAGGTTGATAACCTTTTGGGAAACCCCAGAGTTCAGCAGAAACACCCTTCTTGGCTTAAACCAATCAGTTCAAAGGAGTCCCCCTCTTGAACTAGCCAATCACCCCTACCCAATTGTTCCCACCAGTGAATGCACTAATCATGTTTTAGAGTTGTTTTATAATTTTCCTGTGGTGTGTGATGATTTGCTAAAAGATGCTATGATGCATATGAAGTCCCTGCCTTCCCCAAAGAGTGTATAAAAGTGCTGCAAAACCTGGGTTCTGGTCCTCTCAAATTCACCAGTTGCTGAGTGCACAAGGAGTACTGAGCTACCCTGCAATAAATACCTCTTTGTTGCTTACAGGGATCTTGGCCTCTTGTGGTCTTTTGGGGGTCCTGAATTTGAGCATAACATGCAATGGGGTGAAGTGTGTCACGGGGGCACGTGACCATGAGGTCACAGACATTTTATGAGACCCACAGATGCCTAAAGTCACAGATGACAACAAAAGTACATACAGTTGGCCCTCTACACACATGCCTATGACTGATTACACTTTCTATAAAACCTGAGAGTCCTAGACAGCCCTGAAGAGAGGGCTAAGGACATGGTGCCCTGGTCTTCCTGGTGTAGCTTCACTGATCAAAGTTCCTTTCCTTCTTTTAATCATAACCTTTTCTGTTTGGGTTTGGGGTAAACAGATGACCTGATGTGTGGAATCACCAGAGTTAGGTCACTTCCTAGAACTCCCCAAATAGTGGAATGTAGAACATGGACATTAAGTACAAAGCAGCCATTTTATTTCCAGTGCACATTGCTGCCTTAAAGGATTGTCTCCCCTTCCCCATTTTCCCCTGTTCTACTGGGGAGAGAACATTGAGCCAAATCACCAACATCAATTGCTTACTTTCTTAGCTCAGGCTATCTCCTCAAAAGATCAGTGGCCAGAATGTGATGAGAATTAATGAAATAATTGTCAAACTTGTTTTATTTTTAAATATCACACATGTGTGATATATGTGACATCTTTAAATATTGTTTCAAAAATTTTGTGACTGTCTTGCTAAGTTGTCTGAGGTCACACCAGCTGATACTATATATGTATATAGGTATCTTTTTCTTTGAGGTTCTGTGGTATATTCCCTGTGGGGCTCAATCCCTGAGCTAGATCTCCAACCCTTTTATTTTATTTTCAGATAGGATTTCCCTGTTTGTGAAGCCAGGTTTAAAGAGAAGAGTCTATGTAGCTAGGTTAATGTGGTCCAATAGGAACCATAAAGAAAATGGAGTCTAATCTGAGCCTGGGAAAACCAGAAAAACACCTGAGAAATTGAAATATTAATGTTCCATTGTTGTAGGGACAAATGAGGCAAGGAACCGAAGATAGCAGGAAACAGTTTTATTTGGCTGCAGCCAGGTTCAGAGGTTATAGCCTTTGCTGTAATCAATCAATCCCCTGAACCTGACTTCAGGGAGTTTCAGAGTTTTATACCCAGCATGTAACAGGAGGGACTCAGGAGTTTACAGAAGTTCACATAAAAGCAGCTTTTTCTTTCACTGTTCTGGGCAAGTTAACTCTTCAAAGACAACACCTGAGAAGGGGAGAGCTTCTTCTCCCCTTTCTTTCCTCCCCCTGCCAGATGTTACCATGGAGCCCAATTGTAACTTATCTTAAAAATGTAGACATCTCTGTGAAGCCCAGCTCAAGGCCAGAGGCCTTGTTTCCACATTTCTTCAAAGTACTATGCTAGATGCATTTGTGATAACTAGTAAGGGGGTGTCTTCTCTGCCAGTGGCCAAGTAAACAGGGTGACATGAAATAGGAAGATTATCTACAATGGACTCTTTTGGTGACAGTCCTAAAATCAACCATGGGGAAGAGGGCTTTTCTGTGGAGAAAGGGGGTGCCACTTCCCCATGACCCTGGGCAGGTGCTAAATAAGGGTGAATGAAGTAGCTCCCAGTAAAACAGGGAGATGCTAATCAAACCACCCTAGGCTGTTCTGCCCAGGTTTATGCTCTCTGCCCCACCAGTCCACCAGTTCCCCACCCTTGGTCCTTCCACCAGCAGCCCCCATCACATGCACAATAAAGAGAAATAAAGGACAGGAATGTGGGAGGACAAAAGACGACCTTAGATATAAAAGAGAGAAGACTTCTGTTTTCCAAGGATTTCTCCTTTCCAGTCCCCTTCTTCCTGGGGGTGGGTGTGAATCTTTTCTGCTCTCCCTTAATTAAGCCTTCCACTTTCCACTCTCCAAGTGCTTCTCTGTGTTATACTTCAGCATTTGGGGAAGCAAGGACCCGTCACAGTAAACACAGTTAACAGTGTAGATCCTGACCTGAACCTTGGGCTCCTCCTGCCTCAGCCTCCTCAAGTAACTTTTTAAAAATTGTTCTTTGTTTCTGTGGTGGAGTTCACACCCAGGGCATCACCCATGCTGGGAAAGCAGTCTCCCAGAGTCATAGTTCAATCCCATCCTTACCAAGTTCCAAGCAAAGGCTTCTAACTGGGATTTTTTCCAGCCCAGTAAAGGCACCCCACCTGAAATGGGCTGGGACCAAGGATCTGTCACTCTAGTGAGTTTTAGGAAGTGATTGGATAATATTAGCTGTCAGTCATAAGGCAGAGGAGTTCCTGGAGGCGGCCCATTAGGGTTTCTGGGGTGGAACTGTCCAATCAGATTTCTGAACAGAGGGGAAAGGCAGGCTTTTGCAATCTATTGGGCTTTTTCTTTCTCACCAATTCCGCTCCTTCCCTTCCGGGACCCACGTGCTCTACTCAGAAGGCTTAGGTTATTCTGAGCCACCTGTGTCCCCAAGATTTCTGGTGCCTGGAGGTTCCTAGAGAACACCAGGTTCCCAAGGAAGACAAATATGGTGAGTTTGTGACAAGGACTGAAGTTTCAGGGTCCTCAGCACCTGCCTTAGGGCCCCCGCAGACGGGTGAGCTGCAGAGCGTGGGGGAGTCCCCTCTGGAGGTTGCCCTGGGTCCTTGTCCCCTGGCCCGGGGGGTTGGGCTGGATGGTAGAACCTTGAAGTCACCTCCTGGCGGCTGACACTAAGCCTCTGTCCACTCATTCTGTAGGTGAGCTGGGTGTTGGGTGCCTGAAATTGGTGCAGAGGGTGCGGCCTAGTCCTTCATGGTGTTTGGCCCTGGGCTTCTGTTCCCTGGGCCTGAGGGGTGGGCTGGTCCCTGAGGTCAGCTCAGAGCATGAGGCCCAATTCTCCCTGGCAGGTGGCCCTGGGCTCTGTCCTGTGGTTTCCATTGTTGAATGGGCTGCTCAGGTCTCCAGCTTCGCCTCCCCTCCCCTCCCTGCTGGTGGCCCGCCCCCACTCTTCCAAATGTGTAGGAAGCAGGATCCCAAATCCACTTTCCTTTTCCCTGTTCAGAGTCTCTGAAGGCTGCTGTAGGTCCTTCATTTGCAGTTGCCTGCTGCGTTCTAAAATGCCATCTTCCTCTCCACTTCTCATCACTCTCAAATATACTTTCTTCCTGTGTTTCAAATGAACACAGTCTATTCATTTTCACTTTTCTTTTAGTGAAGTATTGCAAGGAATATTTTCTTTTTATATTGGGGATCAAAACTAGAGAAGCTTTATCAGTAAAATCCTCAGGAAACCCCTCCAACCCTCTTTTTTAAAAAAAAGAGATGTATACCACCTGTTTTGGACACTGTCCTCCAATTTATGATCACCCTGCTTCAGCCTCCTGAGTCTAGGATTACAGGATTACAGAAATTGGGGCCAATTTCTGGCAAGCATAACACTTTTTTACTGATTCTGAATATCATACTTAAGGGGAAAGAATAGTTACTTGGCACATCTTGTGTTCTGGTAAGATAGCTGCTCTAAGTGAAATAATGCAGTGGATTATTGGTACTAGCCCTTTTTTGTTTGTTTGTTTGTTTTTGGCAGAAGTTATTTCTTTTACTTGCCTTTTATTACTTCTACATGAGAGCAAAATGCATTTTGACACATCATACATAAATAGAGTGTAACTTCCCCTTTTTCTGATTGTACCTAATGTCTATTCACATGGGTCATGTAGTCAAATAATGCCTGATTTATTCTCTTGTCCTTCATCTCCAGCCCTTTCAAATTTTATTTTCAGACAGGATCTTGCTATGTTGTCTAGGCTCGCCTGGAACTTCTGATCCTCCTGTCTCAGCTTCTCAAGCTGTTGGAATTGAAGGCACTGGCCACCATACCTGAGGAAAATAGTTTATTTTGACCCAAATATTAATGACCATCCTCAGGAACATGGATTCACCTTATCCTGATTGATGTATGTGTCCCATTCTGGAAGAAATTACATCTTTTCTAATAACAGGGATTGAACCCAGAGGAACTTAATCACTGAACCGTATCAGCAACCCTTTGTACATTTTATTTTGAGACATGATCTCACTACATTCCTTAGGGCTTCACTAAGTTGCTGAGGCTGGCTTTGAATTTAGCAGTCCTCCTGACCCAGTCTCTCAAGCTGCTGGGATCATAGTTGCGCCCCACTGTGCATGCCTGACAAGAACATTTGAAAAGTAAGTTATGCATGAATCGATTAACCAAGTGCATTGGTAGGATCATCAGATGGGTGGCTACAGTAAAAAAGGAGAAATTTCTTCTGTAGGTCCGTTATTATATTGTTAGCATTGGAAGATGGTAGTTATATGTTGGGTAAGATTGGTAATATATTCTGAGAAGTACATTTGTTTGGAGAATTTTTGACTAATACAGAAATTAAGGAAATTGGCTTTGAAAGAGCTTTAGAGAGGCCAAGATAATTGTTGCCAATGATGCAGAACCCTGTCTTATACCGCATGGTGGTCTAGTTCCCCAAAGTCAGGTGGTCTGAAGGTTCTTTAATATAGAGCAAGTTCATAGAGAACTTCAGTTCACACCTACCTAAATTCTGTTGTTTTTTTTTTTTTATCTTCCTAAGATGTAGACACCAAATCTGATTTTCTCAGCCAGGTTTTCTTTGGACACCTCAGAGAGTCCTATGTTCTCAGCCACTATCCATTCCTGGGGCTGCCACCATGTGCCCACAGCTGTCCTGTGCCCTGCATGGTAAAAGGAATTTCAGGCCCTGGGTCAGCTCCTCTTAGAGGACAGCCTAAGTTGTGAGGTACAGCCTCTTGGGGGATCAGCTGAGGTCTTGGGGCTAAGGAATGTCCCGGAACAAGCCTCATCTAGACAACTAACTTCTTGGAACCTTGTTTTCCCCAAGCCCTGTTCCCATTCTTTGGAGAAAGTTGGACAGTCAGCCTGTGGATGCTGGTGCTGAGGGGCCAGGTCAGCTGTGACTCCTGCCCTTTCAGTCTCTCACAGTGTGAAGGAGCAAAACATCTCCCAGAGCATAAGGACCACCCACCCCAGTGCAGAGCTGTGCAAACCTGAAAAGCCTCATAAACTGGAATCATGGTCCAGGTTCATGGGAGAGTGATCCTGGAAGCTTTCAGTGAGCAAGACCTGGAGGGAGCATGTCCCAGCTGTCAGGGACCTTCCCTGCCCCTTGAGCCTGACACATGTGTGCTCCCTCAGCACCAAAGCTTTCTGTGTATCACTTTGAAATGATGTGCTCACTTATCTTGGGCCCAGGTTTATTTATTCAGAGCCATATGGGGTGGACTATTATTAAGAGGCAAGAAAGAATTGGATTTTAAAGTCTAGTTATATTTTCTTTTTTTTTTTTAAAGAGAGAGCGAGAGAGATAGTGGGAGAGACATAGAGAGAATTTTAATATTTTATTTTTTAGTTATTGGTGGACACAACATCTTTGTTTGTATGTGGTGCTGAGGATTGAACCCGGGCCGCACGCATGCCAGGCGAGCATGCTACCGCTTGAGCCACATCCCCAGCTTTCTAGTTATATTTTCATTGTCAAAATTCCCAGCTTACAGCCAGGTACACTGGGGCACAACTGTGATCCTTCCTGCTCCAGGGACTGAGACAGGAGTGTTGCAAATTTGAGGACAGCCTTAGCAACTTAGCTGGGCCTTCTGCAACCTGGTGAGACTGCATCTCAAAATAAAATACAAAAATGACTGGGGATGTGAATCAGTAGTAAAATGTCTTTGGGTTTTATTTCGGGGTACAAAAAAAAAAAAAAGAACACACCTAATTACCTAATTTATCATTTGCTACCCCTGAGTTTATATAGAATGTTTCTAAGATTCAATCTTGTCTTTTCAGTGATTTCAAATTGAAATGCAGTCCTAGATTCCAAAATCCCACAGAAGATAAGAGAAACTCTGTCTTGCATTATTCCTGCAGATTTTGAGTAAAATTCTACAAAAATAGTGGTGGATAAATTTATGAATATGGTTTCATGAAAACTAGTATCTGTGCTTCACAAGGTGATGAATTGGACAAAGGAAGACAGTTTTTCACTGTCCTTGTCTGGCCTTGGCAGGTTCATGGCTTTTTTGGTATCAGGAATGGAGCCCAGAAGTGCTTAACCAACCCCTTTTAGATTCCTTGTTTTGGTACAGAGTCTTGCTGCATCGCCTAGTGCCTCAGACTCCTGAACCTCTGAGATACATGTGTGCACCATCACAACCATCTTCAATGTAATTTTTTTTAAATTTATTTTTTTAGTTTTCGGTTTATAAAACATCTTTATTTTACTTTTATGTGGTACTGAGGCTCGAACCCAGGGCCCTGTGCATGCGAGGCGAGTGCGCTACTACTTGAGCCACATCCCCAGCCCCATTCACCACTGAGCACATACTCAGCCCTTCTTCTTATGTATGTATTTATTTATTTATTTATATATGAATATAAATATAGATATATATTAATTTATATATGTATAGTTATAGATGGACAGAATACCTTTATTTTGTTTATTTTTCTGTGGTGCTGAGGATTATGCCCAGTGCCTCACACATGCTACCACGTGCTCTGCCACTCAGTTACAGTCCCAGTCCCCCCTTTTTATTCTTAATGAAGATCAGTCTCACTAAATTTCTGAGTATCTTGCTAAGTTGCTGAGACTGGCCTCCAACTTGCCATTTCTCTGCCTTAACCTCCCTAGTGGCTGAACTTACAGGTGCACACTACCACACCAGCAGTTGGAATGTCTTTTTAAAAAAATATTTATTTTTTATTTGAAGTTATTCATTTTTATGTGGTGCGGAGGATTGACCCCAGGGTCTTGCACTTGCAAGTAGAGTGCTCTACCACTGAGCCACAACCCCAGTCCCTGGAATGACTTTTGAAGATTTATCATCCAATTTATTTCCAGATGGAAATAGTATTGAAAATCAGTTTCCTTGCTTTTGTCCTTAGTTTTGAAATTTGTACGTATGACTCGTTGCTTTATTCTTGCATTATTATAAAAATGGTATTTGGCATATACTATTATTTCTTATGTATATATTTGTAAATCTTCATGGCTTGGTAGTTTATTTACTTCTTTATTAGTTAGGCTTTGTTTTTCAGAGCAATTTTTGACTTACATAGTTTATTAGTCAGTGTTCTCTAGAGAAACAGCATCAAGAGGAAGTTTGATTATAAAAGGGGACTTATTAGATTGGCCTACTTGACCCAAAGCTGGATGTCCACAGTGGCCATCTGCAGCTGGAAAGTTTTTGGAGTAGTTGCTACAGAGTCCAAGAGGCTGAAGCCTCAGAACAAGAGGGATCAATGGTGCTGCCCTAGTCCAGACCAAAGGTTCTGGAAACTCCCTGGAGAATCACTGGCAGAGTCCACTTTGGGAGAGTGAACAAGGCAGAGTCTGATACCCTCAGGCCATTGCAGTAGCAAACAAGAACATATTGGAGAAGAACGGAGCTTGCTCTGCTGCTGCTTCCTTCTTCTTTCAACTTTTGTTCCACCTAAGATACAGTCCTATTGGATGGTGCTGCCTACCTTAAAAAGGTTTGCCAGTTTGGCTCACTATCCCACATGCCAATCATTTGTTGACACACCCTCATGGAGACACACAGAATCTCATTAATCATCTGTATCTTTTAATCCAATCAGGGTGACAATTAAAAGTGTCATGACTCATAGTATGGAATACCCCTTCTCTCCAGCTGATCGTCTCCACTGTTTTCAAAATATTGCATTGGTGTAGGGTGTTTGTTAGCTACTAAACCAGTGTTGAACATTTGATGAAGAGAATGGATGAAGCAACATGTTATGATAAGCCAAAGTTCATCCTTTACCTTAGGGTTCCTCCTGGAATCATGTGAACACCGTGCATGTTGAGTATAGATTTCTCATGCTGTCAATCTCTCCTGGCCTCCACTATACATTTGGTGGGATATTTTAGATCTCAGTGACCTTTGAGGATGTGGCTGTGAACTTCACCCAGGAGGAGTGGGCTTTGCTGGATCCTTCCCAGAAGAACCTTTACAGAATTGTGATGTTGGAAGTCCTCAGAAACCTGGCTTCTATAGGTAATAAAGATGTTTTCAAAATTAATCAAATAGACAAATTATGTTTATTTTGATCATTTATGTAGAAGGTGAAAAGGGAATCAGTTGGTGAATTATTGCAGCATAAATAGCATGTATCATTTGGCAAAGCATTGTTAGCTCCTAAATATTCATAAAGCTTGTTCTGTTCTCTCATTTTAGGAAACAAGTGGGAAGATAGGACCACTGAAGTTCAGATTGAAAACTCTGGGAGCAATGTTAGGTAACTATCCTCACAAGAGGAGTCCATGAGGGGGTCTGAGAACTGTCATGTAATATTTAAAGCAAACCAATGAAAGAAGTATGCATAATTTGAGAAGTATTTATTCTTATACTGCTTTTTACCTGAAGTATGTACTTAGCTGTAACAGATATTCCGTCTTTTCAAAGTATTTGACATGCAAAAAGTATATGCAATTGCATATGTGAATACCTCTATTTGGATAACAGCCATAGAGAAGCTGTGTTGAAAAGGATTGTTTGCTTTCAATCTCCTTATTTTTAAGCAAGTTGTACAAGTCAGAAAACCTAGCCTTTACCTGATGTTGGTAGTAAAGATGTATAAATACATAGAAAATTGTGAATGAATGAAGCATTGATTATGTGCTGGTCACTTCTTCTTCCTTGAAGAAGTCATATGGTAAACTCAAAGGCACAAAATAGTGTGGGAAAACCTTCATATCGATTCCAATTCTTAACTGAACAAAGAAAAATTTTAATAGAGTAAATCCATGTCACTTCATTATGTGTGCAAAAGACTTCATATGACCTTCATTCCTTCATAGGCAGATCACATCATACTCTGGACACAAATACTACAAGCATGAGGAATGTGAAGAGAAGCCATGTGAATTTAAACAATATAAGAAATCTCTGGTTTCTCCCAAAAATGTTCACACACAATTGTTAATACAAACTGGAGATGGACCCTTTAAATGTACAGTACGTGGGAAAGGCATCCATCATTCCAATGACATTCAAAGGCATAAAGATACTCATACTGGGTGGCAACCCTATGAATATCAGCAATGTGGTGAAGCCTCATCTTCTCCCATGGGTGTTCCAAGATACATGAGAACACACAGTGAACATAAAGGTTTTCAATATGAGGTATGTGGGAAAGCCTTTTGTTTCTCCTCTTTATTAAGAAAACACGAAAGAACACATGCTGGAGAGAAAGTGTATAAATGTAAACGAGGTGGTCAGTCCTATATTTCATACACAAGTCTTCAAAGGCACAGGATCACACACTTGGGGAATGAAGGTTTCAAATGTCAGGTATGTGGGAAAGACTTTGCTTTTCCCAGTTTACTTAGAATCCATCAGAGAATGCATAATGGAGAGAAGCCCTATGAATGTACACAGTGTGGGAAAGCCTTTGCTACATTCAGTTACCTTCAGTCACATGAAAAAACTCATACTGGGGAGAAGCCGTATAAATGTGAGCAGTGTGATAAAGCCTTTTCTACATCTAGTAACCTTCACATTCATGGAAGAAGACATACTAGAGAGAAATGCTCTGAATATCGACAATGTGGAAAAGTCTTCACTACTGCCTTTGGCCTTCAGATACATGAACAAACTCATACAGGAGAGAAGCCCTATGAATGTAAGCAGTGTGGGAAAGCCTTCACTCAGTCCTCTAACCTTCACTCACATGAAAAAACTCATACTGGAGAGAAGCCCTATGCATGTAAGCAGTGTGGCAAAGCCTTTGCTACATCTCACCAGCTTCATATACATGGAAGAATACATACCAGAGAAAAGCCCTATGAATGTCAACAATGTGGAAAAGCCTTTACTAATGCCTCTGACCTTCAGAAACATGAACGAACTCATACTGGAGAGAAGCCATATGAATGTAAGCAGTGTGGGAAAGCCTTCACTCAGTCCTCTAACCTTCACTCACATGAAAAAACTCATACTGGAGAGAAGCCCTATGCATGTAAGCAGTGTGGCAAAGCCTTCACTCGATCCACTAACCTTCACACACATGAAAAAACTCATACTGGAGAGAAGCCCTATGCATGTAAGCAGTGTGGCAAAGCCTTTTCTAGATCCAGTTACCTTCAGATTCATGGAAGAATGCACACTGGAGAGAAGCCCTATGAATGTAAGCAGTGTGGCAAAGCCTTTGCTGCATCCCCTACGCTTCACAGACATGAAAGAATCCATACCAGAGAAAAGCGATATGAATAAAAATGTGGAAAAGCTTTTGCCACATCCTGTCTGCTTCACACTCGTGAAAGAACAGATACTGCAGAGAAATCATATTCATGAAAACAATTGCTCAACTTTTCTGTTATTACTGTTTCACTCATATACATGTAGGAAGTTACTGGAGAAAAATCCTTTGAATGTAAAACCTGGTAAATCAATATTTCATGTCATTCTCAAAGACAAGAAAGTACTCACACTGCTGAAAATGTGTGTGTGTGTGTGTGTGTGTGTGTGTGTGTGTGTGAGAGAGAGAGAGAGAGAGAGAGAGAGAGAGAGAGAGAGAGAGAGGGAGGGAGGCTGGGGATTTAGTCGGGTTGTGCTTTACCAGTTAGCTACATTCCAGTTACTTTTTATTTTGAGACAGGGACTTGCTGCATTTTTTAGGGTCTTCCTAAGGTGCTGAGGGTAGCCTCCAACACTGATCCTTCAGAATTAGCCTCTCAAGTCTCAGGAATTAAAGACATACACCACCACTTCCAACTGAGTAACTCTTTAAATGTATAAAATTATCACAAATCATCCCATTTTCCCTATTGCCTTCAAAGGCATTTCATTCACATTGAAAAACAAACCCTCTGAATGTAAGCAGTGTGGCTACACCTTTGCTACATCCCATCAGCTTCATAAACATGGAAGAATACATACCAGAGAAAAGCCCTGGAATACATACAAGAATACATACCAGAGAAAAGCTACATCCTGTCAGCTTCCCCTCCAGCCCTGTTTTTCTTCTCATATATGAAAACACACAGAGAAGCCCTGTGAGTGTGAGAAATGTGGGAAATCTAGTTTTCTCAGTCTTTTACTAAGGCCTCAGAAGATTCTTTTGGAATAAAAAGAATAAATCCTATGCAAAAAAGAAATGTGCGTTGTTGAGCTGTTCTAGTTTTGTTCAGTTGTATGAAAGGACTCATACTGTAGAAAATGCTGAGGATAAGCCATGTGAGGCAGTATTCAGCTTTTAGAGTTTTCTTCAAAGACATAAAGAATTCACATCTGAGAAGATCGTTTTTCTCTCTTTAAAAATTGTAGTAAGACTTTCAACATTCCAGGTCCCTTAGAACAGCATTTAAGAAACCACACTGGAGAAAAGCCCTGTATGTAGACATGTGGTAGGACCTTTGCTTGTTTCAGATCCATTTGAACTTGTTCAGACTTGAGGATATTTTTATTTTATTTCATTTTATTTATTTCTTTTGAGAAAACCACTGTAGGTGTGTGAAAATGTGTGTGCCTTCATTTCTTTTTTTATCTCTTCAGAGGTAACAAAAGTGCACCCAGCATTGGAGAGGAACATTGCATCAACATGAGGATTTGAAAGCAACATATTCTATGGGTTAAATCTCTCTTACTGTTAGATTCCATTTTCCTGTATTTTAAGTCTTTTGTGTCTCATATTTCATTACATATTGTGTATTTTAGTTTAGGCCTCTCCACTCCAGCCTTTGGTACAGATTGGTGAAATGTTTCTTCTGAACTTCTTTCCTCTCTTTCTTTGCTCAGATTCCACCCAGGAATGCTCTACTACTAAATTTCTCCGCAGTCTTTTTAATTGGGTGAGGCTGGGAGCTGGGACCATAGGGATGTGTCTGTTTACCCTGCAGCTGGCCTCTTTCTTTTCCCTGATCCCTTATTGAGCTGTTGATGACTCTGGGACCACACTCTTGTCACTTGTACTTTTTCTAAGTGTCATGCATTGTGCTGTATGTAGGCACATTAAAGAGCATTATAACATAATGTCATTTGTGTATATTACTTGGAGAGGCACTTTCTCAAAATATGTTTTGTCCTATGCTTGAGTTGCTTTCTCTTTTTTTCCCAGGTCTGGGGTCCCAATCCTGCCTTGTGCATGCTGGCAGGCATTCTAGCACTGAGCACTCCTGTAGCTCTGGTGGTGAGTTTGCTGTTGCTGTGCCTGTGGGCCCCACTGATGACCACATCAGCAGATGCAGCTCTGCAGGTGTCTCCTTTACAATTTTAGATGGTCTCTTCCTTCTTAAAGGTGAATTTTTATACCAGTGAATTTTTTTAAAAAAACTTCATCCAACTTAACTTTTCTCCCCATCAATAATACTTAGGTGGAATATTCCAGAAAACCCAGGCTTGATTTCTCTCTGTGTTTAGAGTAGCTCACTAGCCCTGGGAAAATTGTGTGCTGATTTTCTTAATACACACCACATGACCAAAGGCTTGGTAAGAAGCACCACAGTCTGATGTCCTAATATAGTTGCCCTCCCTTCTCCACCAAGGAATCTTAAATAAGCTTCTCGAGAGACCTTCACCATAATCTTTCAACAGAATATCAGGAAAAAAATTTGCAAAAATCTCAATGTGGGTTATAACACAGACTTCTGTTTTTGTGTTAAAGCTTAGAAGACCTCTGAACAATCTTACAATTTATACACAAACACTTTCTGTGAACAAAACAAAACAAAAGACACCTTTATGTATACCCCTACAAAAAGTATGAACCTCCATCCCTGTCACACTGGGTGTAAATGCAGATCAAGAAAATTCCAAGCAGTGATCTAAATTTTTAGGTGATACCCCTTAGAACTCTGCATCTAATAGTCTGCTCCTGGAACATTCCTTGGGTGTCTAGCCTCATGTGCCCTACATCACTGATGGAGCTACAGCTTCCAACCAGGTGATGCTGTGCAATACATGATGTGGAGAGGGCTGTTTCTGCTCAGGCTTAAGAATTCAATGACTTGTCCTATGGACTCAAAGCATCCTGTGCAAAACCTCACCCACAACCTATTCAGGAATCATGGATCTTGTGTGATCATTGCTAAGAGTTCCTTACATACTTGTGTTCAAATTTTTAAGGTAACCAACATGCTAATGATGGGATGATTGTCACTGCTATCTCTGTTGCTGGCCTTTTGCTGAGTGTCAGTGTTCATTTGGAAAGGAAAGCCAAAAGAGTGTGCTGTGGCACTTCTGTTTTTAATAAATACAGCTTAAGCCATTCAGGATTACTGTAAACTGTCTTTCCACCTACTGAGTGTGGCAATTTCCTAGTTTTACATCTTTGATTTAGTAGAAATATTGCATTCTGGTGTATGAGTACTTGATGCAATCTGGACATCTTTGTAAGGAATTCATTTGCCAAAGCAGAAGTTGCAGGCTTGCTCCTGGGCAGTGTGAGGAACTGGAGTCAATGCAACTGTCTTATGGTGCCAGCATTCTTTGTAGGAATTCAGTCTTGGTGAGTACATGAGTGCAGGACTCAGACTCCTAAGAGGGCTACAGAATCTTCTGACAGGATCTGCCTACCACTTTTGGTTAATAGTGTTGGCATGTGGACTGACATGTGGATGGCCACCTTATGATGGGTTTGGGTTTTTAGGAGAGTAAGTAGTGAGAATATATAATGATTAAATGACAATTAAAATATTCTGTGTCATACTGAATACATGATTTGGAGGCCAAACACAATAACAAGTCACCTCTTGGACCTTGAATCACATATTTTCCTTTCATATATGCACTTTGTCACAAACTTTTGTAGTGTGATGCTTATGTGAAACAAACTGAGATGAATATGGAGAGGTTTATTTAATGGTACAGTGTACTAGAAGTTTTAAAGATTTGCAGCAGACTTAAATTCCACTCTTGTTGAAATTTTATGAAAGACTGTGAAATCCTCAAAATTCTTGTGAATCCCCTGGCTCTGTGGTATACACCTGAAATTCCAGTTGCTCAAGATTCTTAGGCAGGAGGATTTTGCTTTCTTTTCATTTTTTTTAGAGAGAGGATTTTTATTACTTATTTTTTAGTTTTCGGTGGACACAACATCTTTAATTTATTTTTATGTTGTGCTGAGGATCAAATCCAGTGCCCCACGCATGCCAGGTGAGCACACTACAATTTGAGGCCATGGCCCTAGCCCATTTATTCACTTTTTAAGAAAATTATTTCTTACTTGTCAGTGGACATTTACTTATTTAATTATATGTTGTCCTAAGAATCAAACCCAGTGCCTCACATATGCTAGGCATGTTGTCAACTACTGAACCACAACCTTAGCCCAAGTGTTGTGATTTGTAAGGTGACTTACCTGGATTACAAAGAGTAAAGAACTCAGTGCAACGCTGTCTCTAAAACACTAACTCAAATAATAAATTAAAAAGAAGGCTGGGAGGTGTCTCAGTGGTTGTGTCCCCCGAGTTCAATTCCCAGTACCTCCAAGAAAAATACATTAGGAACCAAGATTTAATAAACTGTTTTATGGATGGATGGGCTTGTCCATTATACTGTTTTCTTCTTTGGATTCTCAGGCATGGTTTACTAATTTAGGAACTCTGTAAAATTTACCAATTCAATAAAAAGCAAGTCTTTGGTTTTAAAAAATAATAATATAGCAAGGTCCATAAGGGGCAGCTTCCTGCTCTAGGAACCCTCAGTAATTGGTAGTCATCACAAGTGGCCATAATGTCCTTATCATAAAGAGTTTGTGGAAGCTTCTGTTGTGCGGGAGTTTCTGAAGGTGCTAAAAGTGCCTGTGTTTTCAGAGAGTTGGTGGAGGAATTCCATATGGAGGTCTCTGATTTATAGATGATGTCATTGGGGCGCTCAAATGAAACTGATAAGTGAAGAACACATTGCCACATGGTCTCATGCTTTCTCTCAGGCCCATTACAGTTATGCTCATACCCACCTTCTTTGAACCACAATAAAAGGGATGCTCAGAGGCAAAGTGCTCCTGCCCTCAATTCAGTCTCTACCATGGGGACAATAAAAGCACCTGGAATTCAATTCTCAGCCCTGGGCAGCTATGTGCCCACTTTTCCACACCCATGGGAATATGACTTCTTACACAATAGCCCCCCTTGGCCATGGGCAATATTATTAGGTAGAATGAACTTGGGCAAGTGAGCAGGATGTGAAAGACTTCACAAAGCCCAACTTAAGAGCAGAGAATAAAATTGTACTTAATTTCCAGGAGGGGGGTAGACATGACAGGCAGTATTGGCCCCACTTGGCAATTTTTTGTTTTATATGCAGGGTTAATGGGCCAAGCTGAGCAGGGTTTTTGTTTCTTTCTGGTTTGACTATCAGCTGAAACCCAGGAAGCTGAGAGCGCTGGGTCAGCTTCTCAGGGTATGTTGCTTCCTAGGGCTTATGGCTTTTCTTGAAAACCTTGACATGGAAAGAATACACGGAGGGGGACTTGTTCCTGACAAAGTGAGGTCAGTCTGTGCAATAGAGTGACATGTGTCAAGGGGGGAAGTGAGAGTGAGTTCACAGACATGTTATAAGAACACAGATACCTGAAGCTTAAATCCTACAGATAATACTAAATCCTAGATAAAATTTGCCCTATACATACATGCCTATGATTACTCTTTCTCTAAAACCTCAAAGTCCTTGTCAGCATCTGAAGACAGGGTAAGGACAGGGTTTCCTTGTCTTCCTGCTGTAGCTGCACTGGTCAAAGTTCCTTTTCTGCTTTGCATCATGACCTTTTCTGTTTGTTGAGGCAAACACCTGACCAGACCTGTGGGATCCCCAGAGTCAGGTCTCTGCACAAGACTTCCTAACAGTCAAAGTAGAACATGCTCACTAAGCACAAGCCACCCATTTTATTTCCACCGCACATTGCTGCCCTAGAGGATTGCCTTCCTTCCTCCCCCACCCTCTGTGCTGGGGATGGAACCCTGAGCATCAGAGCCAACCCCAATTGCTTCCTTTCATAGCTCAGGCTGCCTCCTCAAAGCCACAGAGGCCAGAAGGTGATGAGAATTACTAAAATAGTTTTCAAATTGTTTTGATTTTTAGATATTATATATGAGTCATATATATGATATCTTTAAATAGTGTTTCAAAAATTTGGAGACTGGGTCTTTCTAAGTCGCTTGAGGTCGCATCAGCTGAGTGGAAAAATATATGTATAGATGCAATATCGTTCTTTCTTTTTAAAGGTACTGGGTAATAAACCCAGTGGGGCTTGACCTGGACCTCTGAGCTACATCCCACCCTTTTCCTTTTATTTTAAGAGAGGATCTCTCTGACCTTGGGCTCCTCCAGCCTCAGCCTCCCCGAGAAGCTGCACTTTGTTTTTGTGTTGAGGTTAAACCCAGGGCCTTGCCAAGCTCCAAAAGCAACACCAGGTGTCACCTCTGTACCACAGGCAAAGCCAAGGCTTCCCACCTGGATTAGGTCCCAGCACAGCCCGGAAGCTGCTCCTGAAAAGGGCTGGGGCCAAGAATCCGTCACTCTACCCAATTTCAGGCAGTGATTGGATGATGTTAGCTGTCAGTCACGATGCAGAGGCGGGCCTGGAGGCCATCCATCCGGGAAGCTGGAGCAACTGTCCAATCAGTGCGCAGAGGAAGGGGAAGGGCGGGCTTCCGCAACATTGCGGGCCTTCTTCCTCACCCACCGGGCTACTCCTTCTCTGGCCGAGTTTCTGTTCCAGTGACCCATTGACTCTGCCACTGCCTGTGTCCCCGGGGATTTTGGGGGCCGGGAAGTTCCTCCAGAGGACGCCGGGTCACCACGGAAGCCAAAAATGGTGAGTTTGCGACCAGGGCTGAAGGTGCGGCGTTGGGGCCCGGCGCGGGGGTGAGCTGCGGAGGGCGGCGGATTCCACGCTGGCAGGTGGCCCTGGCCCCTGTCCCCTGGTTCCCTGGGGGTTTGGAAGCGCGGTTCAGGGCCCTGGTGTCCCCTTTGCTCCCTACTGGTGGCCCACACCCACTCTTCCCAACGTGGAGGAAGCAGGGCCACAAATGCACCTTCCCTCTCCCAGGGGAGCTCCTCCGGAGGCTGCTGTAGGTCCCCCAAATTGCAGGCGCCTCCTGCCTTCTAAACCCACCTTCCCTCCACCTCACAGCTCGGCCAGACGTTGGTTCTTCCCACTTGGTCCAAATGGACACCCTCCGCTAATTGTCACTTTTCATCTAGTGAAATATTGGAAAAAGTCTTCCTCCCTCCCTCCCTCCCTTTTTTCCTCCCTCTCCCCTTCCCTCCTTTGCTCCCTCCCTCCCTCAGCCATAACTTGTGATCCTCCTGCTTCAGCCTCCCACGTATCTGGAATGACAGGCCTGTGCCACTGTCCTTGGCAAGAACAACACTTTTGAAAGCATTTGTTTTCTCTTTGTGAATGTTATACTTGAGGGGAAAGAATAATCACTTAACATTTCCTTGTGTTTGGTCAAAATAACTGCTTTAAAGGGAATTAAGAAGTTGTTTATAGATCCCAGGGATATGGAATCCTGGGCTGCACCAATAGAGGATAACTGCTCCCTTTTCTGATAGTCCATGATGTAGAGTCACCCCAGTCGTGTAGTCCCGTAAGCACACAGGGAAATAATGATGTAGGGACAAAGGAGGCAAGGCACTGAAGATAGCTGGAAACAGTTTTATCTGGCTGCAGCCAGTCTCAGAGGGCACTGCTTTTGCTGTAATCAATCAATTCATCCCCTGAACCCCGAGTTCAGGTGGTTTCAGAATCTTATACCCAGCATGTAAGGGGAGGGACTCAGAAGTTCACATTGTAATACTGAGACCCACAAATAACTCTCAGACCACACAGTCTCATTCCAGTTAAGCCTTTATTGCTGGCCAGTGGCAGACACTCTGCTCTCGAAAGAATGAGGTTGTCAGAGTGGGGCCCCTACCTTAACTTGGCTCCATATTTAAGCACAAAAACCACAAAAGGGACGTTTGGAGGTTCAGGCAATGCCAGCAAGCTGGAAAGTTGTGGTCAGTTAGTCTCTGGTTGGCACATAGATCATTCTGTGTTCTTAGGGGATTTTCATGAACAAAAGAATGCAAACTGCCCCAGTCATGACCTTTTTGAGTGTCATGGCTGAGTTCACAAAATGGAGTCACCATAGTCAAGTTGTCACATCACATACATAAAAGCAGCTTTTTCTTTCACTGTTCTAGCCACGTTAACCCTTCAAGGACTGCACCTGAGAAGGGGAGAGCTTCTTCTCCCCTTTCTTTCCTCCCCCACCAGCTGTTTCCATGGTGCCCAGTTGGTGACTTCTCTGTGAATCCCAGCTCAAGGCCAGATGCCTTGTTTGCACATTTCTACAAACTACTATACTGGATACAAGTGTGTAAAAAACTACTAAGGGGATTTCGAGTCCAGCACTTGGAGTGCTACTTTCTCCCATACTAGCCACCCAGTAAAATAGGGCAACACAAAAATAGGAAGTTTATCTACACTGAACTTTTTTATGGACACTCTCTTGTTGACAGTCCTAAAATTAGCCATGGTGAAGATTTCTGGAGAAACCCAGTTAAAATTTTCTGTGAAGGAAGGGGATGCCACTACAATAATGTCTGATTCATTTACTGTCCTTCATCCCCAGCTCTTTTCAATATGATTTTCAGAAAGGATCTGGCTACGTTGCCCAGCCTGGCCTGAAAGTTGTGATCCTTCTGCCTCAGCTTCCCAAGCTGTTGGGATTAAAGGCATTGACAACCCCAACTACAAAACATACTTCATTTTAACCCAAATATTAATGACCATACTAAGGAACATGGATTCAAGTTACCCTGAATGATGTATGTGTCCCTCTTTTCTTTTCTCTTCTCTTCTCTTTGCTTTTCTTTTCTTTCTCTCTCTCTCTCTCTCTCTCTCTCTCTCTCTCTCTCTCTCTCTCTCTCCCTCCCTCTCTCTCCCTCTCTCTCCTCTCTCTCCTCTCTCTTTCTTTCCTTTTGTAGTATACCAGAGATTGAACGCAGGAACACTTAAACATTGACCCACATCCCCAGCGCTTTTTTTTTTTTTTTTTTTAGTTCTCGGCAGACAAAACATCTTTGTTTGTATGTGGTGCTGAGGATCGAACCTGGGCCGCACTCATGCCAGGTGGGTGGGCTACCGCTTGAGCCACATCCCCAGCCCATATCCCCAGCCCTTTTTACATTGTATTTTCAGATGTGATCTCACCAAGTTCCTTATGGTCTCACTAAGTTGCTGAGGCTGCCTTTGAATTTAGCAATCCTCCTACCTTAGCCTCTCAAGCTGCTGGGATTACAGTTGTGTGCCACTGTGTCTGGCCTACATGAACTTTTATAAAAGAAACTTGTGTATCACTACATTAACGAATTGAATTGGTAGGAACATCAGATTAATATGGTACAGAAAAAAAAGTAAAGAAAATTTTTTCTGTATGTCTGTTATTGCATTCCGAGCTTTGGTAGAATTTGGAGACTAGGCATCTGGTAAGGTTAGTGGTATATTCTGAGAAGTTTTGAGAATTGTGTTCTGATACAGAAATTAAGATAATTGGCTATGAAAGGACTTAAGATAGCCCAAGATAATTTTTGTTCTCCATACAGAACCCTGCCTTTGCACCATCATGGTGGTATGGTTGGCCAAAGTCAAGTACTCTGAAGGTTCTTTGATGTAGATGCAACTGTATAAAGAACTTGAGTTCACAGCTTCTCCTTTTATCTTCCTTAGGTGTAGACACCATGTCAGATTTCTTGGGCAGAGGTTCCCTTTGGACGCCTCACAGGGTCCCATGTCCTCAGCCACTGTCCTCTCCTGGAGCTGCCACAAGGTGCCCACAGCTGCCCTGGTCCCTGCAGGGTGAACAGAACTTCAGGCCCTAGATCAGCTCCTCCTAGAGGACAGCCTGAGGTGTGGGGTGCAGCCTCTCAGGGAAGCTGCTGGGGGCTCTGGGCTGAGGAATCTCCTGGAACAGGCCTCATCTAGACAGCAACTTCCTTGGGAACTTGTTTTCCCCAAGCTCTTTCCCCATTCCTTTGAGACAGGTGGACAGTTAGCCTGTGGATGCTGGTGCTGAGGGGCCAGGTCACCAGTGATTCCTGCCCTTTCAGTCTCACAGTGTGAAGGAGCGAAACCTCTCCCAGAGCATAAGGACCACCCACCCCAGTGCAGAGCTGTGCAAACCTGAAAAGCCTCTTAGAGTGGAGTCATGGTCCAGGTCTCTTGGAGGGTGATCCTAGAGGCTTTCAGGGAGCAAGACCAGGAGGGAGCAAGTCCCAGCTATCAGGAACCTTCCCTGCCCCTTGAGCCTGACACATGTGTGCTCCCTCAGCACCAAAGCTTTCTGTGTATCACTTTGAAATGATGTGCTCACTTATCTGAGGCCCCGGTTTATTTATTCAGAGCCACATGGGATGGACTAATATTAAAGAGGCAAGAAAGAAGTGGATTTTTAAAAGTTTGGTTGCGTTTCCATTGTTAATAATCCCAACATACAGCCAGGTACAGTGGTGCACACCTTTGATCGTTTCTTCTCCAGAGGTTCAGACAGGAGTGTTGCAAATTTGAGGACAGCTTTAGGAACTTATCCAGGCCTTATGCAATCTGGTGAGACTGTGTCTCAAAATAAAGTATAAAAATGACTGGGGATGTGGATCTGTAGTAAAATGTCCCTGGTTTTCATCTTGGGGCTATCAAAAAAGAAAGAAAGAAAAGAAAAAGAAAACCCCTAATTACCTAATTTACCTTTTGCTACCCCTGAGTATGTATAGAAAGTTTGTAAGATTCAGTCTTGTCTTTTCAGTGATTTCAAATTGAAATCCAACCCTAGATTCCAAAATGCCACGTAAGATACAGAGAAACTCTGTTTTGCATTATTGCTGCAGAATTTGAGTCCAATACTATAAAAATAGTGGTGGATAAATTTATGAATGTGATTTCATGAAAACTAGTAACTGTCCTTCACAAGGTGATGAATTTGACAAAGGATGACATTTTTTCACTGTTGTTATCTGGACTTGGCAGGTTCATGTTAACTGTGTGGTTTTTTGGTATCAAGAATGGAACCCAGAGTTGCTTATCCACCAGCCCCTTTTAGATTCTTTGTTTTGGTACAGAGTCTTGCTACATCGCCTAGTGCCTCAGACTCGTGAACCGCTGGGTTACAGGTGTGCACCATCACTCCCTCGTCATTGTAAAATTTAAGGACAATTTTGGCAATACCTGAAATACCCAATTATGATCATTTAATCGCTGAATATTAGTGAAATAGTAAATGACACTCGTTTTCTGGAAAGGAGCCATACGTCTCTGTCTAAATAAGGGTGCTGATCCCCTCAAGAGCACTCCCAGTATGTCACCTGATTCCTGTTCCCTCCTAAGTGCCTCCTCCTAGCGCCACCCCTTTGGGAGATGGCCTTTTATCTTATGAAATTTGGGATCAGCATAAATGCCCTCTCTATTCTCTCTGTCCTGTACAACATTTTGGCTGGTCTTAGATACAGTCTATTATTTTCAATTTTTTGAAAACTATTTTTTGTTGTTGCTGTAGTCTGACAAAATGCCTATTTATTTATTTTTATGTGGTGCTGAGGATCTGAAAGGTTAAGAATGTAAAGGTTTTGTTTTGTTGGTTGAAGTTCTGTTTTCCTAAAACCTGAAATTTATGTGGGTGTCAAAACAATTCCCGGAAAAACCATTAAATGTATGTTGAGAAATGTCTCCTGACCATCTGGTTGCTCTGTACAAACAACCCCTCCCGCATTCCCTGACCTCCACATGAACTCCCCAGTTCAAACAATGTATATAACCTCTGCTTAAGTTGTTCTTGGGGCTCTCAGCTCCTCTCAAGTGAGCTCTGAGCCCCAGCATGCTGGACCCCCAATAAACCCTCTGCTGTTGCATGAGACAGTCTCTTAGTGGTCTCTTCCTCTGACGCTCACCCGACCTTAACAGATCAAACCTAGGGCCTCTCATGTGCTAGGTAAGCACTCTACTGCGGATCCAAAATCCCAACCCTACTATTGTTTTTTTTTAAAGAGAGAGAGAATATTTTTTAATATTTCAGTTTTCAGTGGACACAACATCTTTGTACGTGGTTCTGAGGATTGAACCCAGGCCGCACACATGCCAGGCAAGCGGACTACCACTTGAGCCACATCCCCAACCCCCAACAATACTATTTTTATTTTTAGATGTAGTTTTACTTATGTTTACCTCCAAAATACAGTAAACCATGCCCTACATTTCACAGAATTTATTGAAATGCTCAGTGTTTTGTTTTTGTTTTTTATTGATTGTTCCAAACATTACAGAGCTCTTGATAAATCATCTTTCATACATTTGACTGCATTGGGTTTTGAACTCCCTTTTCTACCCCAAATACAGATAGCAGAATCACATCTGTTACATACTCACATTTTTACCTAATGGCATATTAGTGACTTTTTTAATCTGCTACATTTCCTAACCCCTACTATCCCCCCTCCCCTCCCCTCCCACCTTCCCTCTCTGTCTCCTCTGCTGTTGTTCAATTCTCTCCCTTTTTTCCCCCTCCCCCTTGCCCATCATAACCTCTTATACTTTTGTGTATCATTGAAGGTCTCCTACCACTCAGTGATTTTTTAGAGAGTGTAGGTTATGGAAACATTCAATCTCCCTTGTGAGAAAGTGTGTTGTCTTTCCATTGATTTTGTTGTATTTTATGCCTCTAATTGTGTACCTTTTGTATTATAATCATTTTTATCTCTCATTACATGTATTTTAGGTGTGTGTGTGTGTGTGTGTATGTGTGTGTGGCCTGCTGGAGATTGATCTGAGGGCCACACACATGCTTGGCAAGTTTTCTACTACCGAGCTACTCTCCAGCCCAAGAGAATTAGTATTGTAGACTGTTTTTTATTTATTTATTTATTTCAAAAATTTTATTTTATTTATTTATTTTTAATATTTATTTTTTAGTTCTCGGCGGACACAACATCTTTGTTGGTATGTGGTGCTGAGGATCGAACCCGGGCCCCACGCATGCCAGGCGAGCACGCTACCACTTGAGCCACATCCCCAGCCCTGTTTTTTATTTATTTGCTTACTTATTGAGTGCTGGGGATTGATGCCATGGACTTGCTCATGCTTAGTTATCCTCCAGAAATGAATTTCAATTTGTGAGCAGCGTTCTGGTGGTGGGCAGGTGTTTTACTGGGTAATAAACCTACAGTCACTTCCACTGAGCACATCCTCAGCCTTGTATTTATTATTTTTTTATATTTTGTATAGATATAGATGGACAGAATACCTTTTTTTTTTTTTTTAATTTTTCTGTGGTGCTGAGGATCATACCCCTTTCCTCACCCATGCTAGCAAGTGCTCTGCCACTCAGCTCCAATCCCAGTACCCTCTTTTAATTTTTAATGAAGACCAGTCTCACTAAATTTCTGAGTGTCTTGCTAAGTTGCTTAGACTGGCCTCCAACTTTCCATTTCCCTGCCTTGACCTCCCTATTGGCTGAAGTTACAGGTGCACACCACCACACCAGCAGTTGGAGTGACTTGTCAGACCCTGCTGACAATCTGTAGTTCCTGATCAGGTGGTAACAGCAGAGATGCTGAAAGACACACACACACACACACACACACACACACACACACACACACACAGTAGGAATGAGCACCTCTTTATTTTTTTCCCTTCATCTTTTATATAGCAAAAAAGAAACACATCCTCTTGGCAGCTTAATCTTTTCTAGCATGGATAAACATTCTCAGAATAACTTTGTTACTGGTCACAGTGCTCTATACTTCTTATTATACTACTTGTAGTTAGTTATTTCCTGGCAAACACAAAAATATATATATTTTAAACTTGGCAGAACATTCTTTTATCTTCTTAAGATGGCAACAAGGACACAGTTCAAAGAGTTCATAGTTTCTCACAGTACCCCTTTGTTTTGCTAAGCACAGCAAAACTTAACACTTTGTGTATGTGACCACACAATGACTTTTGAAGACTTATCATCCAATTTCTTCCAAGATGGTAATAGTATTGAAAATCAGTTTCCTTGCTTTTGTCCATAGTTTTGAAATTTGTTACTCTGACTCTTCCTCTTTGCTTTATTTTTGCATTTATTTTTTTTCAGAGCAATTTTTGACTTACATAGTATATTAGTCAGTGTTCTCTAGAGGAACAGCATCAAGAGGAAGTATGATTATGAAAGGGGACTTTTAGATTGGCCTACTTGACCCAAAGCTGGATGTCCACAGTGGCCATCTGCAGCTGGAGAGTTTTAGGAGTGCTGGCTGCAGAGTCCAAGAGGCTGAAGCCGCAGAACAAGAGGGATCAATGGTGCTGCTCTGGTCCAGACCACAGGTTCTGGAAACTCCCTGGAGAATCACTGGCAGAGTCCACTTTGGGAGACTGAAGGAGGCAGAGTCTGATATCCTCAGGCCACTGCAGCAGCCATCAAGAACAAATTGGAGAAGAAAGGAGCTTGCTCTGCTGCTGCTTCCTTCTTCTTCCAACTTTTGTTCACCCAAGTCACCGTCCTATTAGATGGTGCTGCCTAGCTTAAGGAGGATCTCCAGTTTGGTTCACTGTTCCACATGCCAATCATTTATAGACACACCCATAAGGTTATTAATCATTGGCATCTTTTAATCCAATCAAGGTGACAATTAAATGTGGCATTACTCATAGAATCGAATACCCCTTCTCTCCAGCTGATAGCCTCCACTGTTTTCAACGTATTGCATTGGTGTAGGGTGTTTGTTGGTTACTAAACCATTGTTGAACATTTGATAAGGAGAATGGATGAAGCAACATGTTATGATAAGCCAAAGTTCATTCTTTACCTTAGTGTTCCTCCTCTGTGTGATGTGATTGTGTGTGTTACATAGTTTACAAGATAATGTCATACAGAAGAGTTTCACTGCTCTGTTCATCACTCCTCCTCATTGCTCCCTCCCTCTCTGCTCCCTGAGTCCCTGGTACCTATCAGTTCTGCTAGTGCATCTATAATGTTGTCTTTTCCAGAATGTTTTTAACTTGGAATCTTACTGCACTTTGCCATTTCAAACTGGCTTCTCTCTCTTACCAGTCTGCCTTTAAGGGTGCTGTATCATTCCAGGCTGCAGAGCTCATTTTCTGGGTGATGTTCTTTGGTGTGGGTAAACTGCAGCTTGTCCATTCAGTATTGCAAGGTGTATCTTCCTTGCATCTAGCTTTGGGCACTTCTGGATATGGCTGCTGTAGTCACTGCAGTGAGGGTTCCTGTGTCCATAATTTCCCCATCATTTGCATAGACACCTGGAGTGTACAGTTTTTTACATTTATGATTGTACATTCTCTCTCTCTCTCTCTAAAAAAAATACTTTTCTTTATCTATTTAATTTGGATAATATGGTAACTTATGCCTCAGAAAGAATTAGGAGGTGTTAACTCAGCTTCTATGTTCTGGACAAAAAGTAGAAAATTGGTGGCAGTTCTTCAGTGTCTCATGGAAGCCTGTTTGAGATGTCAGAGCCTTGTCTTGCTTTTGGGTAGTAATTAGTTATTGAGTCTGTTTTTTTCAGTAGCCATGGGCTCATCTGTTTTGTGTATTTCCCCTTGTGTGTAAGTTATAGGAAATTGTCTCTCTCAAATAAATGGTCCAGTTTTTGCAAGTTGTCGAATTTGTACCAAGCATGTTTATGATAATCTTGAAGTCCCAATGCATTGTTGATGATGATACTTTTAAATGTGTTACTAGGTTTTCAGTCCTCTTTGCTTTTTTCTTTAATGTTATTGTATATTTTATACTTTTTTCTTTTTATGTGTCAGTGAGGTGTTTTTTTTTTTAATTTTTATATTTATTTATTTTTTAATTCTCGGCGGACACAACATCTTTATTGGTATGTGGTGCTGAGGATCGAACCCGGGCCGCACGCATGCCAGGCGAGCGCGCTACCGCTTGAGCCACATCCCCAGCCCTGTATGATTTTTTTAAGTGAAATGAAAATGTGTTTCTTGGGGCTGGGGTGGTGGCTCAGTTGTAGAGCATTTGCCTAGCATGCAAGAGGCACTGGGTTCGATTCTCAACACCATATACAAATAAATAAAGTTCCTTTAACAACTAAAAAATGTGTTTCTTTCTTTTCTCCTATAATGTGGCTCCTGTTTTTTGAAGGCTTCATGCCTTTGGCTAGAGACTATGTGTATGAGCTATGTTTAACAAATTATTTTGTGTTCAGCTCCTTTGAAAGATTTCCCTGAATGCTAGGGTCATTGGACAGAATGGAAATTTTAACAGTTTTAGAGGTGACAGGCTCTGGATTTGCAGACTGACACCCAGCAGCTAATGTGTCTGAGCTGAGTCTTTAGGCCATTGGCAATCTTATTTTCATATAAGAAATATATTAAAATAAGCTTGCCCCAATTCCCTTGCCTGGATGTAGTCAAAAGTTGTTTAAGTATAAAAGTAAAAGCCCTGCTGTGCACTGTGTTGAGGGCTCAGGCTTTGGGAATTATTTTTCTGGTCTTTGGTGCCACCAATAAACTGTTGCCACCAGATCTCAGTGTCCCCTGGCCTCATTTCTCCATGGACCAGAAACTAGAGAAGAAGAATAGAAACAGCAAAAACTCACTTGTCTGGTTTTTGTGGGTAGTTGTGCTGGGGCCTCTGCTTTAACACACAGTGGTGCTATTTAAAGCTCTGCTGTGCCTTTGCTCTGCAGAACCCAGCCTGGGAGCAACCACTGCTGAGCATGAGTGTCATAGGCCTCTCTGAACGGTTTCCTCCTGGACTGTGTGAGCTTCCTTCTTTCCTCAGAAATCTCCGTGGTTTCATTTGGGGGAGCATACTGTGCAGTGAACCCTCAGGTGCTTAACCACTGAACCAAATCCCCAGCATCTTCCCCCTAAACTTTTATATTTATTAACTTTGATTCAGGCTTTTGCTAACTTTCTAAGGGCCTAACTAGGGTGCTAAGGCTGGCATTGAACATGCGAGCCTCCTGCCTCAGCCTCCTGAAGGTGGGTGTATTTGAAACCTGATTTCTAAAAGAAACTCTGAAGCTTTCTTGGTCAAATTTTAGGTGATGGTTGAGTGGGTCGACAATAATTTGCTGCTCTTGCCAGATGCTTGAATACTTCTAAGGAATTCCTGCTGATTTTTCACATAATCATTTCTGACGTAGAAGAGTGGGAGTTTGTGTTAGACATTAAAATATTTCCATGGTGATTTTAGTAGGAATTGCCTAAACTTGGATAAGATGTGCTGTGTGTAGTCTGGAGCCAATGACCAGGCTATCACAGTGAGCAACCAGGCCAGTGTCCTGCCCCAGAGAAGGTCAGACTAACAGGTTAGTGAAGGTCACACCATGCTTGGTGCTCTGCACTCTTTCTTATGACTGCTTCATGGAGCTGTTGTGAACCTTTCAGGACTTTGGGGCACGATGACATTGTTTTTCTGTTGGTTTGGCTTGTGTTTCCACTTCTGTTCTATTTCATGGCAGTACAGAGATGGTTCCAGGCTCCCTGTTGTGTCATTTTGCTATGAGTGTTGAATTTTTTTTTTTGTTTAGAGAGAGTGAGAGAGGAGAGAGGGAGAGGGGGAGAGAGAGTTAATATTTAATTTTTAGTTCTCGGCGGACACAACATCTTTGTTGGTATGTGGTGCTGAGGATCGAACCCCGGCCGCACGCATGCCAGGCGAGCGCGCTACCGCTTGAGCCACATCCCCAGCCCCTGACTGTTGAATTTTTTCCTTATTCTCATCAGTATAGAAATGTATAACTTGTTCTTTGGCAAAACTAATTTTCCACACGTGCAATGGTGCATGACTGTATTCTCCTTAGCTGGGGAGGCTGAGGCAGGAGAAACATAAATTGCAATGCTGGCCTCAGCCCCTCACAAGGCCCTGAGCAAGTTTTTGAGCACTGTGTCAAAATGGCATATGAGGTGGGGATGTGGCTCAGTCATTAAGTGCCCTATGTTCAATCCCTGTTTATTTTTTCTAAGTGTTTCTACCACAAATAAATAAATAACATAAAATTTATTGTGAGCTCATTAAAAGTATTTTAGTGTTTCACATTTGAACATATACTAAATGGATTTTGTCTACAGAATTGAGGATGTGGTGCATTTGGCCACCTGGATTCCAGTTTGCCTGGAACATCATGTGATCCATATCCAAGACATCTGCTGTCACTCATCTTTCCCTCCTGTGAAGGCTGGCCCACTGAAAGCTTTTTCTTGGTCTCTTGCTCACCTCTGCTGATACTGTGCCGCTCAGGATGTGACATGTTTTAAGTCCTTGAATATGGTTGGGTGTCAGTGGCAGGGGCACCTTCTGGTAGGTGATATTTTTGGCTGCTCCATCACAGTGCAGGCATCTAGTATTATTATGGTTGTACATGCAGTGACCTGTTTCCCACCCAATTTGTGTTAGATAGGTGAGGATTCTGGGTTGCAACCTTGCTTCTTTTCCACCCTGGAAATGCTTCTGTCTTAGGTTTGCACCACCATCATTACAGGCAGGAGGAAACTCTTTCACAACAGACATCCAGTGCACATGTGGCCCCATCTTGATCAAAGTGTCTTGAGCAGAACATGGCTATGGGCCACATGAACTTATAGTAGTGAAGTGACTGCTTTTCACTAGAGTTTTATAGTTGTTGTACATTCATTGTTGCTATGAGATTTAGAAATTATTGTCTGTTGTTCAATAAAATTGTGTTGAGAATTATAAAACTTTGCAAGGTTCTTGTTTGGATAAGGTGACATTTTTGGGTCATTGACTTATATCTAAGTCATGTTCCAACTGTTCATCTTTATACATTCTGCATTGACAGTAATCATGAGAAATCATCAAATTTTTGTGTTCATTAATCATGGTGCTTGTTTACTATTTGACTATTTTTTTTTCTGGAGAATAGCATGTCTAAACATATAGTTAGTTGTTCTGTTGGGGTAATCACAAAAGATGAACTCCATCCCCAGTTCACAAATTGTGACAACCTGAGTGAAAAGTTGTCTAAATGTAGTCTGTAGGGGAAGCTTCTTAGTGATCCATTTTTGGAAGTTGAGGGTGGGGTGTTCTAGACATTTCTTTAAAGATGGAACAATAGACTTTCAGAAGGAATCAAGAGATCAGTCAATGCCATGTTGTTTATATTAATTTTGTAGGCACAGTGAGCCACTGTGGTTGGCAGAATCTCTCTTACAGGGTGAGTTTTGTTACTCCAGCAATTTTCTTCTCAGTCAGCTTTCTTTTTTAAGGGTAAGTCCTATCAGAGTCGCTAATATTACCTCTGCACTGCACAGAAAGTTGTTAGGATTGTAATAGGAGTGCAATGAAGAAAGAAGTTAGGTGTGACCCAGGAGCCTGTCTTACTTTCTGTGAACTCAACAAAGGAAGGGAGTAAAACATTAAGTTGCTTGTCTTTTGAGAGGCCCAATTCTAGTGTTGGAATGTCTGTGAGGATTTGAGTGCAGGAAGCATTTGATGGACCACATCATACAATTAATCAGGGACTCAGAGATTCATGTGGACATCAAGCATGTTGACTATACATTTCTTCTGCTGTCAATCTCTCCTGATCTCCAGTATATATTTGTGGGATATTTTAGATCTCGGTGACCTTTGAGGATGTGGCTGTGAACTTCACCCAGGAGGAGTGGGCTTTGCTGGATCCTTCCCAGAAGAACCTTTACAGAGATGTGATGCTGGAAGTCCTCAGAAACCTGGCTTTTATAGGTAATAAAGATGTTTTTTTTTTTCTCAAAATCTACTAGAGAACTCGTGTTTATTTTGGTCATTTATATAGAACATGAAAAGGGAATCAGTTGTTGAATTATTGGAGCATAAAAGGTACCTACGATTTGGCAAAGCATTCTGTCTCCTAAAAATTCATAAAGATTGTTCTGGTTTCTCATTTTAGGAAACAAATGTGATGAAAAGAAAATGGAATATGAGATCAAAAATTCTGAGAGCATTCTAAGGTAATTGTACTCACAAAGAAGTTCTTGAGAGAATCTGAGAAGGTCATATAATTTTTAAAACAGACCAACCCAAGAAGTATACACAATTTGACATGTTTTTATTCTTAAAGGATTTTTTCACCAGAAATATACACTTAGTTGTGACAGATATTTAGTTTTTTCAAAGTACTAGGCATGCATAAAGTATATGTAATTGAATGTGAATATCACTATTTGGATAATCTCAATAGAGAGGCTGCATTGCAAAGGATTGTTTCCTTTCAATCTCTTGATTTTCAAGAAATTTGAACAAATCAGAAAACCTAGCCTTTACCTGATGTTGGTAGTATTATAAGCCTAGGACCTATAAATAAGTATAAAATCATGAATGAATCCAGCATTGATAATGTGCTGTCATTCTTCAAAGAAGCCATATAGTAAACTTAAAAGGCCAAGAAGATAGTGTGGAGAAACTTTCAATGAGATTCCAGTTCTTAACTGGACAAAGAAAAATTTTAGTAGAGTAAGTCTATGTGGTTGTTATACATGTGCCAAGGACTTCATATGCCCTTCATTTCTTCATAGGCACATCACATCTCACTCTGGACACAAATGCCACAAGCATGAGGAATGTGAAGACAAGCCATGTGAATTTAAACAGTACAGGCAGTCCCTGGTTTTGCTCAAAAGTGTTCACACACAAATGCTAAAACAAACAGGAGATGGACCTTATGAAAGTACAGTATGTGGGAAAGTCTCCAGTTGTTCCAGTGACATTCAAAGGCATGAAGATACTCATACTGGGTGGCAACCCTATGAATATCAACAATGTGCTGAAGCCTCATCTTCTCCCACAGGTGTTCAAAGACACATGAGAACACACAGTGGAGGTAAACCTTTTCAATGTGAGGTATGTGGGAAAGCCTTTCATTTCTCCTCTTTATTTAGAAGACATGAGAGAATTCATTCTGGAGAGAAACTCTATCAATGTAAACAAGGTGGTCAAACCTTTATTTCACACACAAGTCTTCAAAGGCACAGGATCACACACACGGGGAATGCACCTTTCAAATGTAAGGTATGTGGGAAAGATTTTGCTTATCCCAGTTCACTTAGAATACATCACAGAACACATACTGGAGAGAACCTCTATGAATGTAAGCAGTGTGGCAAAGCCTTTGCTAGATCCAGTTATCTTCAGATTCATGGAAGAATGCATACTGGAGAGAAGCCCTATGAATGTAAGCAGTGTGGAAAAGCCTTTGCTACATTCAGTAACCTTTACTCACATGAAATAACTCATACTGGAGAAAAGCCCTATGAATGTAAGCAGTGTGGCAAAGCCTTTGCTAGATCCAGTTATCTTCAGATTCATGGAAGAATGCATACTGGAGAGAAGCCCTATGAATGTAAGCAGTGTGGAAAAGCCTTTGCTACATTCAGTAACCTTTCCTCACATGAAATAACTCATACTGGAGAAAAGCCCTATGAATGTAAGCAGTGTGGCAAAGCCTTTGCTAGATCCAGTTATCTTCAGATTCATGGAAGAATGCATACTGGAGAGAAGCCCTATAAATGTAAGCAGTGTGGCAAAGCCTTTGCTACATGTCATCAGCTTCATAAACATGGAAGAATACATACCAGAGAAAAGACCTATGAATGTCAACAATGTGGAAAAGCCCTTACTACTGCCTTTGGCCTTCAGATACATGAACGAACTCATACTGGAGAGAAGCCCTATGAATGTAAGCAGTGTGGGAAAGCCTTTGCTACATTCAGTAACCTTTACTCACATGAAAAAACTCATACTGGAGAGAAGCCCTATGCATGTAAGCAGTGTGCCAAAGCCTTTGCTAGATCCAGTTACCTTCACAGACATGGAAGAACACATACTGGAGCGAAGCCCTATGAATGTAAGCAGTGTGGCAAAGCCTTTGCTACATTCAGTAACCTTTACTCACATGAAATAACTCATACTGGAGAAAAGCCCTATGAATGTAAGCAGTGTGGCAAAGCCTTTGCTAGATCCAGTTATCTTCAGATTCATGGAAGAATGCATACTGGAGAGAAGCCCTATGAATGTAAGCAGTGTGGAAAAGCCTTTGCTACATTCAGTAACCTTTCCTCACATGAAATAACTCATACTGGAGAAAAGCCCTATGAATGTAAGCAGTGTGGCAAAGCCTTTGCTAGATCCAGTTATCTTCAGATTCATGGAAGAATGCATACTGGAGAGAAGCCCTATAAATGTAAGCAGTGTGGCAAAGCCTTTGCTACATGTCATCAGCTTCATAAACATGGAAGAATACATACCAGAGAAAAGACCTATGAATGTCAACAATGTGGAAAAGCCCTTACTACTGCCTTTGGCCTTCAGATACATGAACGAACTCATACTGGAGAGAAGCCCTATGAATGTAAGCAGTGTGGGAAAGCCTTTGCTACATTCAGTAACCTTTACTCACATGAAAAAACTCATACTGGAGAGAAGCCCTATGCATGTAAGCAGTGTGCCAAAGCCTTTGCTACATCCAGTTACCTTCACAGACATGGAAGAACACATACTGGAGCGAAGCCCTATGAATGTAAGCAGTGTGGCAAAGCCTTTGCTACATCCCCTCAGCTTCACAGACATAGAAGAATACATAACAGAGAAAAGCGCTATGAATAACAACAATGTGGAAAACCTTTTGCCACATCCTATCTGCTTCACACACGTGAAAGAACATACTGCAGAGAAATCGTATGCATGAAAACAATTGGTAAACTTTTCTGTTATTACTGTTTCACTCATATACATGTAGGAAGTTACTGGAGAAAAATCCTTTGAATGTGAAATCTGGTAAATCAATATTTCATGTCATCCTGAAAGATAAGAAAGGGCTCACATTGCTGAAAATGTGTTTGTGTGTGTGTGTGTGTGTGTGTGTGTGTGTGTGTGTGTGTGTTTGAGTTTGAGAGAGAGGGAGACGGAGAAAGAGAGACTGGGGATTTAGTCTGGTTGTGCTCTACCACTTAGCTACATTCCAGTTACTTTTTATTTTGAGATAGGGACTTGCTGCATTTCTTAGGGTCTTCCTAAGGTGCTGAGGCTAGCCTCCAACACTGATCCTTCAGAATCAGCCTCTCAAGTCTCAGGAATTAAAGGCATACACCACCACTTCCAACTGAATAACTCTTTAAATATAAAAAATATCATAAATCATTCCATTTTCCCTATTGCCTTCAAAGCCGTTTCATTCACATTGAAAAACAAACCCTCTGAATGTAAGCAGTGTGGCAACACCTTTGCTACATCCCGTCAGCTTCATAAACATGGAAGACTGCATACCAGAGAAAAGCCCTGGAATACATACCAGAATACATACCAGAGAAAAGCAACATCCTGTCAGCTTCCACTACAGCCCTGTTTTTCTTCTCATATATGAAAACACACAGAGAAGCCCTGTGAGTGTGAGAAATGTGGGAAATCTAGTTTTCTCAGTCTTTTACTAAGGCCTCAGAAGATTCTTTTGGAATAAAAAGAATAAATCCTATGCAAAAAGGAAATATAAGTTGTTGAGCTGTTCTAGTTTTGTTCAGTTGTATGAAAGGACTCATCCTGTAGAAATTGCTGTGGATAAGCCATGTGAGGCAGTATTCAGCTTTCAGAGTTTTTTTCAAAGACATAAAGAATTCACATCTGGGAAGATCCTTTTTCTGTCTTTCAAAATTGTAGTAAGACTTTCAACTTTCCAGGTCCCTTAGAACAGCATTTAAGAATCCACACTGGAGAAAAGCCCTGTATGTAGACATGTGGTAGGACCTTTGCTTGTTTCAGATCCATTTGAACTTGTTCAGACTTGAGGATATTTTTATTTTATTTCATTTTATTTATTTATTTTGAGAAAAAAACTGTAGGTGTGTGAAAAGGTTTGTGCCTTCATTTCTTTGTTTATCTATTCAGAGGTAACAAAAATGCACCCTGGGTTGGAGAGGAGCATTGCATCAGCATGAAGATTTTAAAACAACATTTTTTTCTTGGTTAAATCTCTCTTATTTTTAGATTAGATTTTCCTGTATTTTAAATCTTTTGTGTCTAATGTTTCATTACATATTCTGTAAGTTAGTTTAGGCCTCTCCACTCCAAAATACAGATTGGTGAAATGTCTCTTCTGAACTTCTTTCCTCTCTGTCTTTGTTCACATTTCACCCAGGAGTGCTCCACCACTGAGTTTCCCCACAGTCCTTTTAATTGTTGTTTTTTGAGGTGGAGTGAGGCTGGCAGCTGGGACCATAGGGATGTGTCTGTGTAACCTGAAGCTGGCCTATTTCTTTTCCTTGATTGCTTATTGAGCTGTTGATGACTCTGAGACCCCACTCTTGTCACTTGTTCTTGTTCTAAGTCTCATTTATTTTGCTGTATGTAGGCACATTAAAGAGCATTATAACCTAATGTCATTTGTGTATATTATTTGGAGAGGCACTTTCTCAAAATATGTATTGCCCTATGCTTGAGTTGCTTTTGTGTTCAGATTTGGGGTAAAGAGATGACCTTATGTGTGGGATCACCAGAGTCAGATTACTTCCAACAACTCCCTAATAGTGGAATGTAGAACATGGACATTAAGCACAAGGTGCTCATTTTATTTCAACCCCGCATTGCTGCCATGGGGAATTGCCTCCCACACCTTCTTCCCCTCCATCCTGCTGGGGAGAGAACACTGAGCCAAATCACCAATACCAATTGTTTTTTTTTTTCTTAGCTCTATCTAATTCCTCAAAAGATAAGTATTCCGGAGCTGATGAGAATTACTAAAATAATTGTCAAACTCTATTTATTTTCACATATCAAATATGTATGATACATATGATATTTTTAAATATTGTTTCAAAAATTTTGAGACTATATCTTGCTAAGTTGCCTGAGGTCACACCAGCTGATACTATATATGTATATAGGTATCTTTTTCTTTGAGGTTCTGTTGAAAACTCCCTGTGGGGCTCGACCTCTGAGCTAGATCATCAACCCTTTTAATTTATTTGAAGGTAGGCTCTCCCTGTTTGTTCAGCCAGATTGAAATATTGTAGTGTGTGTAGCTAGGTAAGTGGGGTCTAATATCAGGCCCAATAAAAAAATGCAATCTGATCTGATCCTGGGAAACCAAAAAAACACCTGAGAAGTGAAGTGTTCATGTCGTCATGGCCTTGGGCAAGTCCTAAATAAGGGTTAATGAAGTAGCTCCCAGTACAATAGGAAGATGCTCATCAAACCACCCTAGGCTGTTCCTGCCCAGGTTTCTGCCTCCCACCCCATAAGTCCACCCAATTCCCTCCCTTTGGCTTTCCACTCTCATGCCCAATCACCTGCACAATAAAGGAAAATAAAGGACAGGAATGTGGGAGGACAAAAGAAGTCCTTAGGTTTAAGAGGGAGAAGACCTCCCCCTCCCAGGGATTCTGCCTTTTGGGTCCCCTTCTTCCTGGGGTGGGCGGAGTCTTTTGTGCTTTCTCTTATTAAAGCCTTCCACTTTCCACTCTCCACCTGCTTCTCTGGTGTTATACTGCAGGATTCGGGAAGAAGGACTCCTCATGGTAAATAGCATTATCATTTGTTGATTTTCACCTGATTTTGGGCTCCTCAGGCCTTAGAGTCCTTAAGTCACTATTTTATATGTATATATATTTTTTATTGGTTGTTCAAAACATCCAAAGTGAGCTGGGGATGTGGCTCAAGCGGTAGTGCGCTGGCCTGGCGTGCGTGCGGCCCAGGTTCGATCCTCAGCACCACATAGAAACAAAGATGTTGTGCCTGCTGAAAAACTAAAAAATAAATATTAAAAAAAAACATTACAAAGCTCTTGACATATCATATTTCACACATTAGATTCAAGTTGGTTATGAACTCCCAATTTTACCCCAAATACAGATTGCAGCATCACATTGGTTACACATCCACGTTTTTACATATTGCCATACTAGTGTCTGTTGTATTGTGCTATCTTTCCTATCCTCTACTATCCCCCCTCCCCTCCCCTCACATCTTCTCTCTGTACCCCATCTACTGTAATTCATTTCTCTCCTTGTTTATTTTCCCATTCCCCTCACAACCTCTTATGTGTAATTTGGTATAACAATTTTGTATAACAATGAGGGTCTCCCTCCATTACCATGCAATTTCCCTTTTCTCTCCCTTTCCCTCCCACCTAATGTATCTGTTTAATGTTGATCTTTTCTTCCTGCTCTTCCTCCCTGCTCTGTTCTTAGTTGTTCTCATTATATCAAAAAAGACATTTGGTATTTGTTTTGTAGGGATTGGCTAGCTTCACTAAGCATAATCTGCTCTAGTGCCATCCATTTCCCTGCAAATTCCATGATTTTGTCGTTTTTTAGTGCTGCGTAATACTCCATGGTGTATAAATGCCACATTTTTTTTATCCATTCATCTATTGAAGGGCATCTGGGTTGGTTCCACAGTCTAGCAATTGTGAATTGTGCTGCTATGAACATTGATGTGGCAGTATCCCTGTAGTATGCTCTTTTAAGGTCTTCTTTTTGTCATTTTTTAAAATTTTATTCTTATTTTTTTAATTTTAATTTTCATTTTATTATTATTTTTTAAGAGAGAGAGAGAGAGAGAGAATTTTTAATATTTATTTTTTAGTTCTCGGCGGACACAACATCTTTGTTGGTATGTGGTGCTGAGGATGGAACCCGGGTCGCACGCATGCCAGGCGAGTGCGCTACCACTTGAGCCACATCCCCAGCCCATCATTATGATTTTTGTAAAAAAAATTTTTTTTCTTTTGTTTCTTTATTTTCTAATTTTGTTTGTTTGTTTGTTTTTGTTTCTTTTATCTTTTCATTTCTTTTCAATTTTCTTATTCCCCCTTCCTTGAATTCTACCCGCCTTCTCTCATTCTCTTTAGTGACTTCTTCCCTGCCCTTCTAATATTTTTTATATATTTTTTAATTGTTGTTTGTTTCTGTGGTGAGGTTAAAACCCAGGGCATCACCCATGCTGGGAAAGCAGTCTCCCTCAGCCAGAGCTCAATCCCAGATGTTACCCTTTGTACCAAGTTCCAAGCAAAGGCTTCCCACCTGGATTAGTTCCCAGCCCAGGAAAGAAGCTCCACCTGAAAAGGGCTGGGGCCAAGGATCTGCCACTCTAGGCAATTTTGGTTACTGATTGGATAACCTTAGCTGTCAGTCACAATGCAGAGGCCTGACTAGAGGCGGCCCATTAGGGATGCTGGGGTGGAATTGTCCAATCAGATCTGGACCCGAGGGGAAGGGCGGGCTTTGGAAATCTCGCGGGCTTTTCTTCCTCACCAACTCTGCTTCTCCCTTTCCGGGCCCCACGAGGTCTGCCAAAAGGCCTAGGTGATTCTGAGCAGCCTGTGCCTCCCTCTATCTCTGGTGCCTTGAGGTCCTCAAGAGAACACCGTGTCCTCTAGAAAGACAAAAATGGTGAGTATGTGACGAGGGCTGAAGGGCCATGGTCAGCACCTGCCTTGGGGCCTCCGCAAAGGGGTGAGCTGCAGAGCCTGGTGGAGTCACCTCTGGAGGTTGCCCTGGGTTACTGTCCCCTGGTCCTGGGGGTTGGGCTGGATGGTAGAATCTTGAAGTCACCTCGCTGGCGGCTGACCCTAAGCCTCTTCCACTGGTCCCGCGGAGTGAGCTGGGTGTTGGGTGCCCATGGTTGTTGCAGAGGGTGCAGTCTAGTCCTCCATGGCGGATGGCCCTGGGCTTCTGCTCTCTGGCCCCTAGGATTGGGCTGGGTATCCAGTCCCTGAGGTCAGCTGCGGAGCATGAGGCCCAGTTTCCCCTGGCAGGTGGCCCTGGGCCCTGTCCCTTGGCTTCCATTGTTGAATGGGAGGCTCAGGTTATCAGCTTCCCCTCCCCTCCAGCTGGTGGCCTGCCCCCACTCTTCCAAACGTGTAGGAAGCAGGATCCCAAATTCACTTTCCTTCCCCCAGTTTAGTTCCTACGAATGCTGCTGTAGGTCATTTTTTTTTTAAGAGAGAGAGAGAATTTTTTTTAATATTTATTTTTTAGTTTTCGGCGAACACAACATCTTTGTTTGTACGTGGTGCTGAGGATCAAACCTGGGCTGCACGCATGCCAGGCGAGCACACTACTGCTGAGCCACATCTCCAGCCCTGCTGCAGGTCTTTCAAATTGCAGTTGCCTGCTGCATTCTAAAATGCCACCATCTTTTCCACTTCCCGTCATAAATATCTGGGCTTCCTCCTGTGTTTCAAATGGACACAGTCTATTAATTTTCACTTTTTCTCTACTGATATATTTCAAACAATATTTTGTTTTTGTATTGAAGTTCAAAACTAGAGAAGCTTTATCAGTGAAATCCTCAGGCATACCCCCCCCCCAATTTAAAGAAAAAAATGAGATTGTATCCCAGTTGCTTGGGACACTGCCCTCCAACTTCTTTTTTTTTTTTTTTTTTTTTTTAGAGAGAGAAAGAGAAATTTTAATATTTATTTTTTTTTTTTTTTAGTTTTGGGGAGACACATCTTTATTTGTATGTGGTGCTGAGGATCCAACCAGGCCATATGCATAACACTTTTGTTTTCTGTTTCTGAATATCATCCTTGAGGGAAAAGAATAGTCACTTGACACATGCTGTGTTCCCATAACATAGCTACTTTAAATGAAATAAGGCAGTGGGTTATTGGTACTAGGGATATTGAATCTTGGTTTACATCCACAGCCCTTTTTTGTTTGTTGTTTGTTTGTTTGTTTTTGGCAGAAGTTATTTATTTATTTTACATTGTTTCTATTACTTATACATGACAGTAAAATGCATTTTGACACATTATACGTAAATAGAGTGTATCTTCTCGTTTTTCTGGTTGTACCTAATGTCCATTCACACTGGTCATGTAGTCACATATGCAAATAGGATACAATGTCTGATTTATTCTCAGGCTCTTCATCTCCAGCCCTTTTAAATTTTGTTTTCAAAGTGGATCTGGCCATGTTGTCCAGCCTCCCAGGAACTTGTCATCCTCCTGCCTCAGCTTCTCTAGGTAATGGAATTAAAGGCACTGGCCACCATACCTGAGGAAAATAGTTTATTTTGACCCAAATACTAATGACCATACTCAGGAATGTGGATTCAACTTATCCTGAATGATGTAGTGTTTTAACCAGGAAGAGATTACATTCTTTAAAATACCAGGGATTGACCCCAGGGGTACTTAAGCACTGAGCCAGATCTGCAGCTCTTTTTATAGTTTATTTTCAGACATGATGTCACTAAGTTTCTTAGGGCCTCACTAAGTTGCTGAGGCTGGCTTTGAATTTAGCTGTTCTCCTGACCTAGTCAAGCTGCTGGGGTTATAGTTGTGCCCCACTGTGCTTGGCTGACAAGGTCATTTGTCAAAGTTATGTATGAATACATTAACCAATTGCATTGGTAGGATCATCAGATGAGTGGCTACAGAAAAAAAGGGGGGGGGTTTCTTCTGTAGGTCTGTTAAATACATTGTTAGCTTTGGAAGATGGTGGTGATATGCTAAGGTTGGTAATATATTCTGAGAAGTGCATTTGTTTTGAGAATTTGGGACTAATATAGAAATTAAGGTAATTGGCTATGAAAGGGCTTAAGCTATCAAATGAGAATTTTTGCCATCCATCCAGGACCCCATTTTACTATCTTCATGTTGGTGTAATTTCCCAAAGTCACGTGGTCTGAAGGTTCATTGATATAGAGCAAGTTCATAGAGAACTTCAGTTCACACCTGGGAAAATCCTGTGCTTCTCTCTTTATCTTTCTTAGGTATAGACAGCATATCAGATTTCTCAGGCTGGTTTTCTTTTGATACCTCAGAGAGTCCTATGTTCTCAGCCACTATCCATTCCTGGGTTGCCACCATGTGCCCACAGCTGTCCTGTGCCCTGCATGGTTCAAGGAACTTTAGGCCCTGGGTCAGCTCCTCTTAGAGGACAGCCTAAGTTGTGAGGTACAGCCTCTTGGGGGATAAACTGAGGTTTTGGGGCAAAGGAATGTCCTGGAACAAGTCTCATCTAGACAGCTAACTTCTTGGGACCTTGTTTTCCCCAAGCCTTGTTCCCATTCCTTGGATGCAGTTGGACAGTCAGCCTGTGGATGCTGGTGGTAAGAGGCCATGTCACCAGTGATTCCTAACCCTTGCATTCTCTCACAGTGTGGAGGAGCAAAAACTCTCCCCAAGCATAAGGACCAGCCACTCCCGTGCAGTGCTCTGCAAATCTGAAAAGCCTCATAGCCTGGAGTCATGGTCTAGGTCTCAGGGGAGAGTAATCATGCAGTATTTCAGTGCCATGCCCAGGTGTGAGGATGTCCCAATTGGCAGGGGGACCTTCCCTGCCTCTTGAGCCTGATATGTTTGCTCCCTCAGCACCAGCCATCTGTGGTTATCACTGTGAAATGATCTGCTCACTTATCTGACGCCCAAGTTTATTTATTCAGCACTAAATATGATGAAATATGATGAAAGAGTGAAAAAAGAAGTGGAAAAAAAAGCCTACTTACATTTCCATTTAGTAAACATCCTAATTTATGGCAAGGTGCAGTGGTGCACAGCAGTATTCCTTGCTTCTCCAGAGGCTGAGGCAGAAGGATTGAAAGTTTGAGGACAGCTTTAACAACTTAGCGAGACCCTTTGCAACTTGGTGAGACTTCAAATACTGGGGATGTGGTTCAGTGGTCAACTGCCTCTGGGTTCAATCCAAGGAATCTAAAAGAAAAAAAAATGTCCCTTATCCTTGGACCACCACGTTGGGAGCTGGACTGTTAGCTTATGAAATTTGGGAGGTAAATGAATTCTCTCTGTCTACACTCACTATGATCACTACAAGATTTTCAATCATCTTAAACATGGTCTCCTTTTTCCATTATTAGAAGTAGGGTTTTCTCTTTTTAAGCTCACCAAGAAGCACAGCACACCTGGCCCTGGATTTCACAGAATTTTCTAAAATGCTCAGGGGTTTTCAGACAGTGAAGATCATGGGGAAGTTTAGTCTCCTTAATCTCCTTGGTAAAAAAATTATATTGTCTTTCTATTAATTTTATTGTATTTTATGCCTCTCATTTTGTACGTTTCCTATTGTAATCTTTTTTTTGTCATTCACGACATGAAATTTAGTAGATATATATATATATATATAGTGTGTGTGTGTGTGTGTGTGTGTGTGTGTTTGTGCCCTGATTCAGATTGAACCCAGGGTCTTATGCATGCTTGGCTCTACTATTGAGCTATTTCCCAGCCCAAGAAAGTGAACTTTTATTGATTTATTTGCTTATGTATTAAGTGGTGGGATTTAAGCCAGGGACTTGCCCATGCTATTGTCATTCAAAAAATACTTTCAAGTTTGTGACAGCGTTTTTTTTTTTTTTTTTTTTTTTTAAGAGAGAGTGAGAAAGAGGGGGACAGAGAGAGAGAATTTTAACATTTATTTATTTTTTCTTAGTTCTCGGCGGACACAATATCTTTGTTGGTATGTGGTGCTGCTGAGGATCCAACCCGGGCCGCACGCATGCTAGGCGAGCGAGCTACCACTTGAGCCACATCCCCAGCCCGATGTGACAGCGTTTTTTGATAGTGGGTTTGTGTATCCCTAGGGATTTAACCCAGAGGCATTTGATGACTGAGCACATCTCCAGCATTTTTTATTTTTATTATTTTTAATTATTTTTAACTTTGTTATAGTGTAAATGAACAGAATACCTTAATTGTATTGATTTTTTTTTTGTGGATCTAAGTTTCAAACCAAGTGCCTCAAACATGCTAGGAATGTGCTCTGTCACTGAGTGACAGCCTCTTTCCCTGATTGTAATTTTTGATTAAGACCAAGTCTGACTGTGTTTCTGATGGTTTTGCTCCATTGCTGAGGCTGGCTTCAGTCTTGTCATCTTCCTGCCCTGACTTTCCTAGTTACAAAAATTTTAAGGGGACTCCACCAAACCAGGAGTTATAATGAGACAAGTCACCCCATTTCTCTCAAAATGTAAACAGTATTGAAAATCAGTTTCATTGCTTTTCTTCATAGTTTTGAAATTTGCATATATAACTCTTCCTTTTTCCTTTACTCTTGCATTATTATGGAAAAGGTATTGAGTATGTAACATTGTTTCTGATGTATACGTTTGTGAATCTTCCATGGTGTGATAGTTCATTCACATTGTTATTACATTTATTTTTCAGAGTGATTGTAGTCTGATATATTACATTAGTCAGGGTTCTCCATTGGAACAGAATCAACAGGAAGAATAATTACAAAAAGAGGATTTATTAGATTGTCTGAGATGACCAGAAGCTGGGGAGTCCTCTGTGGCAGTCTGCTGGCTGGGGAGCTGGAGAAGTAGTAGCTGTGCCGCCCAAGATGCTGAAGCCTCTGAACAAGAGGGATCAATGGTGCTACCCTAGTGTGAGATCCAGTGCTTCTGGAAACTCCCTGGAGAATCATTGGGAGAATCGGCTTTGAAAGAGTGAAAAAGGAAAAGTCTAATATACTCAGGGAATCACAGCAGCAGTGGAAAACCCATCTATGTAGAATCTAGCTTGCATCTGCAGCTGCTACCATGTTGTTGCGACTTTTATTCCACGCAAGCCACCATCCTATTTGGATGACGTTACTCAGACTTAGGGAGGTGTTCCAGTTTGCTATGCTACATGCCAATAACTCTTAGACACAACCTCATGGACACACGATAAGTGTGTCTCTTAATCCCATCAAGGTGACAATTCAAATGAGCCATCACACATACTATCATACACCCTTTCTCTCTAGTTTACACTCTCTACTCTTTTCAAAGTCTTGGACTTGATATGCAATTCTTTTTAATTATTTTTGGATTCAGTTAAGTAATGTTTGTGGAGGCATTTTACATTTACGATCATGAGAGTAATTCATAGCTTCCTCATTTTATCAATTTAATTTTGATAATATTGTAACTTATGCCTCCAATGAAATTAGAAGGTGTTTCCTCTGCTTCTGCATTCTCAAAAGAAATGTACAAAATTGGTAGCAGTTCTGCAGTGTCTAGTGGCAGCCTGTAGAATGTCTAAAAGTCCTACATTTCACTTTTTTGATGGTAATGAGTTATTGAGTCAGTTTCTTCAGTAGGCACAGGCTCATGTGTTTTGTGTATTTGGCCTTCTGTGTAAGTTGTAGGAGATGGTCTCTCTCAAAGTAGTGGACCAGTTACTCTTAAGTTATCTGATTTGTGTCAAGTGCATGTTCATGATATTGTTGAAGAGCCCATGGATGGTAACGGTGGCTATCTTAATTGTAATGGGTAGTTTCTGTGTCCTTGGTTTTCTTATTTGTTTAATGTTTAATGTATCTTTCATACCTCTGTTCTATTTATTTACTTTGATGTGGTAGTAAGAATTGAACCCAATATCTCACTGGTGCTAGGCAAGCTCTGTACACTGAGCCATAACCTCACTCCTGTCCTCTGTTTTCTTAAACCAATATTAGTTTGTCAGTGATGCTGATATTCATGAAGAACTTGGTTTTGAAGACTGCTGATTTCTTGATTGGGGTTTCACCAACACCCTCTGTTAACCGCCTGTGCTTAATTGGCACTTACTTTGGTCTTTCTCTGCTTTCCTTAAATGCCAATTTCAGTGATTGTTTTTTTTTTTTTTCTCTTCTTTTCTGGAATGTGATTTGGATGCTCTAGAGACCCCCAATGCACCATTTGTGTGGTATTCCCATGTTGGACTTGTACATTTTATTTTTCTCACCATGGTCAAGTTTTCCCTTGAATTACCTCTTCTTCCTGGGTCTGTTTAGAGCCCTGTGTTGCATCTCCCATTGCTTAGAGGTTTTCCAGCTGCTTCTGATCTGATTTCGGCTTTAACTCCCATGTTCTTTGAGCATACTTGGGATTTCACTGACATTGTACACTTGTTGAGGTGAGGTTTATGGCTCAGAATGTGGCCTGTTCTGGGGAGTTTTACTGTGATTCTGAGAAGGCTGAGAGAGAGAGAATTTTTTTTAATATTTATTTTTTAGTTCTCGGCAGACACAACATCTTTGTTTGTATGTGGTGCTGAGGATCGAACCCGGGCCGCACGCATGCCAGGCGAGCGCGCTACCGCTTGAGCCACATCCCCAGCCCTTGACTGTTGAATTTTTTCCTTATTCTCATCAGTATAGAAATGTATAACTTGTTCTTTGGCAAAACTAATTTTCCACACGTACAATGGTGCATGACTGTATTCTCCTTAGCTGGGGAGGCTGAGGCAGGAGAAACATAAATTTCAATGCTGGCCTTAGCCCCTCACAAGGCCCTGAGCAAGTTTTTGAGTACTGTGTCAAAATGGCATATGTGGTTGGGATGTGGCTCAGTCATTAAGTGCCCTATGTTCAATCCCTGCTCATTTTTTCTAAATGTTTCTACCACAAATAAATAAGTAACATAAAATTTATTGTGAGCTCATTAAAAGTATTTTAGTGTTTCACATTTGAACATATACTAAATGGATTTTGTCTACAGAATTAAGGATGTAGTGCATTTGGCCACCTGGATTCCAGTTTGCCTGGACCATCATGTGATCCGTATCCAAGACATCTGCTGTCACTCATCTTTCCCTCCTGTGAAGGCTGGCCCACTGAAGGCTTTTTCTTGGTCTCTTGCTCACCTCTGCTGATACTGTGCTGCTCAGGATGTGACATGTTTTAAGTCCTTGAGTATGGTTGGGTGTCAGTGGCAGGGGCACCTTCTGGTAGGTGATATTTTTGGCTGCTCCATCACAGTGCAGACATCTAGTATTATTATGGTTGTACATTCAGTGACCTGTTTCCCACCCAAATTGTGTTTGATAGGTGAGGATTCTGGGTTGCAACCTTGCTTCTTTACCACCCTGGAAATGCTGCTGTCTTAGGTTTGCACCACCATCATTACAGGCAGGAGGAAACTCTTTCACAACAGACATCCAGTGCACATGTGGCCCCATCTTGATCAAAGTGTCTTGAGCAGAACATGGCTATGGGCCACATGAACTTATAGTAGTGAAGTGACTGCTTTTTACTAGAGTTTTATAGATGATGTACATTCATTGTTGCTATGAGATTTAGAAATTAGTTTCTGTTGTTCATTAATAAAATTGTGTTGAGACTTATAAAACTTTGCAAGGTTCTTGTTTGGATAAGGTGACATTTTTGGGTCATTGACTTATATCTAAGTCATGTTCCAACTTTTCATCTTAATACATTCTGCATTGACAGTAATCATGAGAAATCATCAAATTTTTGTGTTCATTAATCATGGTGCTTGTTTACTATTTGACTATTTTTTTTTTCTGGAGAATAGCATGTGTAAACATATAGTTAGTTGTTCTGTTGGGGTAATCACAAAAGATGAACTCCATCCCCAGTTCACAAATTGTGACAACCTGAGTGAAAAGTTGTCTAAATGTAGTCTGTAGGGGAAGCTTCTTAGTGATCCATTTTTGGAAGTTGAGGGTGGGGTGTTCTAGACATTTCTTTAAAGATGGAACAATAGACTTTCAGAAGGAATCAAGAGATCAGTCAATGCCATGTTGTTTATATTAATTTTGTAGGCACAGTGAGCCACTGTGGTTGGCAGAATCTCTCTTACAGGGTGAGTTTTGTTACTCCAGCAATTTTCTTCTCAGTCAGCTTTCTTTTTTAAGGGTAAGTCCTATCAGAGTCGCTAATATTACCTCTGCACTGCACAGAAAGTTGTTAGGATTGTAATAGGAGTGCAATGAAGAAAGAAGTTAGGTGTGACCCAGGAGCCTGTCTTACTTTCTGTGAACTCAACAAAGGAAGGGAGTAAAACATTAAGTTGCTTGTCTTTTGAGAGGCCCAATTCTAGTGTTGGAATGTCTGTGAGGATTTGAGTGCAGGAAGCATTTGATGGACCACATCATACAATTAATCAGGGACTCAGAGATTCATGTGGACATCAAGCATGTTGACTATACATTTCTTCTGCTGTCAATCTCTCCTGACCTCCAGTATATATTTGTGGGACATTTTAGATCTCAGTGACCTTTGAGGATGTGGCTGTGAACTTCACCCAGGAGGAGTGGGCTTTGCTGGATCCTTCCCAGAAGGACCTTTACAGAGATGTGATGCTGGAAGTTCTCAGAAACCTGGCTTTTATAGGTAATAAAGATTTTTTTTTTCTCAAAATCTACTAGAGAACTCGTGTTTATTTTGGTCATTTATATAGAACATTAAAAGGGAATCAGTTGTTGAATTATTGGAGCATAAAAGGTACCTACGATTTGGCAAAGCATTCTGTCTCCTAAAAATTCATAAAGATTGTTCTGGTTTCTCATTTTAGGAAACAAATGTGATGAAAAGAAAATGGAATATGAGATCAAAAATTCTGAGAGCATTCTAAGGTAATTGTATTCACAAAAGAAGTTCTTGAAAGAATCTGAGAGGGTCATATAATTTTTAAAACAGACCAACCCAAGAAGTATACACAATTTGAAATGTATTTATTCTTAAAGAATTTTTTCACCTGAAATATATACTTAGTTGTGACAGATATTTAGTTTTTTCAAAGTACTAGGCATGCATAAAGTACATGTAATTGAATGTGAATATCACTATTTGGATAATCTCAATAGGGAGGCTGCATTGCAAAGGATTGTTTCCTTTCAATCTCTTGATTTTCAAGAAATTTGAACAAATCAGAAAACCTAGCCTTTACCTGATGTTGGTAGTATTGTAAGCCTTTGATAAAATCATGAATCATGAATGAATCCAGCATTGATAGTGTGCTGTCATTCTTCAAAGAAGCCATATAGTAAACTTAAAAGGCCAAGAAGATAGTGTGGGAAACTTTCAATGAGATTACAGTTCTTAACTGGACAAAGAAAAATTTTAACAGAGTAAGTCCATGTGGTTGTTATATGTATGCCAAGGAGTTCATATGCCCTTCATTCCTTCATAGGCACATCACATCTCACTCTGGACACAAATGCCACAAGCATGAGGAATGTGAAGACAAGCCATGTGAATTTAAACAGCACAGGCAATCCCTGGTTTTGCTCAAAAGTGTTCACACACAAATGTTAATACAAACTGGAGAGGGACCCTATGAACATACAGTATGTGGGAAAGTCTCCATTTGTTCCAGTGACATTCAAAGGCATGAAGATACTCATACTGGGTGGCAACCCTATGAATATCAACAATGTGGTGAAGCCTCTTCTTCTCTCCCAGATGTTCAAAGACACATGAGAACACACAGAGGAGGTAAACATTTTCAATGTGAGGTATGTGGGAAAGCCTTTCATTTCTCCTCTTTATTCAGAAGACATGAAAGAATTCATTCTGGAGAGAAACTCTATCAATGTAAACAAGGTGGTCAAACCTTTATTTCACACACAAGTCTTCAAAGGCACAGGATCACACACATGGGGAATGCTCCTTTCAAATGTAAGGTATGTGGGAAAGACTGTGCTTATCCCAGTTCACTTAGAATACATCACAGAACACATACTGGAGAGAACCTCTATGAATGTAAGCAGTGTGGCAAAGCCTTTGCTAGATCCAGTTATCTTCAGATTCATGGAAGAACGCATACTGGAGAGAAGCCCTATGAATGTAAGCGGTGTGGGAAAGCCTTCACTCAGTCCTCTCACCTTTACCTACATGAAAAAACTCATACTGGAGAGAAGCCCTATGCATGTAAGCAGTGTGGCAAAGCCTTTGCTACATCCAGTTACCTTCACAGACATGGAAGAACACATACTGGAGAGAAGCCCTATGAATGTAAGCAGTGTGGCAAAGCCTTTGCTAGATCTCATCAGCTTCATATACATGGAAGAATGCATACAAGAGAAAAGCCCTATGAATGTCAACAATGTGGAAAAGCCCTTACTACTGCCTCTGGCCTTCAGATACATGAACGAACTCATACTGGAGAGAAGCCCTATGCATGTAAGCAGTGTGGCAAAGCCTTTGCTATGTCCAGATACCTTCACAGACATGGAAGAACACATATTGGAGAGAAGCCCTATGCATGTAAGCAGTGTGGCAAAGCCTTTGCTACATTCAGTTACCTTCAGTTACATGAAAAAACTCATACTGGGGAGAAGCCGTATAAATGTGAGCAGTGTGGAAAAGCCTTTTCTACATCTAGTCACCTTCAGATTCATGGAAGAACACATAATAGAGAGAAATGCTCTGAATGTCAACAATGTGGAAAAGTCTTCACTACTGCCTCTTACCTTCAGATACATGAACGAACTCATACTGGAGAGAAGCCGTATGAATGTAAGCAGTGTGGGAAAGCCTTCACTCAGTCCTCTCACCTTTACTCACATGAAAAAACTCATACTGGAGCGAAGCCCTATGATTGTAAGCAATGTGGCAAAGCCTTTGCTACGTCCAGTTACCTTCAGATTCATGGAAGAATGCACACTGGAGAGAAGCCCTATGAATGTAAGCAGTGTGGCAAAGCCTTTGCTACATCCAGTTACCTTCACAGACATGGAAAAACACATACTGGAGAGAAGCCCTATGAATGTAAGCAGTGTGGCAAAGCCTTTGCTACATCCAGTTACCTTCACAGACATGGAAGAATACATACCAGAGAAAAGCGCTATGAATAACAACAATGTGGAAAACCTCTTGCCACATCCTGTCTGCTTCACACACGTGAAAGAACAGATACTGCAGAGAAATCATGCATGAAAACAATTGGTAAACTTTTCTGTTATTACTGTTTCACTGTGATAGTGTGATTTAAGGACAGGTCAATGACCTCCATTGACCTGTCCTGGGCCCACCCTAGGGAAGACTCTGCAGGGCACCCTGGATGTATTCTGCTCCCTGGAACATGCCCCCAGGGAGAACTGTGTTTGTGTCATCTGTGACTGGCTGTGATTTATAATTTGTTTTTATTTGTAGTCTGAGGTAAACACAAATTTCATTCAGCCAAAAGTGAGTTGACCAAATGAGAAAAGGGACTTGGGAAAGAAAGATTTCTTTTTCTCGGAGAGCATATTTCTTGATATTGTAAGTGCTGCTGGGATGGAGACTGCATGGTTTGGAGGGAATTTGAGAAAAGCAAAGCAAGTGAAAACCCTGTGACATGGGCTTCTGGAAAGGTGCTTTCAGCTGCTTCAATGGATAAAAATGAAAGTGGACCATTGATCTCAATTTGATGTATTTTTACATAAGAAAAAAGACCCTCCCATTATTGAAACAAATTCATGATGGTTAAGGCTGCTTCCATGTGAGGTGCAGACTCTGTTTTATTAATATAACATTAAAGGTAGGTGTTATAATGTTAGCAGACTGGAACACGGGTAAAAATCAAATGCTGTGATGGCTTTTTTGACACACAAGAAAACACACCCGATTTATGTGTCATTCATTATCTCTCTTTCCTCTCTTTTTCCAAAATTTTAAATCAGAATAATTATGACATATCATGATAGGTGAGTCATGGATATCTGTGACTCACATTTGATTAAACCAAGGGTACCTAACCTCTGAGCCCCATCTGCAGCCCTATTTTGCATTTCGGGGTCTCACTGAGTTGCTTAGGGCCTCCTTTTGGCTGAGGCTCGATTTGAACTCGAGATCCACCTGCCTCAGCCTCCCGACTGCTGGAATGAGAGGCGTGTGCTACCATGCCCGGCTTTGTTCGTGGGTTTTAACACCCATGAGGTCTGAGGGTCCTGAGGGGTGAGGGCATAGGATACCCTGTTCTGAGCACACACTGCAGGAAGATGACAGGAGGGCACATTAGCCTTCCCTTTACCAGTCTCTCGGGGATGGCTACCCAGCTAGATTGGTGATGGGGTCCAGGCTGCAGGCCGGAGCTTCTGACCACCGTCCCCAAGTCACCCATCTGATTACAGGGCATATCTCCCAGTGAGAAAGGCTTCTCTTATTGGGGTGCAGAGCATGGCGGCTGCCAGGTGCTGGGTGAGTCTCACGCCCTCCCCTGCCAGCCGGTCGATATTGGGGGTCCTGAGCAAATCAGATGAATGTCACTTGGGAAAGGGACGGGAACACACTGGGCTCCAGAAGAGGCCAGCATGGAACTTCCTGGGGAGGCATGGCACCTGTCTTAGTGTGCCCAACTCTCTGAGTTTGCAAAGGACAGATGAGGCTCACCCTGGGCGGTTCCTCCTACAGCCCTCCCCCACCTCAGCTGTTGTCAAAGCAAAAAAGGGCCCCCAGATTTTGAATTTTGACTTTGGCCTGGGGGGCTGGCACACAGACACCTTGCTGATTTCACTTTGGGGGGGGGTGATGATTGACAGATGTTGAACAGTGATTATAAACACAGGCTGCGTGAGAAGCTTTTGTCCAGCTAAGGAATGAGGTGGGTTCTGAGCCCGCCGGAGGCAGCCTGGGCTCAGCCAGGACCTTGGGTGGGTTGTGGGTGAAATGCACACCTGCTTGGTGACATTCTCCACTTAGAGTGGGTTATGGGGACCTCTTGTCACAATAACTCTGTGGTTACATCACAGGGCTTCTTAGGAAGATGGACCCCAACAAAATTACGTTTGAAGGAAGAGATGACTGATGTCACACACAAAGGCAAAGTTTTTGGCTTTTTCTTATTTTTTTTTGGGGGGGGGGGGCGTATGCAACCCAGGGGGCTTGTGTGCTCTGAATATCCCACCAGCATTCCCGAAGGGTGCACCCTGAGTTTCCTACCAGCTTTCTCAGGTGCAAAATTCAACAAGAAAATGAAACACTTCACCTAAGAGCTTTTGCAGTCAGATGTGCAAAAATTGATTGAGAATCTCACTATAGATACGAATCCCAAAGGCAGTGACCCAGCCCCTAGAGCTCAAGGAATTTCCCCACGGACTGGCAGATGACAGGTGCTAGTCTCTTCCCTTCTACCTTGGAGGAGGCTGCATCTGGTGGGAGCTAAGCTATAGAAGCTCAGACCTTGTTCTTCATGCACCCAAAGCTGACCACCTAATGGCCCCCCATAAGGACAGTTCTAGTCCCCTGAGGACAACTGGCAAAGTACAGAGACACTGGGGATGTCCCACTTTGGGATGTGGTGCTATTGGTGAGCAACAGGTGAAGACCAGAAATATTGTTCAACATCCTACAATGAACAGGATGGGCCCATCACAGAGAGTGATCTGGGCCTGTGCACCAGTAGGACCAAGGCTAAAGAACCCAGCCTTAGCATGAGAATCTGTCAGTCCTCCCATTCATCCAGCCAGCCAGCCAACCATCCAACTGCCCATCCATCCATCCACTCACCCATCTGCTAAGAGCCACAGCCAAGTAATATGATGCATGGCATTTTGGGTTGAAAGGTGACGCTAGCTAGCCATTGAGATGATATGATTATGTTAAGATTTACATTCATATGGATATTGGACTCCTGCTGTTCACCTCAGCCTGCTGAGGGACTCCTGGAGAGTTCCCATTGGTTGGGGAAGTGCAGTAGGAGGGAATTCCGGGGGAGGAACTTGCTCTGGGGTTCCTGGAGAACTTGGGGGAGAATGCCGCGTGTGATCTTCCCAGGTGCATACCAGGCATTGGCGGCAGTTTCAAAAACTAAAGTTTGTTCCTGCTTGAGTGGCTCGTGATTTTGTGCCCAGCTAGACTGCGGCACCCACCCACCCATTCATCCACCATTCAACCATCCATCCATCCATTAATCTATTCATCCATTCACCCATCCACCCATTTGCCCATCCACCCACCCATCTGCCTGCCCATCCACCCAACCACCCACCTATCCATGCATCCATCCATGCATCCATATATCCATCCATCTCTCCATCCACCCATTCATCCATCCATCCTTTCATCCACCGAGACACATACCCAACATCCATCCATCCATCCATGCCTTCATCCATTCACCCATCCATCCATTCATCCAGGCAACTGTCTATCCATCCATCCATCCACTCATCCTCCCATCTATCCATCCACCCACCCATCCATCCCCCCTCTATCCATCCATCCATCCAGGCAACCATCTATCCACCCACCCATCCATCCATCCACTCACCCATCCACCCACCCATCCATCCATCCACTCACCCATCCACCCACCCATTTACCCACCCATCTATCCACCCACCCATCCATCCACTCACCCATCCACTCACCCATCAAGCTATCCATCTACCATGGGTGGATGGGCAGATAGAGGAATGGATGATGCCTGGATGAAAACATGGGTAGATGGGTGGTTGGAGGGATAGCTCATTCATGGATGCATACATAAGATGCATGCTGATGGATTTGGGGTAAAATTCTAGTGATTTGCTAACCCTGAGAATAAAGGGCTCAGAATGGAGGACAATTTTACAAGCCTGTGTGTAATCCTCTATACAGCCAAAATAAGAAAATACCCCACACTCTCTAAGATCCTCTGGCCTCCAAAGACCCCAATTCAGAACTTCTCTTTGGCCCCCATTTTGGCCCTGGCTCCCCCACACCCCACTAAGACATGATTTTTGCCCTAGTCCTCAGTCATACTGCGGATCAGGGTTTCTGTGAACACAGAATATGTGAGTATCTTTTGGACTCACTGCTTTCAAATCCTTTGGGTCATATTGTGATTCAGTCTTAAGCTTTTGAGGGGTCACCATATTGTTCTGCCAAGGGCCACCTGGAACCCCAGGAGCTGAGAGAGGCAGGAGGAGCTCCCTGGAGCCCGTGGAGGGAGCTGGACACCATTGTAAGAGGCAGGTCCTGTCCACACCTTGACCCCAGAACCTGTGAGTGGGACCTTGTATGGAAACAGGGTCTCTGCAGAGGTCGTTAGTGAAGGGTCTGAGATGGGCTCCTCCTGGGTCAGGGGGCCCTCATGTAATGGCAGTGTCCTCACAAGAGACAGAGAAGGGTACCCAAACCCAGAGAAGGAGCCACACGGAGATGGAGGCAGAGACTGCAGTGAGGGGCCACCATCCCAGGGCCACCTGGAGCCCAGGAGCTGGAGAGGCAGGAGGAGCCTCCATGGAGCCTGTGCAGGGAGTTCAGGCTGGGACCCTGGTCCAGCCTCTGCCCTCCAGGGCTGGGGTGGGGAGGTGGTTCCTGGATTACTTTTAAGTCTCTTTGTTTTGGGTTATTTATTACAGCAGCCCCAGGAAAACCCTCACAAACTCAGCCAGGCCTCAAGTTGTTTGAGAGGGCTAAGACCCTATTTTTACTCTTGGAAAAGAATCATGTTTGGTGCTGAGTTCCGCAGGACTAAGACCGTCATCTAACAATCCAAAGGGCTGTTCAGCCCTACCAGATTCCTTCTCGATGCCATGCTTTTGGAAAAGAATGGATATAGTGTGCACATGGAATTGGTAATATCTGCGACCAGAAAGAGTGCAAGATAGAATATGAAGATTCCGTAGAATGTTTGCCTCGGCTGAAAACGATGAAATATGTGAATACCATCAAGAAGCAGCGGGATAAGCTAATAAAGGAAGGGAAATATACCCCTTCACCTCACCACTTGGGCAAGGTGGATCCTAGGCCCTGAGCAGAGCAGCTGCTGATGGCAAATGGCTGATGTTTCATGTTCTCTTTTCCATTGAAAGATTGTTTACTGAAAACTTCAAAGTGTATAAAATAAAGGATTGCTCCATCTTAAAAAAAAAGAAAAAAGAAATTTCATTTGCACTGGTCGATTTTAAGTAAATTATTCCACTAAACTTCACACACACACAGCACCACCCCACCACCCAAACCACACTCTACCTCAGTGTATGGTTCCCATAGCAATCAACATCCCCGATGCTCAGATCATCTGCCAAGATCAGCAGGATGTTTGGCTTGGAGGCATTCGGTGATTTCGGCTCACAGGTCTGCAGAAGCCAACATACAAGGAGGAGAAGCAGCGTGGAGTCCCTGCAGAGGAAAACAAAAGGCAGAAAATAAATGTACAGGATTTGGGATGCAAAGTATACACCATGCACATGTAGATGTCAGGGTTCTGGGGAGGGCTTGAACTGCACTCCTATGATGCCAACTGAGCCCCGAGAGAATTATCCAGCTGTGGGAAGCCTCTGGTTGTGCACAGGATCCAACATCCCATGGCGAACCAGGGTGGAGTCCCTACTGCTAATGGCCACATGATCAGGATGATGCTGAGAGGCCCCTTTCCTCCCTGCACCCAAACTGGAGATTCTCAGCAAGCAATCAGAACCTGAGCCCTCAAAATAAGAAGGTTCCCTCCACTTTAACCACGGGACACATTCCAAAACTCTCAGAGGAGGTAGACGGTTCAACTAGTACCTAACCCTAATAGACTACACTTGTGCAGTATACATAGGTGCCTGTCATAACGTATGATTTATAATCTAGGCACAGCAAAGGATTAACAGGGCAAATCATAACCAAATAAAACAGTTGTAACAATGTGCTGTGACAAATGCCTAACTTACAAGTTTTTCACTTTCTGTTTTTTCCCACTTATTTTTGGACATTCGGGAACTGAATCCTGGGAGATTTCTGACCACTAAATTAAGGAACAATTACTGAGTGCATTTGTGGTGACTTTTTGTCGCTACCCACACACAGGGGTGACCCTGGAAACACCCTTTCTTGTTGTGCAAGTCATGGTCTCTGAGTTTGTTTTGTCACTAAATGGGTCCTCTGTGTTAAGGTCATTTGAGCTCAACTCTCAGTAAAGTGAGGGCGAACTTGGTGAGAGTTGGGGTTCAGAGCCTGGGGCCTGCGGTTTGGGGTCCTTGGTAGGTCAGGAAGCAGCTGATGCTTGGCAGGCGCCTTGGCCCACAGTGCGCGAAGCCAAGGCTGCGCTAAGTGGCAGGCAGGGCACTGGAAGGACCTGACCTGCAGGGACACAGATGGGGATTCACAGCAACCCCAGAGACCAGGGCAGCCGACAGAGAAGGGAGTCCCTGAGCGTCTGAACAGGGGGCCAGGCGCCCCACCGCCCCAGCGGCTACCAGGAGCGTCACTGGCGGGTCCTGGGCTCCACCCGCCCCAGGACCCAGAGGGACTCGGTTGTCCAGGACACGCTGGGGGTGGGGCGACCGGGGAGGGCGGGCAGGCGGAGTTAGTGCGTGTGTGGAGGGGGGAGGGTAGCCGGAGGGAAGGGGCGGGGGCTGCCGGAGATCTTGTGCGCCATGGGGGTGGGGGACCGGAGGCCAGTCTCACTGCCGGAGAGACGGGGACATGCTAGGGCGCAGAGGGCGGACTGGAGGACCAGGAGCGGGACTGTGAGTCCTAGCGCTGGGAGGGGTATCCAGCTGTGGCAGGGGGCGGGGATGGAGAAAAGTCAAGGGTCCGCATCCTGCAGTTTTTAGTGGGCTGTGTGTGGGGGGTCATAAGGCCGTGCACAGCTGCGCTGGGGCGGGATCGGGGACGTAGGAGCCAGGAGCAGGACGGGGCTGTCCTAGAGTGGGGTGGTGGGCATCCTGGGGGTAGGACAGGACCAGCCTGAGTGTTGGGCACCACGAGCTGGGGCTGCGAGGGGGACGGGCCCTGGAGCTGGACTGCTCCTTCCTAGAGGGACACAGGGTGGAGGGCGGTGCAAGGGCGTGTTCTGACGTGCGCAGTGGGCTGCAGGGGGCGGTGCAGGGGCGTGTCCTAGAGGGGGACGTGCTGGGGGTGGGGCAAGGGGCAAGCCTCAGTGTGGGCGGGCGACGCATAGCTGAGGCCCGGAGGGGACGCTCCCAGGAGCCCACCAGGGCCTGTCTAGGGGGAGACTAGGTCTTAAGGTGGGGTGGTGCAAGGGGAGTGCCCTAGGATGGATGGACTGGACGTGCTGGGGCCGGGACAGGGGCGGGCCTCAGTGTTGGGCTCCGCGGAGCTGCCCAGGGTACACACATGGGCCCAGGAGCGAACTGGGGAGTGACTTAGGAGGGGAAGAGGCAGCGCAGGGTCCAGGGCAGCCCTAGAGTTGGAGGGACGGTCAGTGCTGGGGGGAGGGGAGAGAGGCCCGGGAGCGGGACAGCAGTGGCTTAGACTGTTCCTGGGGGCTCCCCAGCAGCATCAGGGAGGGGGTGCGGGGCGTGCGGGGGGACTCAAGCTGGGCCGGGAGTCGGGACCCGGTGGTTTTCTGGGAGTGATAGGGCGAGACGGCCTTATGGGGAGGGGACCGGACAGGAGTCTCAGCCGGGGTCAAGACCTTGTTAGGAGAGGGGCAGGATTGTGTCTTAGAGTGTGTGACAGGCCATGGCTGTGGATGGGGACCAGAACGGGACACGGAGTGCTTCTAATTTATTGGGGAGACACGGGGCATCGGGCTGCGTGTCTTAAAAATGTGATTGGGGGGTGGTGTTTGTTGGGAAAAGTGTAAACAGCAGCCGTACCCCAGAGAGAAACCCCAACATTGCGTCTAAGGACTTCTTCTTCCTACCTTCTTCTTCTCTGCAGTGGCGCGAAAAGTTCCCGCCCTTGTGAATTCTCCCGCCGGCGCTAATTTTAAACCTCGCTGGCGGGAACCTTAGCCCCAATGAGAACTAATTCCTGGGCGCGGGAACTGATATCTGGAAGAACTTGCCAATAAACGGGTGTCCTGCCATTTATCTAAGCCCTACCATCTCCCCTTTAGTTCTATATAAACACACAGCTTTTTGCAATAAAATTGGAATTCTCCCGGCGAAGTGTCTTTGCGTGGGGATCCTTTCATCTGGTGCCCCGTGTGAGGAGACGGGCGAGCTCTTTTCCAACGAGAGCCCCGTCCCCTGCCCCGCCGAAGATTCCTCGCCCAGGTCCGCTGTTTTCAGATGCCAGCTCCCCTGCCCTCACCACTGATTCGACCGTAGGTAAGCCCCCTTGACCTTGGCTCGCCAACTCCCTTCAGGCTAAAGCTGGAGCTGTGACCGTTGATCGTCCGGCACTCTCCAGACGCTCGTGCCGCTCGTTGGGGGGAGGGAATTCCTCCCACTAAGGCCTTTACCGGCCGCAGTGGACCCTCTGGTGATCCGTTTCCCTTTGGGGCATGAGGCTTTTGGGTTTACACGAGAGGTTCTGTGGTTTTTCCTCCTCCGCTGCTGCTGCTACTGCTGCTGCTTTTATTTCCTGCTGGGCTACTGTGTCTGCCTGAAGCTGCCTTTCTGTTCGGGCAGGAAAACTGAACTCCCGGCCTGGAACTGCGTTCCACCGGAACCGGAGTTCTGTTTTCATTTCTGACTTCTTCCGCTATGGTCGAAAACTTTCCTGACGTCAGGTTGCCCAAGGCTCCGACCCCATTGGGTCTCACAGATTGCACTTCACTGGTGACGACCGGGTAGTGCCCTCTGTAGTTCCTGGCGACGGCTGGTCATTTTGGGGACGCCCACTTGACCCTCGTTCGCTCTGGGCTTCCTGGAAGCCATTCCAGCCCGGGTTTTCCCTTTTGTCTCTCTCGCTTAAGCCTGTTCTCTTCTACTCTCTTCCATCTCTCCCTGTGACTATGGGCACCTCTTCGTCTATACCTGAAGCCTCACCTCTCAAATGCTTAATAAAAAATCTGGCCACACTTTCCCTCACACCAGACATTAAGCCCAAACTTTTAATCAAATTCTGCACCCAAGATTGGCCTACATATCCACTGGATAATGGCAATCATTGGCCTCCAGAAGGCTCCTTAGATCCAAACCTCCTTCGAGATCTTTTTAACTACTGCCAGCGTCTGAAAAAGTGGAGGGAGATTCCCTGCGTTGAAGGTTTTAGCCTTCTCGCACAACACCCTGCTCTCTGCTCCTCCTGCTCCCCCTCTGAAGTCCTCCTTGCTTCCAAACCCCTCTCTTCCCCTACTTCTACTCCTGACTTCGCAGATTCTTCCTCATTTGACCCAGCAGATGAACCCCCACCTTATCCCCCAGCCCCATCTGCTCCTCCTCTCCCACTATACCCTCCTCTTCCTCCGCATGGTTCCACGGATTCTCAGCCTTCCGTTTCATCCCCCTCCCCTCCGCCCTCTTCTGCCTGCTCCACCTCCTCCTCCACAGAGACACCCCCTTCCCCTCCCTCTCCTTCCTGTTCGCCGCCTGCTTCTTTCAGTCCTCCTGTTACCAGGTCTAAGGGACTCCTTCCCATCCCCAAGACAATCGCACCCCTTCGTGAGGTAGCTGGTCCCGAGGGTGTCATCAGAGTCCACGTGCCCTTCTCCATGTCAGACATTACTCAGCTAGAGAGGAAGCTAGGCTCATTCACCACTGACCCCACCACTTACATTCGGGAGTTTCAATGGGTCCTGCAAGCATATAGCCTCACTCATCATGACATCTACATGCTCTTGGCCAATACACTTCTCCCTGAGGAAAGGCGACGGGTCTGGGAGCTAGCCCAAGCCCATGCTGATGAAATTCATAGGACCAATCCCAACCACCCCACGGGCCCTCATGCTGTCCCAGAGCAGGATCCCCTATGGGATTATAACACCCCTGAAGGCTTACAGTCTCGTGACCTTTTTGCGTCCTGCCTCTTGGCGGGCCTGAAAAAGGCCACCCGCAAGGCTGTTAACTTTCAGAAGGTGCAGGAGGTCATTCAGAAAAAGGAAGAAACACCCTCAGAATTCTTGGATAGACTAACCAAGGCCCTTCAACAGTACACAAACCTTGACCCAGAAACCCCTGATGGCCGTCATGTCTTAATGACATATTTTCTGGCCCAAAGCTACCCTGATATTAAAGCCAAGCTTAAAAAGCTTGAACAGGGCCCTGCTACTCCTCAGACCGAAATCCTCGCTGTCGCTTTCAAGGTTTTTCATGGTAGAGAGGATGAAAGCGAACGCCGTAGGCAGAGGGCTGAAAATGCCAAGCTCCAAATGCTGGCCCAGGTCATTCAGAGAAGGTCATCACCACGCTGTCCTAATAAGACACCCCCTGGAGCTTGCTTCAAATGTGGTAAGGAGGGACATTGGGCCAAAGATTGTCCTTCGCCAAGGACACCCTCCAACCCCTGCCCAAAATGCCACCAAAGGGGACACTGGGGGATGGACTGCCCATCAACCCGGAGGGGAGGTTGGTCAGCCACCCGGCAACCCCAGCCTCTCCTGGGCTTGGCAGAGGAGGATTGACAGAGCCCTGGGCCTTCCCTCCCGACTATTACCATCAAGAAGCAAGAGCCTAGGGTCACCTTCCTGGTGGATGGACGCTTTATTACCTTCCTCTTAGATACTGGTGCCGCTTTTTCGGTCCTGAGGGAGTATTGGGGTCCTACCACACCCTCAAAAACTCCTATTGTCGGGGTAGGAGGTAAACAGATTTTCCCTCGAAAAACCCCCCCCTTATCATGTCATATGCAGGGATCCCTTTTGTCCTTCACACACTCCTTTCTCGTTATAAGCCATTGCCCCACTCCCCTTCTGGGAAGGGACATACTCTCACTATTGAAAGTCACCATTCACATATCACCCCACACCTCCCCCGCCTCTCATTTCCTTATGATGTTCCTAGGGGCAGATACACCTCCTTCACACACTCTTCCACAACTATCTAAACCAGTTAACCCTGAGGTTTGGGACACAACTACACCCTCTATGGCTAAATGCAGCCCTATTCACATTGTCTTAAGGGACCCTTCAAGATATATTAGTCAACCACAATATCCACTCACAACCACAGCCCTCCTAGGGTTAGAACCCATCATCCAAGATTTATTACGAAAGGGATATCTTAGGCCTACACACTCTCCTTTCAACACCCCCATTCTGGCAGTTAAAAAACCTAACGGGTCCTACAGGCTGGTTCAAGACCTTCGCCTCATTAACTCCTCTGTGGTCCCCATTCACCCGCTAGTGCCCAACCCTTACACGCTCCTCTCTCAGATCCCTGCCACTACTACCCACTTCTCGGTTCTAGATTTGAAAGATGCATTCTTTTCTATTCCCTTGTCCTCAGAATCTCAGGATATCTTTGCTTTTACGTGGACTGACCCTCACACCCGCCATTCTCGTCAGCTTACCTGGACTGTCCTCCCACAGGGATTTAGGGATAGCCCCCATCTCTTTGGCCAAGTTCTTGCCCAGGACCTCACATCCTTTCACTCCACCTGTCCTGACTCTACTCTCCTTCAATATGTCGATGATCTTCTTCTATGTAGTCCCTCTTGGGAACACTCTCAATCCCACACCGCCCAGCTTCTTAATTTCCTAGCAGACAAGGGATATATGGTGTCTCCCCACAAGGCCCAGGTTTCCCAGTCTTCTGTCACCTATCTTGGTTTTCGCCTTACACCCGGGAAAAAGGAAATAACACTGGATAGGAGGCAACTCCTCTCTAATCTTCCAGTGCCCCATACGAAAGCTGAAATACTATCATTCCTAGGACTAGCAGGTTATTTTAGGGCCTGGATCCCAAATTATTCTCTTCTAGCCAAACCTCTGTATGACCTAGCAAAGGGACCCCCTAATGAATCCCTTGCCTCCTCCCCCAACTACCACTTCCGCAGGCTTCAGCAACTCCTCTTAAAGGCACCCGCCCTTCACCTTCCTGATCTTTCAAGACCATTTCATCTATATGTCCATGAAAAAAGGGGACAAGCACTTGGGGTCTTAGGTCAAAACTATGGGCCTACATTTGCACCTGTGGCATATTTGTCCAAGCAACTAGACCCTACCATCCGTGGATGGGCCCCTTGCTTAAGAGCTCTGGCTGCTGGACAAATTTTACACAAAGAAGCCTCTAAGCTGACTTTTGGGGCCCCTTTAACTATCCACTCCCCACATCACTTGAAGGATCTTTTAGCTTATAAGAGCCTTCAAACCCTTCCTCCATCCAGAGTTCTGTCACTTCTTACTTCCTTTCTGGAAAACCCTAATATTACGTTTCTCCCCTGCTCTGCACTGAACCCTGCTTCACTGCTCCCAACGACTCCCACGTCTGACACACCAACTCATAATTGCTTGGAAACCTTAGATGATTTCCTCCCCTGTCATCCTTCCATTTCTGAGGGACCACTCACTAAGCCTGACCTTATCTGGTTCACTGACGGCAGTTCCTTTAGGCAGAACGGCACTCATTACTCTGGATACGCTGTAGTTTCAGCCACTGAGATTATAGAGGCCAAAGCTCTGCCTTCAGGAACTACCAACCAGCAGGCTGAACTCATAGCAGCCACTCGTGCCTGCCTTCTAGCTCAAGGCAAATCCCTCACCCTCTATACTGACTCAAAGTATGTCTTCCATATTCTATTATCCCATGCTGCAATATGGAAGGAGCGAGGCCTACTTACCACCAAAGGTAATGCAATCACTAATTCGGCTCTCATAACCAATCTGATAGAGGCCTCCCACTTACCCACCCAATTGGGAGTTGTCCATCGCAGGGCTCATCAGAAGGACGGCTCTCTTATCACTGAGGGCAACGCCAAGGCTGACCAGGCGGCACGAATGGCTGCTACCACTTCCAATTATGGCCCCCCTAGGGGACATATAATGGCCACTTTAGACAGCTCATCTGAAGCCCCTACTTCTTCCAGTAAGAACAAGGATCTTTTCGAGTTCCTTCATACTCTATTCCATTCCAACTCTCAGTCTTTGACCCTCTTATTACAGAGCTTCTTTTCCCTCACCCCCTCTGACAAAGCCATGCTACAGAATATAGCCTCTAATTATCAGATCTGTCAGAGGACCAACCCTCATACTCCTTTAAGGCCTAAACCCTTCCCCTCCCACCAAGCTAGGGGACACACTCCTGCTGCTGACTGGCAGGTAGACTTCACCAACATGCCCACAGTACGGCACACTAAATACCTCCTTGTCTTTGTGGACACTTTCTCTGGTTGGGTTGAGGCATTTCCTACTTCCAATAAAAAGGCTTCCACTGTAGCTTCAATCCTACTGACAGACATCATCCCTAGGTTTGGTATGCCCACTTCCTTACAATCTGACAATGGTCCTGAGTTTATTTCTAAGATCACACAAAAGGTCTCTCAAGCCCTCTCCTTCAAGTGGCATTTCCACTGTCCATCTCGCCCCCAGGCTTCAGGGAAAGTGGAAAGGGTAAATCGGACTCTGAAGGAAGTCCTTACCAAATTGACAATGGAATTAAACTTAGATTGGGTCAAAATTCTTCCCTTGGCTTTGCTTCAGATCAGAGCTCTCCCTAAGAAACCATCTTTACTGTCTCCCTTTGAGATAATGTATGGAAGACCTCTCATACCCCCTGGGTTGGTGGTTTCACAAGGACCTCTCACCCGAGATTTGTCTTTGCCTCTCTTGTTTCATCTCCGCTCGGAACTCTGGAAATATCAGGACTGGCTTCTTCCGGACCCAGACTCCTCTCCAAACACTCTTCCCTTAACACCTGGAAGTCTAGTCTATTATAATACCCCAGAGGAGAAAAAGCCTCTTACCCCCAAATGGGAAGGCCCCTATCCTGTCATTCTCTGTACCCCCACCGCCGCCAAACTCTCCTTACCAGACAACCGTCTCACCCCCTGGATTCACATTTCTAGGTTGAAGCCATATTACCAGGAGGCCCCACCTGCTGACGACAGGACCACCCCAGAGGAACTCCAAGAGTCACCTCCTGAACCTCCCCTTTACTCCTGCTCTCCACACCCATCTCACCCCTTTAAGTTGCGGCTCACACGGTGTTCCCCGCAGCCCAATTCCTCTTAAAAAGGCACAATGAGCTTTCCCAACACCCCAGTCTTTTCTCTCTGCTTGTTTTTTGTGCTCTGCTTATTTTCTGTGCTCTGTCGGGATCGGTCTTTACCCTCCTCTCCTACCATGTATCTGTTCACTCTTAGGGAACGATACTCAGAACATGGCATGCTGAAGGTCCGCGAAGTGGATACAACTACTTGCTTCATCCACAACTGCACCTCTATTTCCCTAAAATTGTCACCTTCCAGGACCTTCGTCCCTGGTAGCTGGAACTGGCCTTTCATTTGCTTCCTTTTTGATCAAACTAAAGGCTATTGCCATTGGTGGCCAGAGATATATAATGGGTGCCCCTATTGGTCATGCAGGTTCCATGATGAACGTGGTAGCTATTCTTACCACTCACTAGGTTACCCTGTAGGATGGACTTCTAGTTACCTAAAATGGCATAAAGGCTTTTCATCAGATAACCATGGATGGTATACTTTAGATATACCTGACCCCAAGGCCAAACGTTGGGACTATGTTGAGTTTGCTGTCTATGCCCGGACAACCTCAGCCAGACCCACGGGGTGGATGACTGTTGGCCGCACCCTGATTACGCCACCTAAGGCAACCATCCAGGTAGTCGAACACATCAAGGAGTCAGAATCAAAACTTCAAGATCTTATCCATAGCCCATCCAAAGGGGATTCAGAGCCTTCAGCCCCCTCAGGCCTCCCTCCCACATGGCTCAATTTGCTACACCAAACTCTTCGATTATTAAACTCCACCCTTCTTTCTGTGCCTACTTCTCAATGCTTTCTCTGTGCTTCACTTAGTCGTCCACTTCTAGCAGCAGTCCCATTAGCAGCAGGAAATATTTCAGAAAAAACCTACAATTTCTTTGAGAAAGGACAACCCCTACACGTGACAAGTATCCCACTATGGGAAAGTTATTCCACCAATACTTCATTTCCTTTCATCTGTTTCCACCCGCCAACAATGAATCCTTTACCCATTTGTTCCTTAAGCTATAGCACCCCATCAAGCCTTGCGTTTATGCAACCTGGACATTTCCTCTGGTGTAACGGGTCTTTAAGTACCTCAACAATCAATGTCTCTGGCACCTGTTTCTTGGTTACTGTAGTTCCTCAGCTGTCTTTATATACTCCCACCGAATTCCGACAGCTGGCCCTACCTTCCTGCACCCGTAGGGCAGTCTTTCTGCCGGTTCTGGTAGGCCTCTCTTTAACAACCTCAGTGGCGAGTCTCGGACTCTCTGGTGGAGCTCTAGGTCATGCTCTATGGGCATCCAATGACCTGCAACAAAAACTGCAGGAAGCACTTGATACCACTGCTGAGTCTCTGGGCTCCTTGCAGCGGCAAGTTACTTCATTGGCACAAGTGGCTTTGCAGAACCGAAGAGCAATTGATCTTCTCACTGCAGAAAAAGGGGGTACATGCCTGTTCCTTAGAGAGGAATGTTGCTACTATGTTAATGAGTCTGGGCTAATAGAAAAAAATGTTGTTAAATTGCAGGAATTATCGACCCAATTGCTCAAACCCACCTCCTCTAATCCCATAACGGGGTTCTTCCAATCCTCTCTTGCCACGTACTTACTACCTATCTTAGGGCCCCTTATTGGGATACTCCTTTTCTGTGCTCTCTTGCCCTGCATAATGAAGTTCCTTCAAACCCAATTGCAGAAAATTTCTAATCAAACTTTTAACCAGCTTCTGCTTAGGCGCTACCAGCCTCTGATGACCGATGAACCCCCAACATCTCCAAGAGAACAGTTCACTCAGTGCTGAAGCTTCCTACCAGGCACGATGGAATGCAACGGACATCAGACAGCGAGAGACAACGAGCCCCAAGAACCTTTTAATCTGCCATCCTGGATCCATAAGTCTTTATGCTCTTTTAAGCCTCCTCATGGCCCTTGGCCTCTTCTCTGTCAGTCCCCCAACATGGAACTTCTGCCAAAAATTGACCTTTGCTTTAATTTTTATCTTTATTCTGTTTGTATTCGCTCTGATCTTCTTCAGGTGCTGGTGACGCCATGTCCAGACAATGCTTCCAGTATTTCCTAGAGTCCCTGTTACAGGACCAGTGGCTGATACCAACAATCTTCTCCATCCAGGACTGGTTCGATGCCATCGACAACTTGTGGCTTCAGGGAACTTTTATAGACTTCACCCCTACGGAAGTAGCTGTCTATACCCACTGGGTTTTATTTCTGGCTGCCATGATATCCCCAGACCTGCCCCCCCCCAACATTCCTCCACTCCCCCTTTTAGGCCCTAGGACGCCCCCACCCAGCAGGAAGCAGCCGGATCTGACTAACGACGTCCCAGTTCCTAAGAGGGAGTTTCAGAGTTTTATACCCAGCATGTAATGGGAGGGGCTCAGGAGTTTACAGAAGTTCACATAAAAGCAGCTTTTTCTTTCACTGTTCTGGGCAAGTTAACACTTCAAGGACAGCACCTGAGAAGGGGAGAGCTTCTTCTCCCCTTTCTTTCCTCCCCTGCCAGCTGTTACCATGGAGCCCAATTGTAACTTATCTTAGAAATGCAGACATCTCTGTGAAGCCCAGCTCAAGGCCAGAGACCTCCTTTGCACATTTCTTCAAAGTACTATACTGGATGGCTTTGTGATGACTAGTAAGGGGGTGTCCAGCACCTGGAGTGCTGGTATCTTCTCGGTCAGTGGCCAAGTAAACAGGGTGACATGAAAATAGGAAGTTTATCTACAATGGACTCTTTTGGTGACAGTCCTAAAATCAACCATGGGGAAGAGGGCTTTTCTGTGGAGAAAGGGGGTGCCACTTCACCATGACCCTGGGCAGGTCCTCAATAAGGGTTAATGAAGTAGCTCCCAGTAAAACAGGGAGAGGCTAATCAAACCCCCCTAGGCTGTTCCTGCCCTGGTTTCTGCTCCCTGCCCCACCAGTCCACCAGTTTCCCACCCTTGTGCTTCCACCTTCAACCCCCATCACATGCACAATAAAGAGAAATAAAGGACAGGAATCTGGGAGGGGAAAAGATGACCTTGGGTGTAAAAGGGAGAAGACTTCTGTTTTCCAGGGATTTCTCCTTTGGAGTCCCCTTCTTCCTGGGGGGTGGGGGTGAATCTTTTCTGCTCTCCCTTAATTGAGCCTTCCACTTTCCACTCTCCACGTGCTTCTCTGTGTTATACTTCAGCATTTGGGGAAGCAAGGACCCGTCACAGTAAACACGGTTAACAGTGTAGATCCTGACCTGAACCTTGGGCTCCTCCTGCCTCACACTCCCCAAGTAACTTTTTAAAAATTGTTCTTTGTTTCTGTGGTGAGGGTAACACCCAGGGCATCCCCCATGCTGGGAAAGCAGTCTCCCAGAGCCATAGCTCAATCCCATCCTTACCAAGTTCCAAGCCAAGGCTTCTAATTTGGGATATTTTTCCAACCCAGCAAAGACACTCCACCTGAAAAGGACTGGGACCAAGGTTCTGTCACTCTATGGAATCTTAGGAAGTGATTGGATAATATTAGCTGTCAGTCACAATGGAGAGGTGTTCCTGGAGGCAGCCCGTTAGGGATGCTGGGGTGGAATTGTCCAATCAGGTTTCGGAACACAGGGGAAGGGCGGGCTTTTCTTCCTCACCAACTCAGCTTTTCCTTCCTGGGCCCCATGTGCTCTGCCCAAAAGGCCTAGGTGATTCTCAGTAGCCCGTGTCCCCAAGATCTCTCGTGCTCAGAGGTTCCTCAAGAGAACTCCGGGTCCCCAAGGAAGACAAAAATGGTGAGTATGTGACGAGGGCTGAAGGTACGTGGTCAGCACCTGTCTTGGGGCCCCACAAACGGGTGAGCTGCAGAGCCTGGCCCAGTCTCCTCTGGAGGTTGCCCTGGGTCTCTGTCCTATGGTCCTGGGGGGTTGGGCTGGATGGTAGAACCTTGAAGTCACCTCACTGGCATCTGACCCTATGCCTCTGTCCACTGGTCCCGCGGGGTGAGCTGGGTGTTGGGTGCCCGAAATTGGTGCAGAGGGTGCGGCCTAGTCCTCTGTGGGGTATGGCCCTGGGCTTCTGCTCCCTGGGCCTGAGGGGTGGGCTGGTCCCTGAGGTCAGCTTAGAGCATGTGGCCCAATTCTCGCTGGCAGGTGGCCTTGGGCTCCCTCCTGTGGATTCCATTGTTGAATGGGCTGCTCAGGTCTCCAGCTTCCCCTCCCCTCCCTGCTGGTGGCCCGCCCCCACTCTTCCAAATGTGTAGGAAGCAGGATCATAAATCCACTTTCCTTCCCCCAGTTTAGTTCCTCTGAAAGCTGCTATAGGTGCTTCATTTGCAGTTGCCTCCTGCTTCGAAAATGCCATCTTCCTCTCCACTTCCTATCATTCTCAAATATCTGTTCTTCTTCCTGTGTTTCAAATGAACAGCCTATTAGTTTTCACTTTTCCTCTAGTGAAGTATTGCAAGGAATATTTTCTCTTTGTATTGGGGATCAAAACTAGAGAAGGTTTATCAGTGAAATCCTCAGGAACCTTCCCGCCTTTTTAAATAGATCCTTTACCACTTGTTTTAGACACTGTCCTCCAACTTGTGATCATCCTGCCTCAGCCTCCTGAGTCCCTGGGATTACAGGCCTGTGCCACTATTTCTGGCAAGAATAACACTCTTGTTTTGAATATCATACTTGAGGGTAAAGTATAGTCACTTGACACATCTTGTGTTCAGGTAAATAGCTGCTTTAAATGAAATAAGGCAGTGGGTTACTGGTACTAGGGATATTGAATCTTGGTGTACATCCCCAGCCCTTTTTTTTTGTTTGTTTGTTTGATTGTTTGTTTTGTTGATTTTGGCAGAAGTTATTTATTTGTTTTACTTGGTTTTTACTACTTATACAATACAGTAAAATGCATTTTAATGCAGTAAAATGCATTTTGACACATCATATATAAATAGACAGCAACTTCTCTTTTTTTCTGGTTGTTCCTAATGTCCATTCACACCAGTCATGTTGTCATTATGAAAATAGGATAATAATGTCTGATTTATTCTCTTGCCCTTTATCCCCAACCCTTTTACATTTTATTTTCAGACAGGATCTGGTTATGTTGTCCAGCCTCACCTGGAATATCTGATCCTCCTGCCTCATCTTCTCAAGCTGTTGGAATTAAAGGCACTGGCCATTGTACCTGAAAAAATAGTTTATTTTGACACAAATATTAATGACCATCCTCATGAACATGGATTTAACTTATCCTGAATGATGTATGTGTCCTACTCTGGAAGAGATTACATTTCTTTTATACCAGGGATTGAACCAAGGGGTAATGAAACACTGAGCCATATCCACAGCCATTTTTATATCTTATTTTGAGACATGATCTCACATAAGTTCCTTTGGGCCTAAGTCGCTGAGGCTGGGTTTGAATTTAGCAGTTCTCCTGACCCAGTCTCTCAAACTGCTGGGATTACAGTTGTGCCCCACTGTGCATGACTGACGAGAACATTTGTAAAAGAAAGTAATTTATGAATACATTAACCAAGTGAATGGGTAGGATCATCAGATGGGTGGCTACAGTGAAAAAGGGGAAATTTCTTCTATAGGTCCGTTATTACATTGTTAGCTTTGGGAGATGGTGGTTATATGTTGGGTAAGGTTGGTAATATATTCTGAGAGGTTCATTTGTTTGGAGAATTTTGGAGTAATACAGAATTTAAGGTAATTGGCTTTGAAAGAACTTAAGAGAGCCCAAGATAATTTGTGCCAACCGTACAGAACCCTATCTTATACCCTCATAGTGGTCTAGTTCCCCAAAGTCAAGTGGTCTGAAGGTTCATTGATATACAGCAAGTTCTCAGAGAACTTCAGTTCACACCTGCGAAAATTCTGTGCTTCTTGTTTATCTTTTTTAGGTATAGACACCAAATCTGATTTCCTCAGCCAGGTTTTCTTTGAACATCTCAGAGAGTCCTATATTCACAGCCACTATCCTTTTCTCGGGCTGCCACCATGTGCCCGCAGCTGTCCTGTGCCCTTCATGGTATAGGGAATTTTAGGCTCTGAGTCAGCTCTTCTTAGAGGACAGCCTAAGGTGTGAGGTACAGCCTCATGGAGGATCAGATGTGGACTTGGGGCTAAGGAGTGTCCCGGAACAAGCTTCATCTAGACAACTAACTTCTTAGGACCTTGTTTTCCCCAAGCCCTGTTCCCATTCCTTGGAGACAGGTGGACAGTCAGCCTGTGGATGCTGGTGCTGAGGGGCCAGGTCACCAGTGATTCCTGACCCTTGCACTCTCTCACAGTGTGAAAGAGCAAAAGCTCACAGAGGATAAAATCCAGACACCCCAATGCAGTGCTGTGCAAACCTGAAAAGCCTCATAGTCTGGAGTCATGGTCCAGGTTTCCCCAGAGAGTGACCATGGAATGTTTCAGTGGGCACGACCAGATGTGAGAATGTCCCAGCTGGCAGGTATCTTTCCTGCCCCTTGAGCCTAATAGGTTTGCTCCCTCAGCATCAGCCATTTCTGCGTTTGTCAGTTTGAAATGATCTGCTCACTTATCTCAGGCCCAAGATTATTTATTCAAAACCAAATGATGAAATATTATGAAAGAGGGAAGAAAGAAGTAGATTTATGAAAAGTCTACATACATTTCTATTTATTAAGAATCCTGATTTATGGCGAGTTGCAGTAGTGCATACCTGAACTTCTTGCTGCTTCAGAGGCTGAGGCAGGAGGAGGATTTCAAGTTTGAGGACAGCTTTACCAACTTATGGAGACTTTATACAACTTGGTGAGACTTCAAAGACTGGGATGTAGTTCAGTGGTAAACTGCCTGTGGGTTCAGTCACAGGTATTGAAAAAAGTGCCTTGTCCTTGGGCCACCCCTTTGGGAGCTGGACTGTTAGCTTATGAAATTTGGGAGTTACATAAATACCCTGTCTACAGGCATTGTGATCTGTACAGGATTTTGACTAATCTTAGATATGGTGTGGTATTTCCATTTTCAGAAGTAGTTTCTCTTAACTTCACCAAAAAGCACAGCACATCTGGCCCTGGATTTCACAGCCTGCTCAGGGTTTTTTCAGAGAGTGTAGATCATGGGGAAGTTCAGTCTCTTTAGTCAGCTTGGTAAGAAATCACATTGTGTTTCTATTGATTTTATTGTATTTTATGCTTCTCATTTGTACCTTTTCTATAATAATCATTTTTGTCATTTATGAAATGTGTTTTAGTATAGTTTCTTTCTGTGTGTGTGAGTGTGTGTGGCCTTCTTCACATTGAACCCAGGACCTCATGCATGGTTATCAAATGCTCTACTCTTGCTTACTCCCCAGCCCAAGACAATGGACTATCATTGATTTATTTACTTATGTATTGAGTGCTGGGATTTAATCCAGGGACTTGCTCATGCTTGTTATCCTTCAAAAAACAGTTTCAAGTTTGTGAAAGCATTTTCTTGGTGGGCGGGTGTTTCTCTAGGGGTTAAACCCAGAGGCACTTGACCATTGAGCACATCCCCAGTGTTTTTTATTTCTGTTTATTTATATATTTTAAATTTTGTTTTAGTAGTAGATGTACAGATTACCTAATTTTGCTGATTTTTTTGTTTTGTAGTTCTAAGTTTCAAACCAAGTATCTCACACATGCTAGTCATGTGCTCTCTCACTGAGTGACAGCCTCTTTCCCCCATTTTAATTCTTGATTAAGAGCAAGTCTCACTATATTTCTGATGACTTTGCTACATTGCTGAGACTGGCTTCAGTGTTGTCATCTTCTGGCCCTGACCTCCCTAATTACTAAAATTTGAAGTGCATACCACTACAGCAGGAGTTATAGTGACTTTTAAAGATAAATCACCCATTACTCTCTAAAAGGAAACAGTATTGAAAATAAGTTCCCCTGCTTTTCTTTATGGTTTTGATATTTGCATACATAACTCTTCCTGTGTCCTTTACTCTTGCATTATATGGACAAGGTATTCAGTATATAATATTGTTTCTCATGTATATATTTATGAATATTCCACAGTGTGATAGTTTATGCACTTCTTTATTAAAGTTCATTTCTTAGAGCAAATGTAGGCTTATATAGTATATTAGTGTTCTCTAGATGAAAGGAATTGAGAGGAAGTACAATTACAAAAGGGATATTTATTAGATTGTGTTACATGACAAGAAGCTGGGTCATCTGCAGACTTGAGAGCTATAGAAGTAGAAGATGTGCAGCCCAAGATACTGAAGGCTCAGTACAAGAGGGATTGATGGTGCTACCCTAGCCTGTGATCCAGTGCTTTTGGAAATTCCCTGGAGAATTCCTGGCAGAATCTGCTTTGAAAGAGTGAAGAAGGGAACTTTGATATTTTCAGGTGATCACAGCAGCAGTGGAAGAGCCATTTGAGAAGAATCCAGCTTGCTCTGATGCTGCTGCCTTGTTCTTCCAACTTTTATTCCATCCAAGCCAGGATCCTCTTTCTCCGCTTTGCTATCTCACATGCCAATCCCTCCTAGACACACCCTCATGGACATACCCAGAAGCCTATTAAACATCTATATCTCCTAATCTGATCAAGGTGACAATTTAAGTGAGCAATTAAACATAGTATCATACACCTCCTCTCTGCAGCTCTTAGCCTCCATTATTTTCAACATCTTGGACTTGGTATATAGTTCTTTTTAGTTATTTTTTGATTCAGTTGAATAATGTTGTGAAGGTATTTTGCATTTATGATTAGGGGAGTAATTCATAGCTTCCTCATAATTTTGATAATATTGTAGCATATGCCTCAAAAGAAATTAGAAAGTGTTTACTCTGTTTCTGCATTCTACAAAAAAAAATGTATAAAATTGGTGGCTGTTCTGGAGTTTGTGTGGCAGCCTGTATGATGTCTAAGAGCCATCCCTTTCACTTTTTTGATGGGAATTAGTTATTGAGTCATTTTCTTCAGTAGGCAAGGGCTCATGTGTTTTGTGTATTCGTCTTTCTGTGTAAGTTGTAGAAGGTGGTCTCTCTCAAATTATTGGACCAGTTCCTCTAAGTTATCAGATTTTTGTCAAGCACATGTTCATGATACTGTTGAAGAGCCCATGGATGGTAACACTGGCTAGTTTAATCCTAATGTGTAGTTTTTTTGTCCTTGGTTTTCTTATTTGTTTATTGTTATTGTAGTTCTCATACCTTTGTTATATTTATTTACTTTGATGTGGTGGAAAGGATTGAAACCACTGACTCACTGGTGCTAGGCAAGCTCTCTACACTGAGCCATAACCTCACTCCTGTCCTCTGTTTCCTCAGCCACATATTACTTTGTCAGTGATGCTGATGTTCAGGAAGAACTTGGTTTTGCTGACTGCTGATTTCTTGATTGTGGTTTCACCAACACCCTCTGTTTCCTGCCTGTACTTAATTTACAATTACCTTGCTCTTCGTTCCCTGTTTTCCTTAAATGCCAGGTTCAGTGGTTGCTTTTATCTCTTCTTTTCTGGAATGTGCTTTGGATGCTGCAGAGACCCCAATGCACCATCCATGCCGTTTTCCCATGTTGGACTCGTACACTTCATTTTTCTCAACATGGTCAAGTTTGCCCCTTAGTCACCTCTTCCTCCTGTGTCTGTTTAGAGTCCTGTGTTGCATCTCCCACTTCTTACTGGTTTTCCAGATGCTTCTGATGTGATTTCTGAACTTTCATGTTCTTTGAGCCTACTTGGGATTTCACTTGCATTGCACACTTGTTGAGGTGAGGTTTATGGCTCAGAATGGGGCCTGTTCTGGGGAGTTTTACTGTGATTCTGAGAAGGCTGTGTTTTTCACTGTTGACTAATGTCCAGCAAAGCCCTCCTGTCTGTTGCTCTGCTACATGTTCACAGACCAACAGAGTTGTGGTGATGTCTTCAAATGTCCTGGGAAGTTTTGTATGTCTCCTCCTGATGTATTTTGGTTTTGTTTTAGGTGCATGCACACTAATAATTCAAGACAGTTAATGAAAGTTTAGCCTAGGGCCACCACAGTGGCACATCCCTTTGATCCCAGCAGCTCAGGACTCTTAGGCTGGAGGATCTCAAGTTCAAAGGTAGCCTCAACAACTTAGGTGCTGAACTACTTAGAGAATTCCTCTGCCAAAATAGAAATAATTAAAAATAAAAAAAAGTGCAGTCGATGTGGCTTATTTGTTAAGCAACCCTTGGTTCAATCTTTGGTACAAAATATAAAGAAATAAATGAATAGAAAGAAAATTTAGCCCAGGGATTCTGGAGTCTTATCTTACTCAAGGATGGTCAATTTAAAATGCTTTATTTCCCATTCATGAGTCATGTTTTCCTGTGTGTCAGTATTCTTTGTACTTTTTTTTTTTTTTGATAAAGTGAATGAAAATGTGTTTCTTGGGGCTGGGGTTGTGGCTCAGTGGTAGAGCATTTGCCTAGCATGCATGAGGCACTGAGTTGGATTCTCAGCTCCATATACAAATAAATAAAGTTCCATTAACAAAATTTTTTTTAAAGAGAGAGAGAGAGTTTTGATATTTATTTATTTATTTATTTATTTTAGTTTTTCGGCAGACACAACATCTTTGTTGGTATGTGGTGCTGAGGATTGAACCCGGGCCACACGCATGTCAGGCAAGCACGCTACCACTTGAGCCACATCCCCAGCCATCCATTAACAAATTTTAAAAAATGTGTTTCTTTCTTTTCTCCTATAATGTGGGTCCTGTTTGTTGAAGGCTTCATGCCTTTGTGTAGAGACTATGACTATGAGATCTGTTTAGTAAATATTTTGTGTTCAGCTCTTTTGAAAGATTTCCCTGAATGCTAGGGTCATCGAACAGAATGGAAACTTTAACAGTTTCAGAGATGCCAGGCTCTGGATTTGCAGGCTGACACCCAGGAGCTGTGCTCTCTAACATTTCACCATGCAGGCTAGCAGCAGCTACAGATACCTGTAATGCAGTAGCACAAGTAGCCAACAAAGTAGCAGAGAAAGAACAATCCCTCTTCAGGTTGAGCATAGTAAAAGTCCCTAATATGTTTGAGCTGAGTCTTTAGGCCATTAACAAGCTTATTTTCATATAAGAAATATAAAATTCTCCCTCCAATATATTGCCCCAGCTCCCTTGCCTGGATGTCCTCAAAAGTTTTTATGTATGAAAGTAAAAGCCCTGCTGTACTCAGGGCTCAGGCTTTGGAAATTATTTTTCTGGGTTGTGGTGCCACCAATAAAGTATTGCTGCTAGATCTCAGTGACCCCTGGCCTCATTTCTCCGTACACCAGAAACTAGAGAAGAAGAGTAGAAACAGCAAAACCTCACTTGTCTGGTTTTTGTGGGTAGTTGTGCTGTGTTCTCTGCTTTAACGCACAGTGGTGCTATTTAAAGCTCTGCTGGGCCTTTGCTCTGCAGAACCCAGCCTGTGAGCAACCACTGCTGAGCATGAGTGTCATAGGCCTCTCTGAATGGTTTCCTCCTAGTCTGTGAGCTTCCTTCTTTCCTCAGAAATCTCCATTGTTTTATTTGGGGGAGCATACTGTGCAGTGAACCCTCAGGTGCTTAACCACTGAACAAAATCCCCAGCACCTTTCCCCTTAGCTTTTTTTCTTAAGTTTGATTCAGGCTTTTTCCAACTTCCTAAGGGCCTAACTAAGTGCTAAGGCTGGCATTGAACTTGCCTGCCTCAGTCTCCTGAAACTGGGTGTTTTTGAAACCTGATTTCTAATTTGCTGCTCTTGCCAGATGCAGGTTGTTTGTTTACTTGAATCCTTCTAATGAATTCCTGCTGATTTTTCACAGTGATCACTTCTGACATAGATGAGTGAGAATTGGTATTAAGACATTAAGATATTTCCATGGTGATATTAGTAGGAATTGCCTAAACTTGGATAAGATGTGCTGCATGTAGTCTGGAGCCAGTGACCAGGCTCTCACACTGAGATTTCAGGCCAGTCTCCTGCATCGGAGAGGGTCAGTCTGAAGGGCTAGTGAAGGTCACACCATGCTTGCTGCTCTGCATTCTTCTATATGTCTGCTTCATGTACCTGTTGGGAACCTTTCAGGACTTTGGGGCATGATGACATTGTTCCGATGGTTCTGCTTGTGTTTCCATTTCTGTTCTACTTCATGGCAGTACTGAGATGGTCCCAGGCTCCCTGTTGTGTCAGTTTGCTATGAGTTTTTAATTTTTCCCTTATTCTCATCAGTATAGAATTGTATATCTTGCTCTTTTGCAAAACTAAATTTCCACAGGTGCAATGGTGCATGACTGTATTCTCCTTAGCTGGGGAGACTGTGGCAGGAGAATCATAAATTTCAATGCTGGCCTCAGCCTCTCACAAGGTCCTGAGCAAGTTATTGAGTACTGTGTCAAAATGGCAAATGTGGTGGGGATGTGGCTCAGTCATTAAGTGCCCTATGTTCAATCCCTACTCATTTTTTTTCTAAATATTTCTAACCACAAATAAATAAATATCATGAAATTTCTTGTGAGCTTATTAAAAGTATTTTAGTGTTTCACATTTGAACATATACTAAATGGATTTTGTCTACAGAATTGAGGATGTAGTGCCTTTGGCCACCTGGATTCCAGTTTGCCTGGACGATCATGTGATCCGTATCCAAGACACCTGCTGTCATTCATCTTTCCCTCCTGTGAAGGCTGGCCCACTGAAGGCTTCCTCATGGTCTCTTGCTCACCTCTGCTAATACTGTGCTGCTCAGGATGTGACATGTTTTAAATCCTTGAGTATGGTTGTGTATCATTGGCAGGAGCACCTTCTTGTAGGTGATCTTTTTGGCTGCTCCATCACAGTGCAGATATCATAGTATTATTATGATTGTACATAGAGTTGCTTGTTTCCCACCCAAATTGTGTTAGATAGGTGAGGATTCTGGGTTGCAACCTTGCTTCTTTACCACCCTGGAAATGCTTCTGTCTTAGGTTTGCACCACCATCATTACAGGCAGGAGGAAACTCTTTCACAACAGACATCCAGTGCACATGTGGTCCACTCTTGATCAAAGTGTCTTGAGCAGTACAAGGCTATGGGCCACATGAACTTATAGCAGTGAAGTGACTGCTTTTCACTAGAGTTTTAGACACTTGATGTGCATTCAATGTTGCTATGAGATTTAGAAATTAGTGTCGGCTGTTCATTAATAAAATTGTGCTGAGACTTATAAAACTTTGCAAGGTTGTTGTTTGGACAAGGTGACATCTTTGGGTCATTGGTTTATATCTAAGTCATGTTCCATCATTTCATCTTACCACATTCTGCTTTAACATGAGAAACCATCAAATTTTTGTGTTTATTAATCATTGTGCTTGTTTACTATTTGACTTTTTTTTTTTTTCTGGAGAAATGTACCTGCAAACATCTAGTTGTTCTCTTGGTGTAATCACAAAAAATGAACTCAATCCCCAGCACAAATTGTGACAACCTGAGTGTAAAGTTGTCTAAATGTAGTCTGTAGGGGAAGCTTCTTAGTGATCCATGTTCGGAAGTTAAGGGTGGGGTGTTCTAGACATTTCTTTAAAGATGGAACAATAGACTGTCACAAGGAATCAAGATATCAGTCAATGCCATGTTGTTCATATTAACTCTGTAGGCTCAGTGAGTCACTGTGGTTGGCAGAATCTCTCTTAAATTCTGAGTTTTATAATTCCAGCAATTTCCTTCTCATTCAGTTTCTTTTCTAAGGGTAAGTACTATCAGGGTTGCTAATATCAGCTCTGCACTGGACAGAAGGTTTTAGGACTTGTAATAGAGGTGCAACCAAGAAAGAAGTTAGGAGTGACCCAGGAGCCTGTCTCACTTCCTGTGAACTCACCAAAGGAAGAGAGTAAAATACTAAGTTGCTTGCCTTCTGAGTGACCCAATTCTAGTGTTGGAATGTCTGTGAGGAATTGAGTACAGGAAGGATTTGATGGACCAAATCATACAATTAATCAGGCATTCAGAGATTCATGTGGACATCAAGCATGTTGACTATACATTTCTCATGCTGTCAATCTCTCCTGGCCTCCACTATACATTTGTGGGATATTTTAGATCTCAGTGACCTTTGAGGATGTGGCTGTGAACTTCACCCAGGAGGAGTGGGCTTTGCTGGATCCTTCCCAGAAGAACCTTTACAGAGATGTGATGCTGGAAGTCCTCAGAAACCTGGCTTCTATAGGTAATAATAATTTTTTTTAAAATTAATCTACTAGAGAACTCATGTTTATTTTGGTCATTTATATACAATATAAAAAGGGAATCAGTTATTGAATTATTGCAGCATAAAAGGCACCTGCAATTTGACAAACCATTCTGTCTCCTAAAAATTCATAAAGATCGTTTTGGTTTCTCATTTTAGGAAACAAATGGAATGAAAAGAACATTGAAGATGAGATCAAAAATTTTGAGAGCATTCTAAGGTAATTGTACTCACAAGAGAAATTCTTAAGGGAATCTGAGAATGTCATATAATTTTTAAAACAGACCAACCCAAGAAGTATGCACAATTTGAGAAGTATTTATTCTTATAATATTTTTTCTCCCAGAAATATATACTAAGCTGTAACAGATATTCAGTCTTCTCAAAGTACTTGACATGCCAAAAATATATGAAATTGCATGTGAATATCACTATTTGGATAATCACCATAGAGAGGCTGCATTGCAAAGGGTTGTTTCCTTTCAATCTGTAGATTTTCAGGCAATTTTAACACATCAGGAAACCTCACCTTACCTGATGTTGATAGTAATGTAAGCCTAGGTCCTATAAATAAGTATAAAATCATGAATGAATTCAGCATTGATAATGTGCTGGTCATTGTTCAAAGAAGCCATATGGTAAACTTCAATGGCCCAGAAGATAGTGTGGGGAAAGTTTCAATGAGATTCCAGTTCTTTACTGGACAAAGAAAACTTTTAATAGAGTAAATCCAGGCTGGGGATGTGGCTCAAGAAGTAGTGGGCTCACCTGGCATGCGTGCAGCCTCGGTTCGATCCTCAGCAGCACATAAAAACAAAGATCTTGTGTCTGCCGAAAACTAAAAAATAAATATTAAAATTCTCTCTCTCTCTTTCTCTCTCTCAAAAAACAAAAGAAAACTAGAGTAAATCCTTGTGGTTGTTATATGTGTACCAAAGACTTCATATGCCCTTCATTCCTTCATAGGCAGATCACATCTCAGAAGCCATGTGAATTTAAACAGTATAGGCAATCCCTGGTTTCTCTCAAAAGTGTTCACAAACAAGTATTAACAAAAACTGGAGATGGACCATATGAAAGTACAGTACGTGGGAAACTCTTCATTTCCAGTGACATTCAAAGGCATAAAGATACTCATACTGGGTGGCAACCCTATGAATATCAACAATGTGGTGAAGCCTCATCTTCTCCCACAGCTGTTCAAAGACACACGAGAACACACAGTGGAGGTAAACCTGTTCAATGTGAGGTATGTGGGAAAGCCTTTCATTTCTCCTCTTTATTTAGAAGAATTGAAAGAACTTATTCTGGAGAGAAACTCTGTGAATGTAAACAAGGTGGTCAATCCTTTATTTCACCCACAAGTCTTCAAAGGCACAGGATCCCACACAAGGGGAAAGCACATTTCAAATGTACAGTATGTGGAAAAGACTTTGCTTATCCCAGTTTACTTAGAACACATCAGAGAACACATACTGGAGAGAAGCCTTATGAATGTAAACAGTGTGGCAAAGCCTTCACTCAGTCCACTCACCTTCACTCACATGAAAAAACTCATACTGGAGAAAAGCCCTATAAATGTAAGCAGTGTGGCAAAGCCTTTGCTAGCTCCGGTAACCTTCAGAGTCATGGAAGAACACATAGTGGAGAGAAGCCCTATGAGTGTAAGCAGTGTGGGAAAGCCTTCACTCAGTCCTCTGGCCTTCAGTCACATGAAAAACTTCATACTGGAGAGAAGCCCTATGAATGTAAGCAGTGTGGCAAAGCCTTCGCTACATCCAGTTACCTTCAGATTCATGGAAGAACACATACTGGAGACAAGCCCTATCAATGTAAGCAGTGTGGAAAAGCTTTTGCAAATCCCAGTAACCTTCATAGACATGGAAGAACACATACTGGAGAGAAGCCCTATGAATGTAAGCAGTGTGGCAAAGCCTTTGCTATGTCCAGATACCTTCACAGACATGGAATAATACATACTGGGGAGAAGCCCTATGAATGTAAGCAGTGTGGCAAAGCCTTTGCTAAATCCAGTCACCTTCACTCACATGAAAAAACTCATACTGGAGAGAAGCCCTATGAATGTAAGCAGTGTGGAAAAGCCTTTTCTACATCTAGTTACCTTCAGATTCATGGAAGAACATATACTGGAGAGAAGCCCTATGAGTGCCAGCAGTGTGGAAAAGCCTTCACTCAGTCGTCTGGCCTTTACTCACATGAAAAACTTCATACTGGATAGAAGCCCTATAAGTGTAAGCTTTGGGGCAAAGCCTTTGCTAGTTCCAGTGACCTTCAAAGATATGGAAGAACACATACTGGAGAGAAGCTCTATAATTGGAAGCAATGTGGAAAAGCCTTTGTTACATCTGTTCAGCTTTATTTACATGAAGGAACACATCATGCAGAGAAATTGTACTCATGAAAACAATTGGCAAAGTCTTCTGTTAATAAAGTTTCCCTTTTAACATGTAAGTTTTCTGTAGAAAAATTCTTTGAATGTGAAATTTGGGAAATCAGTATTGTTACAAAGAGAAGAAAGATTCATTGATTCTGATATATAGCACTATCTATCTATCTATAAATTGTACTTGGGATTTAGTCTGAGGTCCCTCCATCACTGAGCCATATTCCTTTTACTTTTTATTTTGAGACAGGGACTTGTGGAGTTCCTTAGTGTCTTCCTAAGTTGCCGAGTCTGGCTTCACATTTGTGATCCTTCTGCCTGAGCTCCCCGAGACTCTGGGATTCAGGGCCGACACCACCACATCTAACTGAATAATGCTTTAAATGTAAAAAATTTGGAAAATCATTCCATTTTCCCTGGTGCCTTCAAAGCCATTTCACTGACACCGGGGGGGGGGGGATCCTCAGAATGTGGAGGATTGATACATCCTGTTAGCTTCCCATCTCAGCCCTGCTTTCCTTCTCCTATATGAAAGTACTCATGGAGAGAAACCCTGAGAATGTGAGAAATGTGGGAAGTCTTCTAATTTTCCCACTTTTTTCCCAAGGACTGGTAAAATTCATGTCAAAATGAATAAATTGTATGCAAGTAAGAAATACAAAGGGCTCAGGTGTTCTAGTTTTGTTCTGTTGTATGAAAGGACTCATACTGTAGAAAATCCTGTGGATGAGCCATATGGGGCAGTATTCAGCTTTCATGGTTTCCTCCAAAGACAAAAGGATTCACATCAGGGAAACCCTATTAAACAATGTGGTAACAGTTTCACCTTCCCAGCTTCTTTTTGAGTATCATGGGAGAACTCACTCTGGAAAAAAGCCTTGTATATAAAAATGTGGTGAGACCTTCAGTTGTTCCAGTTGGTTTTAGACTTACTCATCAAACTTGAGGGAATTTTTTTTTACTTTATTTTATTTTACTTGTTTTGGTACCAGGGATTTAGCTCAGAGACACTTAACCACTGAGCCACATCCCAGTTCTTTTGAATTTTTTTTTTCAAATAGTTAGACATATTCTCACTGAATTGCTTAGGTCCTCACTATGTTGCGGAGGCTGACTTTGAACTTGTGATCCCCTGCCTCAGCCTGGTTTTTCACTGGAATTAGTCATTCAACCCCTGCAGCAAGGAACCTTTTTTTTTTTTTTCAGGAAACCACTGTATGTGTAAAAAGGGTGTGTGCCTTCATTTTTTTTTGTCTATTTAGAGGTAATGAGTGTGCACCCTGGAGTGGATGTAGGGATTGTTTCAGCATGAAGATGTGAAAGCAATATGTTTCTCCCAGTTAAATATCTCTTCTTGTTAGATTTAATTTTTCTATATTTTAAGTTTTTTTTCATCTGTAGTCATCTCTCACATATTATGCCATAATAAATATTATTATCATCATCATCACCATCATCACCACCACCACCACCACCACCATTATCATCATATCTGGAGTACTTAGGCACTGATCACATCCCTAGATATTTTTATTTCTTAATTTTGTTTGAAGATCCTGGTAAATTCTTTTCAAGAGCCTCAGTATGTTGCTGAGGCTGGTCTTGAACTTGCGATCCTCATTCTATAACCACTGGGATTAGACATGCTACCATGCCCGACTCCTGGGTGTTTCTTGAAACCCTGATGTAAATCAAAATATGCCTTTTTGTGTAGAATTTCCAAGTGTTAACTGGTTAAGAAGCAAGAATTAGTTAATATACATAATGTGTTTATGTATATTAATGCCATTCAATTTCTAAGATTCTAGAATGATTCTGAGCATCATCAGAACATTAATTCACACCTTATACTCTAAATTTTTATTAGTCTGGTTGGACTAAACTGAAGTCCATTTGGAAAAAGTTTATTTTAGATAATTTTTGTTAAAAACAGGGTGGGAGGTCTGTTCAAATATTTAAGGGAACAGACTATTTCTATTAAGACCTTACGATAGGATGAAATTTAAGTAATCACAGTGAGTATTATCAGATTTTTAAAAAACAATTTGTTGTTCCCTCTGTGCACCAGGCATGAGCTAAACAACTTTGCAGAGTCACGGGGGCTATGGACATTGCCTGGTGCTCATGTAAGTGTTCTCTAGAGCACAAGTGAAATGACAAAAGCAAACACCTGGGAGGTGAGTTTTGGCATCCACACATGCACACTCACACCCATGTGCACACACATACACGGGATCAAGTCACCTTTTTCTGTACATACACTCCCTAGTGCAGTTCTTTCTTCCTCACTGTGTAATGCAACTATTGATTTCTTTGATTTTTCTCACAATGTTGCTGCCCACTATTTTTTTTTCTCAAAAATCAGTTGTTCTTTCCTGACTTCACAATTTATTTGTGTCTTTCTAAAGTTTTATTACAGATTATGTATGTTAGTTGAGGCTTCTCCACTCCAGCCTTAAGTGCAGATTAGTGAAATGTCTTTTCCTTTCCCTTTGCTTCCTTCCCTCCTTCAGATTTCACCGGAAGTGCTCCTCCACTGAGCTTCACCATAGCTCCTTTGTTGTTTTCTGAGATGGGTTGAGGCTGGCCCTGAACTTTTGCTCAGCCTGCCTCAGCCTTCTTGCAGCTGGACCATAGAATTGTGCCCTTGTGTGTCCTGCTTCTGGCCTCTTTCTTTTTCTTAATGCCTGTTCGGTCTGTGGATGACTCTGGGACCACCACTGTGTCACTCTTGCTTGTTCTAAGTCTCAGGTGTTTTGTTGTATATAGGCACGTTAAAGAGCATTTAAAAAAAATGTCATTTGTATTTATTGCTTCAAAAGGCACCTTCTCAAAACATTTGAGTTGCCTTCTCTTTCCTTTTTCTGGTGCCAGGGTCCCAATCCTGCCTTGTGCATGCTAGGCAGGTGCTCTAACACCTAGCACTCCCCTAGCTCAGGTGGTGAGTTTGCTGCTTCTGTGTGTGTGGACTCCGCTACTGTCCATGTCAGTAGATGCAGCACTAGAGGGCTTTATTTCACATTTTCAGCTAGTCCCTTTCTTCTTGAAGGTTTTTGACATCAGTGAATTTTAAAAACTGACATCCACTTAGCTTCTCTCCTCATAGTTAATATTAGTTGGAATATGCCAGAAAATCCAGGCTGGACTTCTCTCTGTGTTTAGAGTACCTCAGTAACCCTGAGAATATCATGTGATGATTTTTTTCCTACCCAGTGTGTGACCAAAGGCAAGGTAAGGAGGGTCCCAGTCTGATGTCCTAATGTAGTGGCACTCCCTTCTCCACCTCAGAATCTTAAATAAGCTTCTCCAGAGATTCTCGCCATAGTTTTCTTTAAACACAATGTCAGGAAAAGGTTTTGCAAAGAACTCAAAGTGGGTTAGAACTCAGACTTGATGACCTTACTTCTGCTTTTCTGGGAATGCTTAGAAAACCTCTGACTAATCTCACAAATGGTACAAAAAGCACTTTCTGTGAACTAAAAAAGAAAAAAAAAAACTTTATATAAACTCCTAGAAACAATGTACACCTCCACCCCCTCCCACTGGGTGTAAACAATGAAATTTCAAACTCGAGGTCCAGAAAATTTTAGGAATACCCCTCTAAGTCCTGCAGCTAGTAAGTTGGCTCCCTGAATCTTCCCTGGGTGTCCAGCCTCATCTGCCCCACATCATTAATGGGGCCTCCACTGGTAAAAAATATCCCAGGTCATAGCCAGGAATTCTTGTTTGGACATGAGTCAGCAGGGTCTCTGGTGCGAATTCAGGAGCACTGGATTCAAGGTTTCCAGACACTTTAGAGCTGCAACCTTCTTACCCAGTGGTCATGGCCCACACAAAGTCCACAGTGGGTACAGCACCCCGGAGGTGGTCAGCACTCATGAGGGTAATACCACTCTCAACACTACAGCCAATAAATTCCCAGGAGTCCTGCTTCCCAGGGCTTGCCCTGTGCTGCAGGGGGGTCCTACTTGTTGCTATAATCTTCTTGGTGTCCTTGCTGTGCTCTGCTGGGGTCATTCTACCAAGAAGACCTGGAAACCACTGGACCTGGGATCTGGAGGCACTTGCACAGATGCCCATTTACCCCTGGCCTGATGACCTTCCTGTGCCACCACCACCCAGTCGTGTCTGGATCTGCTCTTCACTGTCTCTTTCTTCCCTGCACTGCCTGAGCTCAGAGTCCCCTCATTCTCCACACTCACATTCATTTTCCTGATGGCTTTGGTGATCACCAGAGACCATGCCCCCTATCGTGGGGCCTCTGGGGCTCCTTCCATCCCTCTCTTTGCACAGGGTCACCCAGGTGTGTGCTGTAGGGATGGCATCTCCCCCTGCTGTGGAGCCTTGTTACACTAGGCCCCGGGTGTGGTGTGTGCCACAGGTTGGGCATCGCACCCTGTTCTGTGGAACCCTGGGTATACTTGGCCCCTATCTCAGTATTCAGCCAAGATAAGAAAGAGCTTATCCAGCAAGAACCTGAGTTCTGATCTGCTGCCAGCATGTGGTTTAAGTGACCTCCATTGACCTGTCCTTGGCCACTGTAGGGAAGACTCTGCAGGTATACCTATTTGTATTTTGCTTCCTGAAACATGCCACCAGGAAGAACTGTGTCATCTCTGTGTGGCTGTGATTTATGATTTAAGGTTTTAGTCATAGTCTGAGGTAACTATAAAACCCATTCAGCCAAACATGAGTCCACCAAGTGGGAAAAGGTTTTGGGGATGCAATGTTTTTTTTCTCTCAATCATTTTTTGTTTGAATATTCCTTCTTTGGTGTTCCACATTAAGGCCTATTTTTGCTTTGACTTGAAATAATTTTTTTGTCAGCAATTTGCTTGTTTTGTCAGTGCCTAAAATATGCATGAGAATGGTAAAATAACCCCTGAATTTGCCAACCCCTAGAATTGATCCAAATAGCATTTGAAAAGGGTCTGCAGTACATACTGTGGAGAGGGCTATTTCTGCTTAGGCTAAGGGATTCACTCACCTGTCCTAAGGATTCAAAGCATCCTGAGAAAAACCTCACCCACAACATATTCAAGAGTCATGGGTCTTGTGTGGTCATTGAGTAGAGTTTCTTATGTACTTGTGTCCAAATATTTTAGATGGCAAACATGATAGAGATCAGTGATTGTCACTGTTATCTTTGTTACCAGCCATTTGCTGCATCTCTCATAGTGTTCATTTGGAAAGGAAGGTGGAACTTCTGATTTTAACAAAAACAGCTTAAGCTATCCCATAGCATTTAGTCTCAAAAGACAGTTTTTGAAACTCCCATGATTACTGAAAACTTTCTGTCCGCCTAATGAGACAGTTTGGCCATTTTCTAATATTTCATCTTTGATTCAGTAGAGATATTGCATAGTGGCATGTGAGCACTTGATGCAGTCTGGACTGCTTTGTAATGAATCCATTTGCCAAAGGCAGGAGTTATAGGCTTGTTACTGGCCAGCATGAGTGCATGCACCTATGCTGGCATGCAGGCATTGTCTGTAGTTCAGCCTTGGTGAGTACATCAGTGCAGGAATCAGGCTCCTGAGAGGGCTACAGAATGTCCTGTGAGGACATGCCTACTGCTTCTGGGCAATAGAGTTGGCATGTCGGCTGCCAGGTGGAGGACCACCTTCTGATGTGTTTGGGTGTGTAGCTGAGCCAGTTGGGAGGATGTACAATGATTTAAATGAGAATTAAAATATTCTTTGCTATACTGAAGATATTATTTGGCACCAAACACCTTAACAAGTAACCTCTTGGAACTTGAGTCTCATGTTTTATTTTATGTATGCATTTTCCCACAAGCTTTTTTTTTTTCTGAAGAGAGAAAGTGGGAGAGAGAGGAAGAGAATTTTTAATATTTATTTTTTAGTTTTCAGTGGACACAACATCTTTGTTTGTATGTGGTGCTGAGGATCAAACCCGGGCCGCATGCATGCCAGGTGAGCACGCTACTGCTTGAGCCATATCCCCAGCCCTACCCACAAGCTTTTGTAGAGTGATGCTTTTGTGGAATAAACTGAGATGAATATAAAGAGGCTTACTAATGGTATAGCATACTAGAAGTTTTGAAGGCCTGCAGCAGACTGAAATTGCAACTGTTGTTATAATTTTATGAAAGACTGTGAAATTCTCAAAATGCTTGTGAATCACCATGTGCTATGGCACACACCTGTACTCCAAGTGGCTTGAGATGCTGAGGCAGGAGCATTGTGATTTCAAAGCCAGCTTCCAGGAAAGAGAAGCACTAAGCAACTCAGCGAACCCCTGTCTCTACAAAAAAATAGAAAAGAAGGCTGGGATGTGGCTCAGTGGTGGAGTGCCTCCAAGCTCAATTTCTGTTACTCTCCACAAAAATTCATTAGGCAACAAGTTTTCATAAACTGTATGATGGGTGGATGGGCTCATACATTATATTGTTTTATGGGTTTTAAAAATATAGATATAGCAAGGGACTTGACAGGAAGCTTCCTGCTCTAGGACACCTCAGTAATTGATAGTCTCACAAGCGGCCATCGTCTCCTTATCATGAAGTGGTTGTGAAAGCTTCTGCTGTGCAAGGGTCTCTGAACGTGCTAAGAGTTCCTGTCTTAGAGATTTTGGGTGGAGGAAATCCATATGGAGGTCTCTGATTTTTAGATGATGTCACTGGGGAGATCAAGTGAGACTGATAAGGAAAAAAAAAAACGTTGTCACATGGTCAAGTGCAGCCTAAAAGATGTCAGATTTTCCTGTATTTAAGGAGTGTGTCAGGGACATTTGTGAAAGACTGATGAGTAGTCTGAAAATTTATATGGTCTTTTCAGTGGTAAGAACAATTTGCAGTAGAATGCTATTGAAAAAGAGAAAACAGAAAATATTAGCCAAATCTGAGACCAAAATATATTCCAGTTGTTGATTAGACAGGATTAGTAATTTAAATTATATTTGGTATTGGGTGTGGATACTTATAGATGGGACCACATCATCAATGAGCAGTAGTGTGCCCCAGGCAAAAGTTAAGATAGAATATATCTGTGTTTCATTGTTTCACTGTGATGATTAATGCTACTGTGTTGAAATATTTCAGGATACCCAGATATAATTCTCATTTTTCCAGATTTAATGAACTAGACAATATTAGACTATTAAATATTCTGAGATCACTACCCCAGCTCTCTAGGAACCCAGTTTTATAGCCCAAAATATGCAATGAGGGGTGTCTTGAGAACTTACAGATAACAGGATTTTGGCAAGCATAACACAAAGGCAGACAGTAGGTTAATGAACTACATGGCTTAACATTTCAAGGTAGGGAATAAATTCAGATTCCAACATCAGAATTCATGAGGTGCTGAACAAGGAGCCTCTACCTCAGAGCAAAGACTATCCAAAGAACCCTGGTCCTTGGAAAGACCCACAGAGCACTCCTAGGTACATACCCACCCTGCTGAGTTGTTTGTCTGCAAATAATGGGAGAAATCTTCAGAGCCAGGTGTCCCTGACTCAGTCAGGCTAGGTGAGGACCCATTGCCACCCCCTAGCAACCACCAATGAGCATGAGACAGGAAAAATACCTGGGATGCCAGATGACCCTCCCTGTAGTTATGGTGGTTGATAACATGTTGGGAAACCATGTAGTTCAGCACATACTCCCCTTGTGGCTTAAATCAATCAGTTCAATGGAATCCTCCTATTGTACTAACCAATCACCCTTACCCAACTTGTTCCCACCAGTGAATATGCTAATCGTGTTTTAGAGTTGTTTTATGATTTTTGCAGGGTGTGTGATGATTTGCTAAGAGATGCTACGACATATGTGGGGTCCCTGCCTTCCCCAAAGAGTGTATAAGACTGCTGCAAACGCTGGGCTCAGGAACTTTCAGTGTCACCATTTGCTGTGTGCATGCAGAGGACCCAGCTAGCTCGCCATAAACACTTGTTTGCTGCATACATGGATCTTGGTGTCTGATGGTGGTTTGGGGGTCCTGAATTGGAGCATAAGGGTACCACTGAAGTTTCAGAGAGGGTTGTTGTCTGCTCAGGAGGAGCCAGGTATGGGTGACTTCAAGGGATGTGCAGGCATTCTAAGCAAGGTTAGAAAACACAGTAACTTATAGTAAAACAGAAATTAGTTTTCATGAGTTTTGGATGAGATGGCTCCCAATCTTAAGAAGGAATTAGAAGGAGTTTGAGAGTTTCATTCTCAAACTCATTACATTTATGCTCCCACCCACCTTCTTTGTACCACAATAGAAAAAAGGGCTGGGGGTGGAGCCCAGGGGTTTTGTATCCCTGCCATGGATTCAATGGGGGGGGGTTGTTGGGGGTGCACCTACAGTTGAGTTCTCAGCCCTCAAGGGTTATGTGGCCACTATTCCACACTTGGGGAAATGTGACTGTTTATATATAAGCCCCCCTCCCCATTCTCATTGGCAATATTGGTAAGTAGACTGAATTTGGGCCAGTGTACAAGATGTGAAAGACTTCACCAATTCAAGTGAAGAGTAAGAAATAAAATTGTATTTACTTTCCAGGAAGGGCAGATACTGAAGCCAGAAATAGACAGGCAGTCAGTATAGACAGGTAAATGGAGTCAGGTCTGATCTAGGAGGCCAATGTTGAGTGAGTCTGGCAAGTTGGAGACTGTCCCCTGAGGGATGGAAATGTTAATCCCTTCAGAGCCCTTGCTCCACCCTCATCAAGGACCTGCCCTTGCTCCTTCCTGTTGCTAAGGTAGCCTGTCCCAGGAATTGCCCCTCCCTACAGGGGGCTATAAGGTTGTTAATGTGTCCTTGGCTGCTGCATCCTGCCCTTCCCCCTTCAGCCCCGCTGTTTGTCACCTTTGTGCCATCTCACCAAGCATTCCTGGGCCTAGTCACCAAGGCAGGAAGGAGAAAGATAAGGGGAAAGGCATGGAGAACACAGGAAGCCTAGGACTCATAGAAAGCTGAACACCTTGCTTCTGGTGATTCCAGGATACCAGCTATGGTCCCCCCTCTTTCCTGGGGAGAAGTCTGTATTACTTCTTTTAAAATGAACCCTGCTTTGTGTGCTTGCCTGGGCTTGCTTCTCTAATGTTCAAACTTCAACGTGTGAGGGAGCAGAACTCCTCCCCCGTAACCAGCGGTATCAACACCACAGGCCATATGGGCCCCAAGTGGGGTTTCCTATGCAGGCTTTATGGGCCGAGCTGAGCAGGGTTATTGTTTCTTTCTGGTTTAACTATCAGTTGAAACCCAGGAAGCTGAGAGCCCTGGGTCAGCAGCTAGGGATATGGTGCTTACCAGGCAGGAGCAGGTGGGCTTGTGGCTTTTCTTGAAAATGTTGGTGGCTCTGAACCATTGACATGGATAGAACACATGGGACAGGACCCTTCCTGAGAGGTCAATTCAGGTCAGCCTGTGCAATGGGGTTATGTGTCTCAAGGCGGCATGTGACCATGATCTCACTGATATTTTATGAGACCCACAGATGCCTGAAGTTGCAGCCAGGTTTAAAGTTAGGTAGTGTAGTTAGGTAAATCGGGTCTGATATGGAGTAAGATCCAAAATGGAGGCCATGATTAGAATGAATTCCTGGAAAAGTTGAACAACTCTTGGAATATTAATTAAGTCCCGGAAAAGCCCAAGGCCAAAGCCCATCCCAAAGAAGTGTTAATGACTGTCCCCAGCAAACTTGAAGATGCTGACTCAAAAATCATTCCTGCCCTGAATACTCCTTTGGCCCACCTGTGCCCCACCCTTGACAGAACAAAGGACAGGAATGTGACAGGAATGCCGGAGAGCTAAATGAAGATTTCAGCTATAAAAATGGGAGACAACCATTTCATCTCTTGGGTCCCCTTCTTCCACCAGGAGAAGTCTTTTCTGCAGTCCTTTAATAAACTTCTATTTTCCACTCTGACCTTGCCTGGGCGTGCTTCTCTGGTGTTATTCTTCAACATTGGGGAAGCAAGGACTCATCACTGGTCAACAGCGGTAACAAAGTCACAGGTGACACCAAACATGCATAAACTTTGCCCTCTACACGCATGCCTATGACTGAATTAAGGACCCCCCAAAGACCATGAGAGACCAAGATCTATGTAAGCAGCAAAGAGGTGTTTATTGCAAGCTAGCTCCGTCCTCTGCGTGCACACAGAAACTGGTGATGCTGAGATGCCTGAGCCCAGGGTTTGCAGCAGTTTTCCAAACTCTGGAGAGGGCAGGGACTTCACATACATCATAGCATCTCTTAGCAAATCATCACACACCGCAGGAAAATCATAAAACAACTCTAAAACATGATTAGCACATTCACTGGCAGGAACAAGTTGGGTAAGGATGATTGGCTAGTAAAAGAGGCGGATGGTTTAAGCCATGAGGGGGTACTTGCTGAACTACATGGTTTCCCAACATGTTATCAACCACCATAAACTACTGGGAGGGTCATCTGGCATCCCAGGTATTTCAGTGTCTCATGCTGATCGGTGGCTGGGGGGGGGGCTTGCTATGGGTTCCCACCTAGACTGAGTCAGGGACACCTGGCACAGCAGATCTCTCCTGTTATTTATAGATAGACAACAAAGCAGGGTGGGCATTAGCCTAGGAATGTTCTGTGGGTCTTTCTGAGGACAAAGGACAGGCACTCTTCCTTGGACAGGCTTTGCTCTGAGGTCGAGGCTGGCTTTTCAATTAGCCTTTCTATAACAGCCCCTGAAGAGAGGGCTAAGGACATGGTGCCCTGGTCTTCCTGGTGTAGCTTCACTGATCAAAGTTCCTTTCCTGCTTTTCATCATGAACTTTTCTGTTTGGTTTTGGGGTAAACAGATGACCTGATGTGTGGAATCACCAGAGTGAGGTCGTTTCCTACAACTCCCCTAATAGTGGAATGTAGAACTTGGACATTAAGCACAAGGCATCCATTATATTTCCAGCCCACATTGCTGCCTAAGAGGATTGACTCCCCTCCCCTGTTTTCCCCCTTTCTGCTGGGGAGAGAACACTGAGTGAAATCACCAACACAATTGCTTCCTTTCTTAGCTCATGCTATATCCTCAAAAAAAGATCAGTGGTAGAAGGTGATGAGAATTACTGCAACTGTTTTTATTTTTAGATATCATACATGTGTGATATATGTGATATCTTTAAATATTGTTTTAAAACTTTTGAGACTATGTCTTGATAAGTTGCCTGAGGTCACACCAGCTGATATTATATATGTATATAGGTATCTTTGTCTTTGAGGTTCTGTGGGATAATCCCTGTGGGGCTCAACCTCTGAGCTAGATCCCCAACTCTCTTTATTTTATTTTAAGCTAGGATCTCCCTGTTTTTGAAGCCAGATTGAAAGATCTGTGTAGCTAGATAAATGGAGTCTAATATAAGGTTCAATAAAAAAAAAATGGAATCTTACCTGAGCCTGGGAAACCAAAAAAAAAAAAAAAAAAAAAAAAAACACCTGAGGAGTAAGTTTTCATGTCCCCATAGCCTTGGGCAGGTCCCAAATAAGGTTAAAGAAGTAGCTCCCAGTAAAACAGGGAGATGCTAATCAAACCCCCCTAGGCTGTTCCTGCCCAGGTTTCTGCTCCACGCCCCACTAGTCCACGAGTTCCCCACCCTCTGTCCTTCCCACCCATATCCCCTACCATGTGCACAATAAAGGGAAACAAAGGACAGGAATGTGGGAGGACAAAGAAGACCTTAGGTTTAAGAGGGAGAAGACCTCCCCCTTCCAGGGATTCTGCCTTTTGGGTCCCCTTCTTCCTGGGGTGGGGGGAGTCTTTTGTGCTTTCTCTGATGAAAGCCTTCCACTTTCCACTCTCCACCTGCTTCTCTGGTGTTATACTGCAGGATTCGGGGGGAACAAGGACTCCTCACGGTAAACAGCATTAACATTTGTCAATGCTCACCTGAACTTGGGCTCCTCGTGCCTTAGACTCCTTAAGTAACTGTTTTTTGTTGATTTTTTAATTGTTTTTTTTTTTTTTTTCTTTCTGTGGTGAGGTTAAAACGCAGGGCATCACCCGTGCTGGGAAAGCACTCTCCCTCAGCCAGAGCTCAACCCCAGATGTTACCATTTGTACCAAGTTCAAGCAAAGGCTTGCCACCTGGATTAGTTCCCAGCCCAGGAAAGAAGATCCACCTGAAAAGGGCTGGGGCAACTCTAGGCAATTTTGGTTAGTGATTGGATAACCTTAGCTGTCAGTCACAATGCAGAGGCCAGACTAGAGGAGGCCCATTAAGGATGCTGGGGTGGAACTGTCCAATCAGGTTCCTGGACAGAGGGGAAAGGCGGGCTTCCGCAATCTCGCGGGGTTTTCTTTCTCACCAACTCTGCTCCTTCCCACGTGCTCTGCCCAAAAGGCCTGAGTGGTTCTGAGCAGGCTGTGTTCCCCTTGATCTCGGCTGCCTTGAGGTCCTCGAGAGAACTCCAGGTCCCCTAGAAAGACAAAAATGGTGAGTTTGTGTCCAGGGCTGAAGGTACCTGCCTTGGGCCCCCTCAAACGGGTGAGCTGCAGAGCCTGGCAGAGTCACCTCTGGAGGTGGCCCTGGGCCCTGTCCCTTGGCTTCCATTGTTGGATGGGCTTCTCAGGTGCCCAGCTTCCCCTCCCCTCCCTGCTGCTGGTGGCCCGCCCCACTCTTCCAAATGTGTAGGAAGCAGGATCCCAAATCCACTTTCCTTCCCCCAGTTTAGTTCCTCCAAAAGCTGCTGGAGGTCTTTCAAATTGCAGTTACCTGCTGCATCCTAAAATGCCACCATCTTTTCCACTTCCCGTCATAAATATCTGGTCTTCCTCCTTTGTTTCAAATGGACACAGCCTACTAATTTTCACTTTTTCTCTACTGATATACTGCAAAGAATATTTTGTTTTTGTATTGAAGTTCAAAACTAAAGAAGCTTTATCTGAAATCCTCAGGCATACCCCCTCCCAAATTAAAAAAAAAAAAATATGAGATGTTATCCCAGTTGCTTGGGACATTGCCCTCCAACTTCTTTTTTTTTATGAGAGAGAAATTTTAATATTTATTATTTTTTTTAGTTTTGGGCAGACACATCTTTATTTGTATGTGGTGCTGAGGATCCAACCCAGGCCGCATGCATGCCAGGAGAGTGCACTACCACTTGAGCCACATCCCCAGCAAAGCCCTCCAACTTGTGATCCTCTTGCCTCAGCCTCCTGAGTCCCTGGAATTACAGGCCTGTGCCACTGTCCCTGGCAAGAATAACACTTTTGTTTTCTTTTTCTGAATATGATACTTGAGGGAAAAGAATAGTCACTTGACACATGCTGTGTTCCGATAACATAGCTACTTTAAATGAAATAAGGCAGTGGGTTATTGGTACTAGGGATAGTGAATCTTTGTTTACATCCACAGCCCTTTTTTGTTTGTTGGTTGTTTGTTTTTGGCAGAGTTATTTATTTATTTTACTTTGTTTCCATTACTTATACATGACAGTAAAATGCATTTTGACACATTATGTGTAAATAGAGTGTAACTTCTCCTTTTTCTGGTTGTACCTCGTGTCCATTCACACTGGTCATGTAGTCTCATATGCAAATAGGATAAAATGTCTGATTTATTCTCTTGCCCTTCATCTCCAGCCCTTTTAAATTTTGTTTTCAAAGTGGATCTGGCCATGTTGTCCAGCCTCGCCTGGAACCTGTGATCCTCCTGCTTCAGCTTCTCTAGGTGATGGAATTAAAGGCACTGGCCACCATACCTGAGGAAAATAGTTTATTTTGACCCAAATACTAATGACCATACTCAGGAATGTGTATTCAACTTATCCTGAATAATGTATGTGTTTTAACCAGGAAGAGATTACATTTTTTTTAAATACCAGGGATTGACCCCAGGGGTACTTAAGCACTGAGCCAGATCTGCAGCTCTTTTTATATTTTATTTTCAGACATGATGTCACTAAGTTTCTTAGGGCCTCACTAAGTTGCTGAGGCTGGCTTTGAATTTAGCTGTTCTCCTGACCTAGTCAAGCTGCTGGGGTTACAGTTGTGCCCCACTGTGCTTGGCTGACAAGGTCATTTGTAAAGGAAAGTTTTGTATGAATACATTAACCAATTGCATTGGTAGGATCATCAGATGAGTGGCTAAAGAAAAAAAAGCGGGGGGAGTTTCTGTTAAATACATTGTTAACTTTGGAAGATGGTGGTGATATGTCAGGTAAGGTTGGTAATATATTCTGAGAAGTGCATTTGTTTTGAGAATTTGGGACTAATATAGAAATTAAGGTAATTGGCTATGAAAGGGCTTAAGATATCAGATGAGAATTTTTGCCATCCATCCAGGACCCCATTTTACTATCCTCATGGCGGTGTAGTTTCCCAAAGTCACGTGGTCTGAAGGTTCATTGATATAGAGCAAGTTCATGGAGAACTTCAGTTCATACCTGGGAAAATCCTGTGCTTCTCTCTTTATCTTTCTTAGGTATAGACAGCATATCAGATTTCTCAGGCTGGTTTTCTTTTGGTACCTCAGAGAGTCCTATGTTCTCAGCCACTATCCATTCCTGGGTTGCCACCATATGCCCACAGCTGTCCTGTGCCCTGCATGGTACAAGGAACTTTAGGCCCTGGGTCAGCTCCTCTTAGAGGACAGCCTAAGTTGTGAGGTACAGCGTCTTGGGGGCTCAGCTGAGGTCTTGGGTCTAAGGAATGTCCCGGAACAGGCCTCATCTAGACAGCTAACTTCTTGGGATCTTGTTTTCCCCAAGCCTTGTTCCCTTTCCTTGGAGACAGGTGGACAGTCAGCCTGTGAATGCTGGTGGTGAGAGGCCATGTCACCAGTGATTCCTGACCCTTGCATTCTCTCACAGTGTGGAAGAGCAAAAACTCTCCCAGAGCATAAGGACCAGCCACCCCCGTGCAGTGCTCTGCAAATCTGAAAAGCCTCATAGCCTGGAGTCATGGCCTAGATCTCCCCGGAGAGTGATCATGGAGTATTTCAGTGAGCATGCCCAGGTGTGAGGATGTCCCAGCTGGCAGGGGGACCTTCCCTGCCTCTTGAGCCTGATATGTTTGCTCCCTCAGCAACAGCCATCTGTGGTTATCACTGTGAAATGATCTGCTCACTTATCTGAGGCCCAAGTTTATTTATTCAGAACCAAATATGATGAAATATGATGAAAGAGTGAAAAAAGAAGTGGAATAAAAAAGCCTACTTACATTTCCATTTAGTTAACATTCTAATTTATGGCAAGGTGCAGTGGTGCACAGTGGTACTCCTTACTTCTAAAGAGGCTGAGGCAGGAGGATTGAAAGTTTGAGGACAGCTTTAACAATTTAACGAGACCCTTAAATCTTGGTGAGACTTCAAAGACTTGGGATGCAGCACAGTGGTCAACTGCCTCTGGGTTCAATCGAAAGAATCAAAAAGAAAAAAAAATGTGCCTTATCTTTAATCCACCACTTTGGGAGCTGGGCTGTTAGATTATAAAATTTGGGAGTTACTTGAATACTCTGTCTACACTCACTGTGATCACTATAAGATTTTGACTGATCTTAAATATGGTCTCCTATTTTCATTATTAGAAGTAGTTTTTTTTGTTGTTGTTTTGTTTTTTTAATTTCACCAAGAAGCACAGCACACCTGGCCCTGGATTTCACAGAATTTTCTAAATTGCTCAGGGGTTTTCAGAGAGTGTAGATCATGGGAAAGTTCAGTCTCCTTAATCTTGGTAAGAAAGTATATTGTCTTTCTATTAATTTCATTGTATTTTATGCCTCTCATTTTGTATTTTTCCGATTATAAACATTTTTTGTCATTCATGTGATGTAGTTTAGTAGAGTTATATTGTGTGGGGTTTTTTATGTGTGTGTGTGTGTGTGTGTGTGTGTGTGTTTGTGTGTTTGTGCCCTGCTTCATATTGAACCCAGGGCCTCATGCATGCTTGGCAAATGCTCTACTGTTGAACTATATCCCAGCCCAAGAAAGTGGACAATTATTGATTTATTTACTTATGTATTAAGTGGTGGGATTTAAGCCAGGAACTTGCTCCTGCTTGTTGTCATTCAACAAATACTTTCAAGTTGGTGAAAGAATTTTTTGATGATGGGTGTGTGTTTTCCTAGGGATTAAACCCAGAGGAACTTGACCACTGAGCACATCTCCAGCATTTTTTATTTTTAAATTTATTTTTAATTTTGTTATAGTTGGAGATGGACAGAATACCTTAATTGTGTTGATTTTTTTTTTTTTTTTGAAATCTAAGTTTCAAACCAAGTGCCTCAAACATGCTGGGAATGTGCTCTGTCACTCAGTGACAGCCTCTTTTCCTGATTGTAATTTTTGATTAAGACCACGTCTGACTGTGTTTCTGATGGTTTTGCTCCATTGCTGAGACTGGCTTCAGTCTTGTCATCTTTCTGCCCTGACTTTCCTAGTTGCAAAAATTTTAAGGGGACTCCACCAAACCAGGAGTTATAATGAGATAAGTCACCCCATTTCTCTCAAAATGGAAACAGTATTGAAAATCAGTTTCCTTGCTTTTCTTCATAGTTTTGAAATTTGCATATATAACTCTTCCTCTTTCCTTTACTCATTCATTATTATGGAAAAGGTATTCAGGATGTAATATTGTTTCTTCTATATATATTTGTGAATCTTCCATGGTGTGGTAGTTGATTCATTTTTTATTGAATTTATTTTTCAGAGCAATTGTAGTCTTATATAGTACATTAGTTAGGGTTCTCCATTGGAACAGAATCAACAGGAAGAATGAATACAAAAAGGGGATTTGTTAGATTGTCCTAGGTGACCAGAAGCTGGAGAGTCCTGTGTGGCAGTCTGCTGGCTGGGGAGCTGGAGAACTAGTAGCTGTGCCGCCCAAGATGCTGAAGCCTCTGAACAAGAGGGATCAATGGTGCTACCCTAGTGTGAGATCCAATGCTTCTGGAAACTCCCTGGAGAATCACTGGCAGAATCAGCTCTGGAAGAGTAAAGAAGGAAAAGTTGATATCCTCAGGCAATCACAGCAGCAGTGGAAAACCCATCTGTGTAGAATCCAGCTTGCATCTGCAGCTGCTACCATGTTCTTGCAACTTTTATTCCATGCAAGACACCATCCTATGTGGATGACATTACCCACACTAAGGGAGGTTTTCCAGTTTGCTATCCCACATGCCAATCACTCCTAGACACAGCCTCATGGACACACCCAGAAGCCTATTAATCATTAGTGTCTCTTAATTCCATCAAAGTGAACATTCCAGTGAACCATCACCCATAGTATCATACACCTCTTCTCTCTAGCTTATAGTCTCCAGTGTTTTCAACATCTTGTACTTGGTATGCAATTCTTTTTATTAATTTCTAGATTCACTTAAGTAATGTTTGTGGAGGTATTTTGCATTTATGATCATGAGAGTAATTCATGGCTTCCTCATTTTATCAAGATAATTTTGATAATAATGTAACATATGCCTCCAAAGGAATTAGAAGGTGTTTCCTGTGCTTCTTCATTCTCAAAACAAATGTAGAAAATTGGTGGCAGTTCTGGAGTGTCTGGTGGCAGCCTGTAGGATGTCTAAAAGTCCTACATTTCACTTTTCTGATGGTAATGAGTTATTGAGTCAGTTTCTTTAGTAGGCAGAGGCTCATGTGTTTTGTGTATTTGTCCTTCTGTGTACGTTGTAAGAGATAGTCTCTCTGAAATTATTGGGCTACTTCCTCTAAGTTATCAGATTTGTGTCAAGTGCATGTTTATGATATTATTGAAGAGCCCATGGATGGTAATGGTGGCTATTTTAACTCTAATGGGTAGTGTCTGTGTCTTCAGGTTTCTTATTTGTTTAATGTTATTGTATTTCTCATACCTTTCTTCTATTTATTTACTTTGATGTTCTGGTATGGATTCAACCCAATGTCTCACTGGTGCTATATGTGGTGCTGAGAATGAAACCCAGTACCTCACACATGCAAGGAGAGTGAGATACAGCTTCGCCCCTGCTGATTTCTTGATTGTGGTTTCACCAACACCCCCTCTTACCCGCCTGTGCTTAATGAATACTTACCTTGCTCTTTTTTCTCTCCTTTCCTTAAGTACAAGGGTCAATGATTGCTTTCATCTCTTCTTTTCTGGAATGTGCTTTGGATGCTGTAGTGCACCATCTGTGCTGTTTCCCATTTTGGACTTTTATATTTCATTTTTCTCAACATGGTCACATTTGCCCTTAAATCACCTCTTCCTCCTGTGTCTGTTTAGAACCCTGTGTTGCATCTCCCATTGCTTAGAGGTTTTCCAGCTGCTTCTGATCTGATTTCTGCTTTAACTCCCATGTTCTTTGAGCCTACTTGGGATTTCACTGGCATTGCATACTTGTTGAGGTGAGGCTTATGGCTCAGAATGTGGCCTGTTCTGGGTGGTGGTACTGTGATCCTGAGAAGGCTGTGTGTTTCACGTTGACTAATGGCCAGGGAAGCCTTCCTGTCTTTTGCTCTGCTACATGATCACAGACCCAGCAGTGTTGTGGTGAGGTCTCCCAATGTAGCAGTTTATTCTTCCCTGTCCTGGGGACTTTGTATGTCTCTGCCTGATGTATTTTGACTTTTTTTCAGGTGCATGCATAATAACAATTCAAGAGAGTTACTTGAAAATTTAGCCTAGGGCCCCCACATCCTTTTAATCCTAGCAGTTCAGGACTCTTAGGCAGGAGGATCACAACTTCAAAGGAAGGTTCATCAAGTTAGGCACTGAACGACTTAGAGAAATTCTCTCTCAAAATAGAAATAATTAAAAATAAAATAGGGCAGTGAATGTGGCTTGTTATGCACCCTTTGGTTCAATCCTTGGTACAAAAATATAAACAAACAAATGAATAAATGAATAGAAACATAATTTATCCCAGGGATTCTGGAGTCTTGTCTTACTCAGGCATGGTCAATCTCACGTCTGTTATTTTCCACTCATGAGTTATGTTTTGCTGTTCCTCAGTATTCTTTGTATATTTTTTTAAGTGAATGAAATATGTTTCTTGGGGCTGGGGTTGTGGCTCAGTGGTAGAGCACTTGCCTAGCTGCATGAGGCACTGGGTTTGATTCTCAACACCATATACAACTGAAAAAAGTTCCATCAACAACTAAAAAATAAAAAAAGAAAATGTGTTTCTTCCTTTTTTCCTATTCTGTGGTTTCTGTTTGTTGAAGGCTTCATGCCTTTGCCTAGAGACTAGGTGTCTGAGCTATGTTTAGCAAATTATTTTGTATTCAGCTCCTTTGAACAATTTCCCTGAATGCTAGATCATCCAACAGAATGAAAACTGTAGCAGTTTCAGGGCTGACAGGCTGTGGTTTTGCAGACTGACACCCACCAGCTGTGCTCTCTGACATGTCACCATGAGGGCTGGCAACAGCTGCAGGTACCTATAATGCAGTAGCAGATGCAGCCAACAAAGTAGCAGAGAAAGAACAATCCCTCTTCAGGTTGAGCATAGTAAAAGTCCCAAATGTGTATGAGTCTTTAGGCCATTGGCAAGCTTGTTCCCATATAAGAAATAAAAAATTCACTCTCCAATATATTGCCCCAATTTTCTTTCTTGATGTCCTCAAAGCTTGTTTATGTATAAAAGTAAAAGCCATGATGTTCTCTGGACTCACGCTTTGGGAATTATTTTTCTGGGCTGTAGTGCCACTAATAAACTGTTGATGCCAGATCTCAGTGTCCCCTGGCCTCATTTCTCCGTACACCAGAAACTAGAGAATAACAGTAGAAACAGCAAAACCTCACTTGTCTGGTTTTTGTGAGTAGTTGTGCTGGTGCCTGTGCTTTAATACACAGTGGTGCTATTTAAAGCTCTGCTATGCCTTTGCTCTGCAGATTCCTACCTGGAGAGCATCCAGTGCTGAGCATGTGGGTCATGGTCCTCTTTTTAACGTTTCCTCCTAGTCTGTGTGAACTTCCTTCTTTCATCAGTATATCTCGGTGGTTTTATTTGGGGGGCATACTGTGGAGTAAATCCTCGGGTTCTTAACCACTGAATCAAATCCTCAGCACCTTCCCCCTTAACTTTTATTTTTGTTAACTTTTATTCAGGATTTTACCAACCTGCTTAGGGCCTAACTAAGATGCTAAGGCTGGCATTGAACTTGAGAACCTCTTGCCTCAGCTTCCTAGACCTGGAGGTTTTTAAAACCTGATTTTTAAAAGAAACTCTCTGAAGCTTTCTTGGTCAAATTTTAGGTGATGGTTGAGTGGGTAGACAATAGTTTGCTTTCTTGCTATTTGCAGGCTGTTTGTTTACTTAAATCCTTTTAAGGAATTTCTGCCTATATTTTATAGTGATTACTTCTGATGAAGAAGATTGAGAGTTGGTTTTAGGTGTTAATATATTTCCATGGCTGAGCTGGGGTTGTGGCTCAGTGGTAGAACACTCACCTAGTACATGTGAGGCCATGCGTTCAATCCTCAGTACCACATTTTAAAAAATAAATGAATAAATAAAGGTATTGAGTTCAATTACAATTAAAAAACAAAATATTTAAAATATATATATTTCCATGGTGATTTTAGTATGAATTGCCCAAAGTGGAAGAAGATATGCTGTGTGTAGTCTGGAGTGTTAGAGGGTCGGGCTGAAGGGATCATGAAGGTCAAACCATGGTTGCAGCACTGCACTCTTCCATATGACTGCTTCACGGAGCTGTTGGGAAACTTTCAGGGCTTTGGGGCATGATGACATTGTTGTTCTGATGGTTTGGCTTGGTTTCCACTTCTGTTCTATTTCATGGCTGTACTGAGATGATTCCAGGCTCCCTGCTGTGTCATTTTGCTCTGAATGTTGAATTTTTTTTCTTTCTTCTAATCATTAGGGAATTGTATAACTTGTTCTTCTACAAAACTAAATTTCCACAAGTGCAATGGTGCATGATTGTATTCCTAGCAGCCTTGGAGGATGAGGCAGAAGAATTATAAGTTTAAATGCTACCCTCAGCCTCTCACAAGGCTCTGAGGAAGTTTTTGAGTACTGTGTCAAAATGGCATGTGTGCTGGGGATGTGGCTCAGTCATTAAGTGCCCTATAAATAAATAAAATAAAATTTCTTGTAAGCTCATTAAATGTGTTTTAGTGTTTTACATTTGAATGTATAGTAAATGGATCTTTGTCTACAGAATTGAGGATATAGTGCCTTTGGCCACCCAGATTCCAGTTTGCCTGGACCATCATTGTGATCTGTATCCAAGACACCTGCTCTCACTCATCTTTCCATGCTGTGAAGGCCAGCCCACTGAAGCCTTCCTCATGGTCTCTTGCTCACCTGTGCTGATACTGTGCTGCTCAGGAGATCACATGTTTTAAGTCCTTGAGAATGGTTCTATGTCAGTGGCAGGGGCACCTTCTGGTAGGTGATATTTTTGGCTGTTCCATCATGCAGCAGACATCATAGTATTGTTATAATTATACATGGAGTGGCGTGTTTCACAACCAAACTGTGTTAGGTAGATGAGGATTCTGGGTTGAAACTCTGCTTCTTTACACACCCTGTAAATGCTTCTGTCTTAGGTTTGTTTGCACCACCATCATTACAGGCAGGAGGAAATTCTTTCACAATAGACACCAGTGCACATGTGGCCCACTCTTGACCAAAGTGTCCTTGAGTGGAACATGGCTATGTGGAACATGACCTTATGGTAGTGAAGTGACTGCTTTTCAGTAGGTTATTGACAATCCTTGCACATTCACTGTTGCTGTGAGATTTAGAAATTTGTGTCTACTGTTCATTAAGAAAAATGTTTTGAGACTTATAAAACCTTGCAATGTTGTTGTTTGGGCAAGGTGACATCTTTGGGTCATTGAGTTATAACTAAGACATGTTCCATCTTTCCACTTACCTCATTCTGCTTTGACAGTAACCTTGAGAAATCATTAAGTTTTTGTGTTTTTTAATCATTGTGCATGTTTTCTATTTTATTAATTTTGTTATGGAGAAATGCACCTGCAAATATCTAGTTGTTCTCTTCGTGTAATCCCACAAGATGAACGCAATCCCCAGTTCACAAATTGTGGCAACCCGAGTGTCAATTTGTCTATATGCTGTCTGTACGGGAATCTTCTTTGTGATCCATGCTCAGAAGTCATGGGTGGGGACTGTTCTAGGCATTTCCTTAAAGAAAGAACAATAGACTTTCAGAAAGAATCAAGAGATCAGCGAGTGCAGTGTTGTCTATATTAAGAGTGCAGGCACAGTGACCCACTGTGGTTGGCAGAATCTCTCTCAATTGCTGAGTTCTATGATTGCAACAATTTCATACTCTGTCAGCTTTCTTTCCTAAGGGTAAGTACTATTGGGGATGCTAATATTAGCTCTCCACAGCAGAGAAGGCTGTTAGGACATGTAATAGAGGTGTAACCAACAAAGTGACTCATGATACTGCCTTACTTCCTGTGAACTCACAATGGAAGGGAGTAAAACACTTAGTTGCTTGCCTTCTGAGTGGCCAAATTCTAGTGTTGAAATTTTTGTGAGGAATTGAGTGCAGGAAGGATTTGATGGAACAAATCATGGAATTAATCAGAAATTCATAGAATCCTGTGGACATCAAGCATGTTGAGTACATATTTCTTCTGCTGTCAATCTCTCCTGACCTCCACTATACATTTATGGGATATTTTAGATCTCAATGAGCTTTGAGGATGTGGCTGTGAACTTCACCCAGGAGGAGTGGGCATTGCTGGATCCTTCCCAGAAGAACCTTTACACAGATGTGATGCTGGAAGTCCTCAGAAACCTGGCTTTTATAGGTAATAATGATGTTTTTTTTTTTTAATTAATCTACTAGAGAACTCATGTTTATTTTGGTCATTTATTTAGAATATAAAAAGGTTATCAGTTATTGAATTATTGCAGCATAAAAGGCACCTACGATTTGACAAACCATTCTGTCTCCTAAAAATTCATAAAGATTGTTCTGGTTTCTCATTTTAGGAAACAAATGGAATGAAAAGAACACTGAAGATGAGATCAAAAATTTTGAGAGCATTCTAAGGTAATTGTGCTCACAAGAGAAATACTTGAGGGAATCTGAGAATGTCATATAATTTTTAAAACAGACCAACCCAAGAAGTATGCACAATTTGAAATGTATTTATTCTTATAATATTTTTCCCAGAAATATATACTTAGCTGTAACAGATATTCAGTCTTTTCAAAGTACTTGGCATGCCAAAAGTATATGAAATTCATGTGAATATCACTATTTGGATAATCACCATAGGGAAGCTGCATTGCAAAGGATTGTTTCCTTTCAATCTCTTGATTTTGAGGCAATTTGAACACATCAGGAAACCTCACCTTTACCTGATGTTGATAGTAATGTAAGCCTAGATCCTATAAATAAGTATAAAATCATGAATGAATCAAGCATTGATAATGTGCTGGTCATTCTTCAAAGAAGCCATTCGGTAAACTTCAACAGCCAAGAAGATAGTGTGGGGAAAATTTCAATGAGATTCCAGTTCTTACCTGGACAAAGAAAAATTTTAATAGAGTAAATCCATTTGGTTATTATATGTGTGTCAAAGACTTCATATGCCCTTCATTCCTTCATAGGCACATCACATCTCACTCTGGACACAAATGCAACAACCACGAGGAATGTGAAGAGAAGCCACGTGAATTTAAACAATATAGGCAATCCCTGGCTTTCCTAAAAAATGTTCACACACAAATGTTAATACAAACTGGAGAGGGACCTTACGAAAGTAGAGTACGTGAGAAAGTCTTCAGTCGTTCTAGTGACATTCAAAGAAATGGAGATACTCATACTGGGTGGCAACCCTATGAATATCAACAATGTGGTGAAGCCTCATCTTCTTCCACATGTGTTCAAAGTCACACGAGAACACACAGTGGACGTAAATCTTTTCAATGTGACATATGTGGGAAACCCTTTCATTTCCCTTCTTTATTTAGAAGACATGAAGGAACTCATTATGGAGAGAAATTCTATGAATTTAAACAAGATCGTGAAACCTTTATTTCACACACAAGTCTTCAAAGGCAGAGGATCACACACACGGGGAATGCACGTTTCAAATGTAAGGTATGTGGGAAAGACTTTGCTTACCCCAGTTTATTTAGAATACATCAGAGAATGCATACTGGAGAGAAGCCCCATGAATGTAAGCAGTGTGGAAAAGCCTTTTCTACATCCAGTTACCTTCAAATACATGGAAGAACACATACTGGAGAGAAGCCCTATGAATGTAAGCAGTGTAGAAAAGCCTTTGCTAGTTCTACTGACCTTCAAAGACATAGAAGAACACATCCTGGAGAGAAGTCATTTAAATGTAAGCAGTGTGGAAAAGTTTTTTCAAGTTCCACTGAACTTCAGAGACATGAGAGAACACATACTGGAGAGAAACCCTATGAGTGTAAGCAGTGTGGCAAAGCCTTTGCTACATCCAGTAACCTTTACTCACATGAAAAAACTCACAATGGAGAAAAGCCCTATGAATGTAAGCAGTGTGGCAAAGCCTTTGCTACATCCAGTTACCTTCAGATTCATGGAAGAACGCATACTGGAGAGAAGCCCTATGAATGTAGGCAGTGTGGCAAAGCCTTTGCTACATCAACTTCCCTTCAGATTCATGGAAGAACGCATACTGGAGAGAAGCCCTATGAGTGTAAGCAGTGTGGAAAAGCCTTCACTAATTCCTCTGGCCTTCACTCACATAAAACAGTTCATAGTGGAGAGAAGCCTTATCAATGTAAGCAGTGTGACAAAGCCTTTTCCAGGTCCATTAGCCTTCAGATACATAGAAGAACACATACTGGGGAGAAGCCCTATGAATGTAAGCAGTGTGGAAAAGCCTTCATTCAATTCTCTGGCCTTTACTCACATAAAACAATTCATACTGCAGAGAAGCCTTACGCATGTAAGCAGTGTGGCAAAGCCTTTGCTCGTTCCTCTGAGCTTCACTTACATAAGAGAATTCATACTGGAGAGAAGCCTTATGCATGTAAGCAGTGTGGCAAAGCCTTTGCTGCATACAGTAGCCTTTACAGACACAGAAGAAAACATACTGGGGAGAAGCCCTATGAATGTAAGCAGTGTGGAAAAGCCTTTGCTAGTTCCAGTGACCTTGCCAAACATGAAAAAACTCATACTGGAGAAAAGCCCAATGAGTGTGAGCAGTGTGGCAAAGCCTTTTCTACATCCAGTTACCTTCAGATTCATAGAAGAATGCATACTGGGGAGAAGCCCTATGAGTGTAAGCGGTGTTTCAAAGCCTTTGCTAGCTCCAGTGACCTTCAAAGACATGGGAGAACACATTGGAAAGAAGCTCTATGGTTGTAAACAATGTGTAAAAGCCTTTGTTACATCTGCTCAGCTTCACTTACATGAAGGAACCCATAGTGCAGAGAAATCATACTCATGAAAACAATTGGCAAAGTCTTCCTTTAATAATGTTTCACTCTTTAACATGTAGTAATTTTTCTGTAGAAAAATTCTTTGAATGTGAAATGTGGGAAATCAATATTTCTTGTCAAAGTGAAAAAAGTGCTCACATGTCCAAATCAATCAATCAATCTATCTATCTATCTATCTATCTATCTATCTATAGTACTGGGGATTTAGTCTGGTGGTCATCTATCACTGAGCCACAACTTTTTTCCTTTTTATTTTGAGAGAGGGACTTGCAGAGTTCTTTAGGGCCTTGCTTAGGTGCTGAGTTTGGCTTCACATTTGTGATCCTTCTGCCTCAGACCCCGAATCTCTGGGATTAATGGCAAACACTACTAGATCCAACTGAATAAAGCTTTAAATGTGAAGAATTTGGAAAATTCCATTTTTCCTGTTGCCTTCAAAGTCATTTCACTCACACTGGAAAACATACCCTCAGAATGAGGAAGATTGGGTACATTCTGTCAGCTTCCCATCCCAGTCCTGCTTTCCTTCTCGTATATGAAAATACAGAGAGAAGCCCTGAGAATGTGATTAATGTGGGAAGTCTTCTAATTTTCCCAGTTTTTTATAAGGTCTGGGAAGACTCTTCTGGAAAGATTCATGCCAAAATGAATAAATCATGTTCAAGTAAGTGTTCAAGTGTTTCCGTTTTGTTCACTTGTATGAAAGGACTCATACTGTGGAAAATCCTGTGGAAAAGCCATGTGGGGCAGTATTCAGCTTTCATGGTTTCCTTCAAAGACATAAAGGGATTCGCATCAGGGAAAACCCTTCTGTTCTTTCAACAGTGTGATGATACTTTCACTTTTCCATGTTCTTTTTGAACATCATTGAAGAACTCACTCTGGAGAAAAGCCTAGTATATAAAAATGTGGTGAGACTTTCAGTTGTTTCAGATCCATTTAGATTTATTTAGACTTGAGAGAATTTGTTATTTTAATTTCTTTTTCCTTTTTTTTTTTTTTTTTTGGTTCCCAGGGATTCAACCCAGAAACAATTGATCACTGAGCCACATCCTAGTTCTTTTTATTTATTTATTTATTTTTTAAAGAGAGAGTGAGAGAGGAGAGAGAGAGAGAGAATTTTTAATATTTATTTTTTAGTTCTCAGCGGACACAACATCTTTGTTGGTATGTGGTGCTGAGGATCGAACCCGGGCCGCACGCATGCCAGGCGAGCGCGCTACCGCTGAGCAACATCTCCAGCCCCTCTTTTTATTTTTTTTAAATATTTAGCCATGGTCTCACTGAATTGCTTAGGTCCTCACTATGTTGCTGAGTTTGATGTTGAACTTATAATCCCCCGCCTCAGCCTGCTTTTCCAGTGAAATTACAGTTATGCAACCCCTTTAGCAAGAAACTTCTTTTTTTGAGAAAACCACTGTAGGCTAGTAGAAAGGGTGTGTGACTTCATTTATTTTTTGTCTATTCAGAGGTAATGAGAATGCACCCTGGAGTGGATGTAGGAATTTTGTCAGCATGAAGATGTGAAAGCAACATGTTTCTCCTGGTTAAATACTCTTCCTGTTAGATTTATTTTTTTCTATATATTTTTTGCATCTGTTGTCAACTCTCCCATATGATGACATAATCCTATATTTACTGTGTATGAGTTGGCAAAATCTAGTGTGTAGTGTGATTTTGTACAAAGAAGTATGATATAGAATAGTACACAAGCTTTGTAGTTAAAATGTAGTAACCTGTATTTGCAGCCTTTTAAATTTTTTTTAGAGTTTTCATCTCTCTTCTTCCCTTATGTTCATTTTCTCTTTTATTGTCCATTTTTATGACTTTTATATATGTTTTGACAAGATAAAAATTGTGCGAAGTTTTCAATATAATTACCAGGGTCATAGAATTGAGGGCAAGAGAAAATAAACATTAATATTTTAATTATCATCACCATCATCATCATCGTCATCATCACCACCACTATCTCCACCATCATCATCATATCTAAAGTACATAAGCCCTGATCCCATCTGGGCCCATTTTTATTTATTTATTTTTAAAATTTTGATTGAAGTGTTTTTTTAAAAATTCTTCTAAAGGGCCTCAGTATGTTGGTGAGGCTGGATTTGAACTTGTGATTCTCATTCTATAGCCACTGGGATTACCGATGTGCTATCATGCCTGGATCCTGGATGTTTCTTGAAACTTTGATGGAAATCATTGTGTGCCTTCTTTCTGTAGAGTTTCCAAGTCTTAGTTGATATAGAGGCAAGAATTACTTTTTAATGTGTTTATGTATACTAGTGCCATTCAGGCTCTAAGACTCTAGAATGATTCTGACCATCACAATGACATTAATTCACACCTTATACTCCAAATTTTTATATTTCCAGTTGGACTAAACTGAAGTCCACTTGGAAAAAGTTTATTTTAGATAATTTCTGTTGAAAACAGGGTGGGAGAACTGCTTTAGTATTTAAGGGAAGAAACCTTTTCATTTCTTTTAAGATCTTATGATAAAATGAAATGCAAGTAATCACTAAGACTATTACGGAATTTTTTTTTAACAAATGATTTTATATTTCCCTCTGTGCACCAGACACCAGATAATCAACCTCGCAGAATCACAGAAACTATGGAACGTGCCCTGGTGCTCATGTGAGTGTTATCTAAAGCACCAAGTGAAACTACAAAAGCAAACACCTGAGAGTTGTGCCACCCACACATGCACACTCATACCCACGTGCACACGCATGTACAGGATCAAGTCACCCTTTTGTCTACATACCCTCCATAGTGCAGTTCTTTCATCCTCACTGTGTAATGCAACTATTGATTTCTTTGACTTTTCTCACAACATTGCTGCCCACTATTTTTTCTCAAAAATTATTACTTCATGACTTCTCAATTTATTCTTTTGTGTCTTTCTAAAGTTTGCTTACACATTGCGTATGTGAGTTGAGGCCTGTGCACTCCAGCATTCTGTGCAGATTGGCTAAATGGCTCTTTTTTCCTCCTTTGCTCCCATCTTTCCTTCAGATGTCACTCAGGATTGCTCCACACTGAGATTCCCCCTAGCCTTTTTATTATTATGTTTTGAAATGGGGTGACGCTGGCCTCAAACTTGTGGTCACCCGGCCTCAGCCTCCTAGCATCTGGGACCATAGAGATGTGCCATTTTGTGTCCTGCAGCTGGCCTCTTGATTTTCCTTGGTGCCTTATTGCCTGTTGATGACTCTGGGACCACCACTGTGTCACTCGTGTTTCTTCTAAGTCTCATGTGTTGTGTTGTATGTAGGCACATTAAGGGGCACTATAAAAGTTGTAATTTGTATGTATTGTTAGGAAAGGCATCTCCTCAAAATATACTTTGCCCTGTACTTAATTGAGTGGCTTTCTATTTCTTCTCTTTCCCTGGTGCCAGGGACCCAATCTTGCCTTGTGCGTGCTAGACAGGTGCTTTAGCACTGAGCACACCCCTAGCTCAGGTAGTGAGTTCGCTGCTGCTGTGTGCGTGGACCCCACTGATGACCACCTCGGTAGATGCAGCTCTGCAGGTTTTCCTCCACGTTTTCACCTGGTCACTTCTAAAACATTTAACAGCAGGGAATTGTATTTATTTATTTTTTAATTTTATCAATTGAATGATTAACAACCATCAATAGAGTTTAACCTCCTTTGACATTTCTTTTTTAAGAGAGAGAGAATTTCAATATATTTTTTTTTTAGTTTTTGGTGGACACAACATCTTTGTTTGTATGTGGTGCTGAGGATGGAACCCGGGCCACAGGCATTCCAGGCGAGCATGCTACCGCTTGAGCCAATTCCCCAGCCCAAGATAGCAGGGAATTTTAACCACTGACATCCAATTTAGCTTTTCTCACCATGATTAATACTTAGGTGGAATATGCTGGAAAACTCAGGCTGGACTTCTCTCTGTGTTCAGGGTACCTCAGTAGCCCTGGGAACCTACTGTGATGATTTTTTTTCATACACAGCATGTAATCAAAACTAGGTAAGGAGGGCCCCAGTCGAATATCCTAATGTATTGGTGCCCCCTTCTGCACCTAAGAATCTTAAATAAGCTTCTCCAGAGACCCTTACCATAATGTTTTTTAAAAAAAAATATCAGGAAAAGGTTTTGCAAAGAACTCAATATGTGTTGAATGAAGATTTAATGATGTTAATTCTTCTTTTCTATAAAGCTTGGAAGAAAACTGAATAATCTCAAAAATGATTAAAAGTTCACTTTCTTTGAACAACCAAAATTTTTTGTAGAGTCCTATAAATAAATAAATAAACCTCCACCCCCTCCCACTAGGTGTAAAGATAATGAAATTACAACATCAAGGTCCACAAAATTTTAGTTGATACCCTTCTAAGCCCTGCTGTGAATAAGTCTGCTCCTGGAAGTTTCCTGAGTATCCAGCATCATCTGCCCCACATCACTAATAGAGCCTCAACTGGCAAAAGATTTCACAGGGTAGCCTGGAATTTTTCTTTTAACAGTAACAGCAGGGTCTCTGATGGGATTCAGGAGTACTAGTTTCAAGGCTCCCAGACACTTTAGAGCTTCCTTACCAGCATTCATAACCCACTTGAAGTCCACAGTGGGTGTAGCACCCTAGAGGTGGTCAGCATTCATGAAGGCAACACCCCTCTTGACCTTACAGCCATTAAATTTCCAGGATCCTGCTTTCCAGTGCTTGCCCTGTACTGCAAGGGGTTTTCATGTTTATATATACTTCTGGGTGTTCTTGCTGTGCTCTGCTGGGGTCTATTAATGACTGTGGAGCAGGAGGCACTTGCATGGATGCCCATTTACTCCTGGGTCTGATGAACTTCCTGGGCCATGACCACCCAGTCGTGCCTGGATCTACTCTTCACTGCCTCCTTCTTCCCTGCACTGCCTGAGCTCAGAGTCCCCTCAGTTCTCCACACTCACATTCCTCTTTCCTGATGGCCTTGGTGGGCACCAGGAAACATACCCTCTGTTAGCTCATGGGCTCCTGCCAGACCCCACTCTGCACAGGTCGACATGGTGTATGCCACAGGTTTGGCATGTCCCCCTGCTGTGGAGTCTTGGTACACTGGGCCCCAGGGTCAACCTGGTGTGTGCCACAGGGTGGACAATTCCCGCTGTCCTGTGGAACCCTGGTATACTCTGCCCACACCCTGGGTACCCTGCCAGGTGGGGAGAGGGCCTCCAGCAGAGAACTTGGGTTCTGATCTGTTGTGATAGTGTGATTTAAGGACCTCCATGACCTGTCCTGTGCCCACCCAGGGGAAGACTGCAGGGCACCCTGGATGTATTATGCTCCCTGGAACATGCCCCCATTTAGAACTGTGTTTGTGTCATCTGTGACTGGCTGTGATTTATAATTTGTTTTTACTTGTAGTCTGAGGTAAACACAAATTTCATTCAGCCAAAAGTGAGTTGACCAAATGGAACAACGGGTTGGAACAGAATTTTTTTTTTTTCTCGGAGAGCATATTTCTTGATATTGTAAGTGCTGCTGAAATGGAGACTGCATGATTTGGAGGGAATATAAGAAAAGCAAAGCAATAGAAAACATTGTGACATGGGCTTCTGGAAAGGTACTTTCAGCTGATTCAATGGATAAAAATGAAATTGGACCATTGATCTCAATTTGATGTATTTTTACATAAGAAAAAAAAATCTTTCCATTACTGAAACAAATTCACGATGGTTAAGGCTGGAAATCATAATGTAGAGCTTATGTTTTATTGCATTAGGATTTAACTGTTATTAGATAACAGTATTCTCTGTTATGTGATGTCTTGAACTTTCTCACCTTCCCCTATTCAAGCAACCTCCCTCAAATACCTCTCCACAGGGAAGCAGCTCCCTGTGACCCCAGAGCATTTGTAACCCAGGATCATGCTCAGTACATTTGATAGTCTACCTAGCAGCACACAACATACTTACTTTCTGAGATTCTATGACATCTCTGCTCCCAGGACCCAAGGTCTCCTTAATAAACATAGTCTCGTCTGCCGTGGTGGTGTATACCTGTAATCCCAGCTGCTTGGGAGTCTGTGGCAGTCAGATTGCAATTTGGAAGCCAGTCTCATCCATGGGATGCAAGGCTGGTTCAATAGACGGAAATCAATAAATGTTATTCACCACATCAATAGACTTAAAAATAAGAACCATATGATCATCTAGATAGATGCAGAAAAAGCATTCGACAAAGTACAGCATCCCTTTATGTTCAAAACTCTAGAAAAATTAGGGATAACTGGATCATACCTCAACATTGTAAAAGCAATCTATGATAAGCCACAGGCCAGCATCATTCTGAATGGAGAAAAATTGAAGGCATTCCCTCTAAGATCTGGTACAAGACAGGGATGCCCTCTCTCACCACTTCTGTTCAACATAGTCCTCGAAACACTGGCCAGAGCAATTAGACAGACGAAAGAAATTAAAGGCATAAAAATAGGAAAAGAAGAACTTAAATTATCACTATTTGCAGATGATATGATTCTATACCTAGCAGACCCAAAAGGGTCTACAAAGAAGCTATTAGAGCTAATAAATGAATTCAGCAAAGTGGCAGGATATAAGATCAACACGCATAAATCAAAGGCATTCCTGTATATCAGCGACAAACCCTCTGAAACGGAAATGAGGACAACTACTCCATTCACAATATCCCCCCCAAAAATAAAATACTTGGGAATCAACCTAACAAAAGAGGTGAAAGATTTATACAATGAAAATTACAGAACCCTAAAGAAAGATATAGAAGAAGACCTTAGAAGATGGAAAAATATACCTTGCTCATGGATAGGCAGAACTAACATCATCAAAATGGCGATATTACCAAAAGTTCTCTATAAGTTCAATGCAATGCCAATCAAAATCCCAACAGCATTTCTTGTAGAAATAGATAAAAGAATCATGAAATTCATATGGAATAATAAAAGACCCAGAATAGCAAAAACAATACTAAGCAGGAAGTGTGAATCAGGTGTATAGCGATACCAGACTTCAAACTATACTACAGAGCAATAGTAACAAAAACAGCATGGTACTGGTACCAAAACAGGCAGGTGGACCAATGGTACAGAATAGAGGACACAGTAACCAATCCACAAAACTACAACTATCTTATATTTGATAAAGGGGCTAAAAGCATGCAATGGAGGAAGGATAGCATCTTCAACAAATGGTGCTGGGAAAACTGGAAATCCATTTGCACCAAAATGAATCTGAATCCCTATCTCTCGCCATGCACAAAAGTTAACTCAAAATGGATCAAGGAGCTTGATATTAAATCAGAGACACGGCATCTGATAGAAGAAAAAGTTGGCTATGATCTACATACTGTGGGATCAGGCTCCAAATTCCTCAATAGGACACCCATAGCGCAAGAGTTAACAACTAGAATCAACAAATGGGACTTACTCAAACTAAAAAGTGTTTTTCTCAGCAAAAGAAACAATAAGAGAGATAAACAGGGAGCCTACATCCTGGGAACAAATCTTTACTCCACACACTTCAGATAGAGCCCTAATAACCAGAATATATAAAGAACTCAAAAAATTAGACAATAAGATAACAAATAACCCAATCAATAAATGGGCAAAGGACCTGAACAGACACTTCTCAGAGGAGGACATACAATCAATCAATAAGTACATGAAAAAAATGCTCACCATCACTAGCAGTCAGAGAAATGCAAATCAAAACCACCCTAAGATACCATCTCACTCCAGTAAGATTGGCAGCCATTAGGAAGTCAAACAACAATAAGTGCTGGAGAGGATGCAGGGAAAAGGGCACTCTTGTTCATTGCTGGTGGGTCTGCAAATTGGTGCAGCCAATTTGGAAAGCAGTATGGAGATTTCTTGGAAAGCTGGGAATGGAACCACCATTTGACCCAGCTATTCCCCTTCTCGGTCTATTCCCCAAAGACCTAATAAGAGCATGCTACAGGGACACTGCTACATCAATGTTCATAGCAGCACAATTCACGATAGCAAGATTGTGGAATCAGCCTGGATGCCCTTCAATAGATGAATGGATAAAAAAAAATGTGGCATTTATACACAATGGAGTATTACTCTGCATTAAAAAATGACAAAATCATAGAATTTGGAGGGAAATGGATGGCATTAGAGCAGATTATGCTAAGTGAAGCTAGTCAATCTTTAAAAAACAAATACCAAATGACTCCTTTGATATAAGGGGAGGAAACAAGGACAGGGTAGGGACGAAGAGCTTGAGACGAAGATTTACATTAACAGGGTTGAGAGGTGGGAGGGAAAGGAAGTGAGAAGGGAAATCGCATGGTAATGGAAGGCGATCCTCAGGGTTATACAAAATGACATATAAGAGGAAAGGAGGGGTAAGACAAGATAATACAAATGGAAGAAATGATTTACAGTAGAAGGGGTAGAGAGAGAAAAGGGGAGGGGAGGGGAGGGGAGGGGGGATAGTAGAGAATAGGACAGACAGCAGAATACATCAGACACTAGAAAGGCAATTTGTCAATCAATGGAAGGGTAACTGATGTGATACAGCAATCTGTATACGGGGTAAAAGCGGGAGTTCATAACCCACTTGAATCAAACTGTGAAATATGATGTATTAAGAACTATGTAATGTTTTGAATGACCAACAATAAAAAAAAAAAGGATGGGCATGTGACTCAGTGGTTTAGCGCACTGAATTGAATCTCTAGTACCAAAACCCACAAAGAAATAAATTATATTAAATAAAAATGAAAAATGAAGTGGAAACAACCCATACAATGTACTGGGCTGGTAATCTAGGATGTTCGCAGGTGAGATTTGTGAAATGCATTTTGAATGTACTGTATTTGGGGTTTCTGGATGTGACCCCATCTGTAAGTCCGGCCCCTATGGAAACGTGAATATTCAAATTTCCAAATTAAAACAAAGACCTTTACTCCACCTCCAGCACCCTCTTGTGATTCCAACTCTGAGTTGAGGGGGGTGAGCCTCCTGCATGCATTTTCAATCAATACTCACTCCTCAAGGATTTAGGCAAGCCTGGCAATACAGGAAGCTCTAGTTTTCTTTAGTAAAAATACAGAACTGATTTGGAATAGTGAAAACAGATTATCTGTCACAGCAGAAGAACCAGGGTCCTGCCGAGAGCACCATCACACAGGTCTCCCATAAGAAGATACTTGGCCTGCGGTCCCCTTGGCTTAGTATGCAGATACCCCAAGCCCTGAGTGCATCCATGGAGCCTGGAGTCGAGCACCCTACAGATTCCAAAGGCAGAGCCCGGTGGAGCTGAACACTCACTGATTCTCTGAGGTGGGTTATGCTATCCCAAGATTCTTGGTGGTGAGAAACTGATGTGACTTGATTTTTTAAAAAAAACAGCCTCTACCTCAGAGCAGGACCTGTCCAAGGGAGGGGTGACTCTTGATCTTGGAAAATCCACAGAGCATTTCTAGGCACGGAGCGAGCTATGTGCTGAGTTGTTTGTCTATAAATAACAGGAGAGATCTGCAGTGCCAGGTGTCCCTGACTCAGCAATGCTACTTCCTGGAAAGTGGCCTACACCTTGACCCTGAAACCCATAGCAACCGACTAGCAACTACCAATCAGCAAAAGACAGGGGGAAATAACTGGAATGCCAGGTGACCCCCCTCCCCCAGTAGTCTCAGTGATCCATAACATGTAAGGAAACCATGTAGTTTGGCACAGCACACTCTTGCAACTCATCTTGGCCCCACCTCTTTTTTTTTTTTTAAAGAGAGAGTGAGAGAGGAGAGAGAGAGAGAGAGAGAATTTTTAATATTTATTTTATTTTAGTTCTCGGCGGACAATCTTTGTTGGTATGTGGTGCTGAGGATCGAACTCGGGCCGCACGCATGCCAGGCGAGCGCGCTACCGCTTGAGCCACATCCCCCGCCCTTGGCCCTACCTCTTGAACTCACCAATCCCCCCTACCCAACTTGTTCCCTCCAGGGAATCTGCTAATCAATGTTAAGGGTTGTTGTTTGATTTTCCCATGGTGTGAAAGTCTTTGTGTGTGATGTTGTGACATGTAGAGTATCTCCCCCAAAACCTATATAATCTCAACAAAAAAATCAGGACTCACTTCCCGTGACTGCTGTCTTGAAAACGGTTGTGAGTCCAGGCTCTAGCTTGTAGTAAAGACTCCTGTGTGATTGCATCAGATTCGGCTCCTGGAGGTCTATGGGGTCCCAGGAATCTGGTATAATAGTGGGAATAAAAAATGGACCCCCCCCACTATACTCAGGCCCCACCTTGTTAAAAATCTCCAGAAGCCGCAAACTCACTGGGCAGCCAGATAGGAGAACCTGTCCCCAAGGGCACCGCCCAGGCCAGAGTTTGCAGGTTAATTGGAATTAGCCACCAGGGCAGGCGGGATCTGGGTGGAGATGCCAGCAGAGGTTGGGGTGGATTGTGGACCCTGGTCCGGGGACAAGATCCTGCAGCAGCTCCAATCGCAGCCTTGGGATCCCCAGAGCAGAGGGGCGCTCGGCAACTCGGGCCCCACTCAGGCCCGGGGAGGGGTTTAGCGACGGCCCCTGGGGATAAAGCTATGGTGTCCTGAGACCCAGAATGACCTAAACCCAGCCCTGGGCGCCTTCTCTGGGTGGCCTGGAGAGCAGCGCTGGGGTGGGGTGCAGACGGAGGTAGGGGGCTCTACCGGAGAAGAAGGGGAACTGGGTCGAGCTGGGGAAACTGCGCCTGCAACGCTTGCAGGGGTGCTGCTCCATGGTTGAGCGGGGTGACACGCCCCACCCCAGGGCCTCCAATACTCGCCTTCCCAAGCTGAGACCCTGGGTCAGCTTCTGGGGGTATGTTCTTTCTATGGCTTGTGTCTTTGCTTGAAAATGTTGGTGCATCTGAAACCTTGACATGGAAACAATACACTAGAGGGGGACTTCCTCCTGAGAGACAAAATGAGGTCAGTCTGTGCAGTAGAGGGACATGTGTCAAGGGGGCAAGTGAGTGTGAGCTCACAGACATGAGACCCACAGATGCCTGAAGCCTAAGTCCTACAGATAATACTGAATCCTACATACACTTTTCCCTTTCTTTACATGCCTATGATTGTCCTTCTATAAAACCTCAAAGTCCTTGTCAGCACCTGAAGACAGCATAAGGGCAGGGTTTCCTTGTCTTCCTGGTGTAGCTGCACTGGTCAAAGTTCCTTTCTTGCTTTGCATCATGACCTTTTCTGTTTGATGTTGGGGCAAACACCTGACCAGACCTGTGGGATCCCCAGAGTCAGGTCTCTGCACAAGACTTCCTAACAGTCGAAGTAGAACATCTACACTAAGCACAAGGCACCCATTTTATTTCCACTGCACATTGCTGCCCTAGAGGATTGCCTTCCTTCCTCCCCCACCCTCTGTGCTGGGGATGGAACCCTGAGCATCAGAGCCAACCCCAATTGCTTCCTTTCATAGCTCAGGCTGCCTCCTCAAAGCCACAGAGGCCGGAAGGTGATGAGAATTACTAAAATAGTTTTCAAATTGTTCTCATTTTTAGATATTATGTATGGGTCATACATATGATATCTTTAAATAGTGTTTCAAAAATGTGGAGACTGTGTCTTTCTAAGTTGCTTGAGGTCGCATCGTCTGAAAAAAGAAAAAAATATATATGTTATATAGTTCTTTCTTTTTCTTTGAGGTACTGGGGAATAAACCCAATGGGGCTTGACCTGGACCTCTGAGCTACCACCCCACCCTTCTCATTTTATTTTAAGAGAAGGTCTCACTGACCTTGGGCTCCTCCAGCCTCAGCCTCCCTGAGAAGCTATGGTTTGTTTTTGTGTTGAGGGTAAACCCAGGGCCTCGCCATGCTCAGAAAGCACTCTATGGCTGAAGCCTAGCTCAGCGCCAGGTGTCACCTCTGTACCAGAGGCTAAGCCAAGGCTTCCCACCTGGATTAGTTCCCAGCACAGCCGGGAAGCTCCGCCTGAAAAGGGCTGGAGCCAGGAATCTGACACTAACCCAATTTCAGCCAGTGATTGGATGACGTTAGCTGTCAGTCACGATGCGGAGGCGGGCCTGGAGGTCATCCATTTAGGACGCTGGGAGGAACTGTCCAATCAGTGCGCAGAGGGAGGGGAAGGGCGGGCTTCGCAATCTCGCGGGCTTTTCTTCCTCACCAACTGGGCTACTCCTTCTCTGGCGCCTGAGTTCTCTCCTCAGGGACCGCAGGTGACTCTCGCTCCCTGTGAACCCCGCAATCTCGGGTGACTGGAGGTTCCTCAGAGGACCCTGGGTCACCAAGGAAGCCAAAAATGGTGAGTTTGAGACCAGGGCTGAAGGTGCGCAGTCAGCACCTTCCTTGGGGCTTGCGCGCAGGTGAGCTGCTGATCGAGGTAGAGTCCCCTCTGGCGGGTGGCCCTGGGCCCTGTCCCCTGGTTCCCTGGGTTTGGAAGGGCGGCTCAGTTCCCTGGTGTCCCCTTTGCTCCCTACTGGTGGCCCGACCCAGTCTTCCCAACGTGGAGGAAGCAGGGCCACAAATGCACCTTCCTCCTCCCAGGGGAGCTCCTCCGGAGGCTGCTGTAGGTCCCCCAAATTGCAGGCGCCTCCTGCCTTCTAAACCCACCTTCCCTCCACCTCACAGCTCGGCCAGACGTTGGTTCTTCCCACTTGGTCCAAATGGACACCCTCCGCTAATTGTCACTTTTCTAGTGAAATATTGGAAAAAGTCTTCCTCCCTCCCTCCCTCCCTTTTTTCCTCCCTCTCTCCTTCCCTCCTTTGCTCCCTCCCTCCCCAACCATAACTTGTGATCCTCCTGCTTCAGCCTCCCACGTATCTGGAATGACAGGCCTGTGCCACTGTCCCTGGCAAGAAGGACACTTTTGAAAGCATTTGTTTTCTCTTTGTGAATATTATACTTGAGGGGAAAGAATAATCACTTAACATTTCCTTGTGTTTGCTCAAAATAACTGCCTTAAAGGGAATAAGGAGGTTGTGTATAGATCCCAGGGATATGGAATCCTGGGCTCCATCAATAGAGGATAACTGCTCCCTTTTCTGATAGTCCATGATGTAGAGTCCCCCCAGTCGTGTAGTCACCTAAGTGCACAGGGAAATGATGATGTAGGGGAAAGAAGGCAAGGCACTGAAGATAGCCAGAAAGAGTTTTATCTGGCTGCAGCCAGTCTCAGAGGGCACAGGTTTTGCTGTAATCAATCAATCAATCCCCTGAACCCTGAGTTCAGGTGGTTTTAGGATTTTATACTCATTATGTAAGAGGAGGGGCTTAGAAGTTCACATTGTAATACTGAGACCCTCAAATAACTCTCAGACCACACAGTCTCATTCCAGTTAAGCCTTTATTGCTGGCTCTTGGCAGACACTCTGCTCTCGAAAGAATGAGGTTGTCAGAGTGGGGCCCCTGCCTTCAGTTGGCTCCATATTTAAGCACAAAAACCACAAAAGGGACATTTGGAGGTTCAGGCAATGCCAGCAAGGCTGAAAGCTGAAGTCAGTCAGTCTGCAGTTGGCACCATAGATCATTCTGTATTCTTGGGGGATTTTCATGAATAAAAGAATACAAACTGCCCCAGTCATGACCTTTTTGTGTGTCATGGCTAAGTTCACAAAATGGAGTCACCATAGTCAAGTTGTCACATCACACACATAAAAGCAGCTTTTTCTTTTTCTGTTCTGACCAAGTGAACACTTCAGGATAGCACCTGAGAAGGGGAGAGCTTCTTCTCCCTTTTTTTTCCTCCTCTACCAGCTGGTACTATGGAGCCTAGTTGGTAAGTTCTCTGTGAAGCCCAGCTCAAGGCCAGAGGCCTTGTTTGCACATTTCTACAAACTACTATACTGGATACAAGTGTGTAAAAAACTAGTAAGGGGAGTTTGAGTCCAGCACTTGGATTGCTAATTTCTCTCAGACTAGTGGCCCAGTAAAAAAGGGCAACATAAAAATAGGAAGTTTGTCTACACTGAACTTTTTTGTGGACACTCTTTTGTTGACAGTCCTAAAATTAGCCATGGTGAAGATTTCTGGAGAAACCCAGTTAAAATCTTCTGTGAATAAAGAGGATGCCACTACAATAATGTCTGATTCATTTACTGTCTTTCATCCCCAGCTCTTTTCAATATGATTTTCAGAAAAAATCTGGGTATTTTTCCCAGCCTGGCCTGAAAGTTGTGATCCTCCTGCCTCAGCTTCCAAAGCTGTTTGGATTAAAGGCATTGACAACCCCAGCTACAGAAAATAGTTCATTTTAACCCAAATATTAATGACTATACTAAGGAACATGGATTCAAGATACCCTGAATGATGTGTGTGTCCCTCCCTGGAAGAGATTACATGATTACATAATTTCTTTCTTTCTTTCTTTCTTTCTTTCTTTCTTTCTTTCTTTCTTTCTTTCTTTCATGCATTCTTTCTTTCTTTTTTATTTTCTTCTTCCTTTTGTTCTTTCTTTCTTTCTTTTTTAATATATCAGGGATTGAATGCAGGGACACTTAAACACTGAGCTACATCCCCAGCCCTTTTTATATTGTATTTTCACATATGATCTCACTAAGTTTGTTATGGTCTCACTAAGTTGCTGAGGCTGGCTTTGAATTTAGCAATCCTCCTACCTTAGCCTCTCAAGCTGCTGGGATTACAGTTGTGTGCCACTGTGTCTGGCCTACATGAACTTTTATAAAATAAATTGTGTATCACTGCATTAACCAACTGCATTCATAGGAACATCAGATTGTTGGGGTACAGACAAAAATAAAGAAAATTTCTTCTGTATTTCTGTTATTGCATTCTGAGCTTTGGTAGATTTTGGAGCCATCTGGTAAGGTTAGTGATATATTCTGAGAAATTTTGATATTGTGGTCTGTTACAGAAATTAAGATGATTGGCTATTGAAGGGCTTAAGATAGTCCAAAATTATTTTTGTTCTCCATACAGAACCCTGCCTTTCTACCCTCATGGCGATCTAGTTAGCTAAAGTCAAGTACTCTGAAGGTTCTTTGATGTAGATGCAATGTATAGAGAACTTGAGTTCACAGCTGAAAAATCTTGTGCTTCTTCTTTTATCTTCCTTAGGTGTAGACATCATATCAGATTTCTTGGGCAGAGGTTCCCTATGGACACTTCACAGGGTGCCAAGTCCTCAGCCACTATCCTCTACTGGAGCTGCCACAAAGTGCCCACAGCTGCCCTGTGCCCTGCAGGGTGAACAGAACTCCAGGCCCTGGGTCAGCTCCTCCTAGAGGACAGCCTGAGATGTAGGGTGGAGTCTCTCAGGGAAGCTGCTGGGGGCTCTGAGCTGAGGAATCTCCTGGAACAGGCCTCATCTAGACAACTACTTCCCTGGGACCTTGTTTTTCCCAAGCTCTGTTCTCATTCCTTGGAGACAGGTGGACAGTCAGCCTGTGGATGCTGGTGCTGAGGGGCCAGGTCAGCAGTAACTCCGGCTGTTTTAGTCTCTCACAGTGTGAAGGAGCAAAACCTCTCCCAGAGTATAAGGACTACCCACCCCAGTGCAGAGCTGTGCAAACTGAAAAGCCTCATAGACTGGAGTCATTGTCCAGGTCCCTGGGACAGTGATCCTGGAGGCTTTCAGGGAGCAAGACCAGGAGTGAGAATGTCCCTGCTGTCAGGGACCTTTTCTGCCCCTTGTGCCTGACACATGTGTGCTCCCTCAGCACCAAAGCTTTCTGTGTATCACTTTGAAATGATCTGCTCACTTATCTGAGGCCCAGGTTTATTTATTCAGAGCCACATGGGATGGAGTGTTATTAAATAGGCAAGAAAGAGGTGGATTTTAAAAAGTCTAGTTACGGGCTGGAGATATGGCTCAGCGGTAGCGCGCTCGCCTGGCATGCGTGCGGCCCGGGTTCGATCCTCAGCACCACATACCAACAAAGATGTTGTGTCCGCCGAGAACTAAAAAATAAATATTAAAAATTCTCTCTCTCTCTCCTTTCTCACTCTCTCTTAAAAAAAAATTCTTTCTCTCTCTCTCCTCTCTCACTCTCTCTTTAAAAAAAAAAAATAAAAAATAAAAAAAATAAAAAAAATAAAAAGTCTAGTTACATTTCCATTGTTACAAATCCCAACTTGCAGCCAGGTACAGTGGTGCTCACCTGTGATTCTTCCTGCTCCAGGGGCTGAGACAGGAGTGTTGCAAATATGAGGACAGCCTTAGCAACTTATCCAGGCCTTATGGAATCTGGTGAGACTGCATCTCAAAATAAAATATAGAAATGACTGGATGACTTGGGATGTGGCTTAGTAGTAAAATGTCTTTGGGTTTAATCTTGGGGTACCACCCCCCCAAAAAAGAAAGAAAGTCCTAATTAACTAATTTACCTTTTGCTACCCCTGAGTATGTATAGAAATTCTGTAAGATTCAATCTTGTCTTTTCAGTGATTTCAAATTGAACTCCAACCCTAGATTCCAAAATGCCACGTAAGATACAGAGAAACTCTGTCTTCAATTCTTGCTGCAGAATTTGAGTAGAATTCTATAAAACTAGTGGTGGATAAATTTATGAACGTGATTTCATGAAAACTAGTATCTATCCTTGACAATGTGATGAATTTGACAAAGGATGACAGTTTTTCACTGTTGTTGTCTGGACTTGGCTGGTTCATGTTAACTGTGTGACTTTTTTTGGTATCAGGAATAGAGCCCAAGGGTGCTTAACCACCAGTCCCTTTTAGATTCTTTGTTTTGAGACAGAGTCTTAATACATAGCCGGGGGCCTCAGACTCCTGAACCACTGGGTTACTGGTGTGCACCATCACTCCCATCTTCATTGTAAATTTAAAGGAAAATTTTGGCAATATCTGAAATACCCAATTATGATCATTTAATCACTGAATTTCAGTGAAATAGTAAATGACACTTATTTTCTGGAAAGGAGCGATATGTCTGTCTAAATAAGGGTGCTGATCCCTTCAAGAGCACTCCCACTATATCACCTGATTCCTGTTGCCTCCTAGTTGCCTCCTGCTAGGGCCACCCCTTTGGGAGCTGGCCTTTTAGCTTATGAAATTTGGGTGCAACATGCTCTCTCTACTCTGTCCTGTACAACATTTTGGCTGATCTTAGATACAGTCTACTATTTCCAATATTTTGAAAAGTATTTTTTGTTGTTGCTGTAGTTAAACACAATACCTATTTATTTATTTTTATGTGGTGCTGAGGATCAAACCTAGGGCCTCTCATGTGCTAGGCAAGCACTCTACTGCTGAGCCAGAATCCCAACCCTAATATTTCCATTTTTTGATGTAGTTTTTCTAAGTTTACCCCCAAAATACAGTAAACTATGCCCTAAATTTCACAGAATTTTCTGAAATTCTCAGTGCTTTTTCAGAGAATGTCGATCATGGGAATATTCAATCCCCTTTGTGAGAAAGTGTGTTGTCTTTCCATTGATTTTGTTGTATTTTATGCCTCTAATTGTGTACCTTTTGTATTATAATAATTTTTATTTCTCATTACATGTATTTTTTTTTTTTTGTGTGTGTGTGTGTGTGTGTGTGTGGACTACTGGAGATTGATCCGAGGGAGGGCCACATACATGCTTGGCAAGTTTTCTACTACCGAGCTACACTCCAGTCCAAGAGAATTAGTATTGTAGACTGTTTTTTATTTATTTGCTTACTTATTGAGTGCTGGAGATTGATGCCATGGACTTGTTCATGCTTAGTTATCCTCCAGAAATGAATTTCTATTAGTGAGCAGCATTCTGGCGTTGGGCAAGTGTTTTACTGGGGAGTAAACCTACAGGCACTTGACCACTGAGCAAATTCTCAGCCCTTCTTCTTATTTATTTATTATTTCTTTTTCTTTTCTTTTTTAATATTTTGTATAGATGGAGATAGACAGAATATATTTATTTTGTTTGTTTATTTTTCTGTGGTGCTGAGGATCATATCCAGTACCTCAAACATGCTAGCAAGTGCTCTGCCACTCAACTACAATCCCAGACCCCCTTTTAATTTTTGATGAAGACCAGTCTCACTAAATTTCTGAGTATCTTGCTACATTGCTGAGACTGGCCTCCAACTTGCCATTTCCCTGCCTTGACCTCCCTAGTGGCTGAAATTACAGGTGCACACCATCCCACCAGCAGTTGGAATGACTTTTTTAAAAAATATTTATTTTTCATTTGTAGTTGGACACAATACCTTTATTTTAGTTATTCATTTTATGTGGTGCTGAGGATTGAACCCAGGATCTTGAAAGTGCAAGTTGAGTGCTCTAGTGCTGAGCCACAACCCCAGCCCCTGGAATGACTTTTAAAACTTATCATTCAGGGGCTGGGGATGTGGCTCAAGCGGTAGCACGCTCGCCTGGTATGCGTGCGGCCCGGGTTCGATCCTCAGCACCACATACAAACAGATGTTGTGTCTGCCGAAAACTAAAATATAAATATTAAATAAAAAATTCTCTCTCTCTCTGTTTCTCTCTCTCTCTCTCTCTCTAAAAAAAATCAGTTTTCTTCCATAGTTCTGAAATTTGTACCTATGACGTTTCCTCTTTGCTTTATTTTTGCATTATTATGAAAATGATATTTAGCATATATTATTATTTTACGTATATATTTGTAAAACTTCATGGCTTGGTAGATTATTTACTTCTTTATTAGACAAACTTTGTTTTTATGAGCAATTTTAGGCTTACATACTTTATTAGTGTTCTCTAGAGGAACAGTATTAAGAGGAAGTATGATTATCAAAGGGGATTCATTAGATTGGCCTACTTGACCTGAAGCTGGATGTCTATAGTGGCCGTCTGCAGCTGGAGAGCTTTAGAAGTAGTAGCTACAGAATCCAAGAGGCTGAGGCCTCAGAACAAGAGGGATCAATTGTGCTGCCCTACTCTAGACCAGAGATTCTGGAAACTCCCTGGAGAATCACTGGCAGAGTCCACTTTGGGAGAGTGAAGAAGGCAGACTCTGATATTCTCAGGCCATTGCAGTAGCATTTAAGAAACCATTGAGAAGAAAGGAGCATGCTCTGCTCCTGCTTCCTTCTTCTTCCAACTTTTGTTCCACCCAAGACACAGTCCTATTGGATGGTGCTGCCTAGCTTAAGGAGGTTCTCCAGTTTGGTTCACTGTTCCACATGCCAATCATTTGTAGACACACCCTCATGGACACACCCAGAAGCTCATTAATCATCAGTATCTTTAATCCAATCAAGGTGACAATTAAATGTGCCATTACTCATAGTATCAAATACCCCTTCTCTCCAGCCCATAGTCTCCACTGTTTTCAACATATTGCATTGTTGTAGGGTGTTTGTTAATTACTAAACCAGTGTTGAACATTTGATAAGGAAAATGGATGAAGCAACACGTTATGATAAGCCAAAGTTCATCATTTACCTTAGGCTTCCTCGTCTGTGTGATGTGATTTTGTGTGTCACGTACTTTACAAGATAATGTCATACAGAAGAGTTTCACTGCTCTGGGAATCCTGTGTTCCCCCTCTTCATCACTCCTCCTCATTCCTCCTTCCCTCTCTGCTCCCTAAGTCCCTGGTACCCGTCAGTTCTGCTACTGCATCTATAATGTTGTCTCTTAAGGAATGTTCTTGAGTTGGAATCTTACTGCACATGGCCATTTCAGTCTGGCTTCTCTCACTTACAGGTCTGCCTGTAAGGGTGCTGTATCTTTCCAGGCTGCAGAGCTCATTTTCTGGGTGATGTTCTTTGATGTGGATAAACTGCAGCTTGTCCATTCAGTATTGAAAGGTGCATCTTCCTTGCATCTAGCTTTGGGCAGTTTTGGATATGGCTGCTGTAGTCACTGCAGTGAGGGTTCCTGTGCCCATAATTTTCACATCATTTGCATAGACACCTGAAGTGTGATGGCTTGATTGTACAGTTTTTTGCATTTATGATTAAATTTTGCATTTATGATTATGAGCATCATTCATAGTTTTCTTTTGTATTTAATAATTTTCTTTATCTACTTAATTTGGATAATATAGTAACGTATGCCTCAGAAGGAATTAGGAGGTGTTAACTCAGCTTCTATGTTCTAGAAAAAAATGTAGAAAATTGGTGGCAGTTCTTAAGTGTCTCATGGAAGCCTGTTTGAGATGTCAGAGCCTTGCCTTGCCTTTTTGGATAGTAATTAGTTATTCAGTCTGTTTTTTTTGAGCTGCCATGGGCTCATCTGTTTTGTGTAATCTCTCTCAAAGAAGTGGTCCAGTTTCTGCAAGTTTCTAATTTGTATCAAGCACGTTTATGATAATCTTGAAGTCCCAATGCATTATTGATGATGACATTTTAAAATGTGTTAGATGGTGATGTTCATGAAAAACTTGATTTTGCAAACTGTGAATGTCCTGATTGTGGTTTCATCAACACCTTTTCTGTTACCTTCCTGTGGTTAATTTAGGTTTACCTTGCTTTTCTTTCTGTTTTCTTGAAACAGCAGTGTCAATGATTGCTTTTAGCTCCTTTTCTGAAATGTGCATTGGATGACTTAGATACCAATACAGCACCACCTCTGGTATTCTCTATAAATTTCCTATGATGGACTTTTACATTTTTTTTTCCTTCAAAATGGTCACCTCTTCTCTTGAGTCACCTCTTTGTCCTGTGTCTGTTTAGAGTCTTGTGTTTCATGTCCCCTTCCCTGGAGGCTTTTCAGCTACTTCTGATCTGATTTCTGCTTTAGCTCTCATGTTCTTTGAGCATACATGTGATTTCACTGGTGGCGCACTTGTAGGGGTGTGGTTTATGTCCTGTGCAGTGTTGCTGTGACCCTGAGACCTCAGTGTGCTTCCCCTTCTGTTAAAGGCTCATGAAGCCCTCCTGCCTGCATCATTGTCCTGACAGAGTTGAGCTGATGTCTCTAAGTGTAATTGTGGATTCTTCATTGTTTTGGGTGGTTCTGTATGTTTTCAGTCCTTGAGTATGGTTCTGTGTCAGTGGCAGGGACATTTTCTTTTTGCCTGTTCCATCACTGTGCAGACATCTTAGCATGCTTATAGATGTGAATGGTGGCCTGTTTCACACCCAGATTGTGAGGGATAGTTCAGGAATCTGGGCTACAAACTTGTTGCTTTAGCACACTCTGGAAGACTTTCTGCCTTAGGTTTGTTTGCACCACCATTGCTGCAGGCACGATGAATCTCTTTCACAACAGACAACCATTACACATGTGGCCCAATATTGATCAAAATGTCCTTGAGCAGAACATTGGTATGTCTCTCATGACTGTACATTGTGGTAGTGAACTGGCTGCTGTTAAGAAGAGTTTGACAGTCTTTAGACATTCATTGTTCCCATGAGACTTACAAAAGTAGTGCCTGCTGTTTATTAAGAAGATTATTTTGAGAGTTATTGTAAGGCTGTTGTTTGGAGAAGGTGACATTTTTGGGTCATTGAGTTATTTCTAAGACATGTGCCATCTTTCCCTTACCCCATTCTGGTTTGACAGTAACCACAGGAAATTATAAAATTATTCTGTTTATTAATAAATTAAATTAATCAAATAGAGAACTCATGTTTATTTTGGTGATTTAATAGTAAGCTAGTTGACTAAATTTGTTCTGGAGTAAAGCACCTGCAAACTTCTAGTTGTTCTCAGTGTAATCACACAGGATGAGCTCTATCTCCAGCTAATGCATTGTGACAACCTGTGTGAAAGGTTGTCTAAATGTTGTCTAGGAAGGAATCTCCTTAGTGACCCCATGCCCAGAGGGTGTGGGTTAGGGGGTGTTCTAGGCATTTCTTTAAATATGGAACAATAGACTTTCAGAGGAAACAAGACATCAGTATTGCCATGTTGTCTATATTAACTTTGTAGGTACAGGGAGCCAATGTAGTTGGCAGAATCTCTCCCAAATGCCTAGTTTTATGATTCCTGCAATTTCCTTCTCATCACCTTTCTTTTCTTAAGATAAGTACTATCAGAAGTCCTTATATTAGCTCTGTACCACACAGGACATTTCTAGGACATGTAATAGAGGTGCAGCCAATAAAGAAGTTAGGAGTGATCTGGGAGCCTGTCTTACGTCCTGTGAACTCACCAAAGAAAGGGTATAAATCACTATGATGTTTGCCTTTTGAGTAGTGAAATTCTAATGTTGGAATGGTTGGAAGAAGTTGAGTGCAGAAAAGATTTGATGGACCAAATCGTGGAATTAATCGAGAGGCCAGGGAATCATGTGAAAATCATGCATGTTGAGTATAGATTTCTCATGCTGTCAATCTCTCCTGGCCTCCACTATATATTTGGTGGGATATTTTAGATCTCAGTTACCTTTGAGGATGTGGCTGTGAACTTCACCCAGGAGGAATGGGCTTTGCTGGATTCTTCCCAGAAGAACCTTTACAGAGATGTGATGTTGGAAGTCCTCAGAAACCTGGCTTCTATAGGTAATAATGATGTTTCTAAAATTAGTCAAACAGAGAACTCATGTTATTTTGTTCACTTATGTAGAAGGTTAAAAGAGAATCAGTTGGTGAATTATTGCAGCAAAAATGGCACCTACGATTTGGCAAAGCATTTCTAGCTCCTAAATATTCATAAAGATTGTTCTGTTCTTCCATTTAAGGAAACAAGTGGGAAGACAAGATCACTAAACATCGGATTGAAAACTCTAGGAGCAATATAAGGTAACTCTACTCACAAGAGGAATTCTTGAGGGAATCTGAGAACTCTCATATAATTTTTAAAGCAAACTAACTGAAAAAGTATGCATAATATGAAATGTATTTATTCCTTTTTTTTAAAAAAGAGAGTGAGAGAGGAGACAGAGAGAGAGAGAGAGAATTTTTTTTAATATTTATTTTTTAGTTCTCGGCGGACACAACATCTTTGTTGGTATGTTGTGCTGAGGATCAAACCCAGGCTGCACGCATGCCAGGCGAGTGCGCTACCGCTTGAGCCACATCCACAGCCCCGAAATGTATTTATTCTTATAATATTCTTACCAGAAATATATACTTAGCTGTAACAGATATTCCGTCTTTTCAAAGTATTTGACATCCAAAATGTACTATGAAATTGCATATGTGAATATCACAATTTGAATAATAGCCATAGAGAATCTGTATTGCAAAGGACTGTTTCTTTTCAATCTCTTTATTTTCAGGCAAGTTGAACAAGTCAGTAAACCTAGCCTTTACCTGATGTTGGTAGTAATGTAAGGATCTATAAATAAATAGCAAATTGTGAATGAATCAAGCATTGATTATGTGCTGGTCACTTCTTCTTCAAAAAAGTTATATGGTAAACTTCAAAGGCACAAAATAGTGTGGGGAAACCTTCAAATCAATTCCAATTCTTTTTTTTTCCAATTCCAATTCTTAATTGAACAAAAAAAAATTTAATAGAATAAATCCATGTGACTTCATTATATGTGCCAAAGAGTTCATATGTCCTTCATTCCTTAATAGGCACATCACATCCCACTCTGGACACAAATACTACAAGCACGAGGAATTTGAAGAGAAGCCATGTGAATTTAAAAAAATTTGGAATTCTCTGGTTTCTCCTATAAGTGTTCACACACAAACATTAACACAAACTGGAGATGGACTATATGAAAGTATAATACATGGGAAAGTCATCAGTTGTTCCAGTGACATTCAAAGACATGAAGAAACTCATACTGGGTGGCAACCTGATGAATGTCAACAATATGGTGAAGCCCCTTCTTTTCTCCTAGGTGTTCAAAGTCACACGAGAACACACAGTGAATGTAAACCTTTTCAATGTGAGGTATGTGGGAAAGCCTTTCATTTCTCCTCTTTATTTAGAAGGCATAAAAGAACTTATTCTGGAGAGAAACTCTGTGAATGTAAACAAGGTGGTCAAACCTTTATTTCACACACAAGTCTTCAAAGGCACAAGATCACACACACGGGGAATGCACATTTCAAATGTAAGGTATGTGGGAAAGACTGTGCTTATCCCAGTTTATTTAGAATACATCAGAGAACACATACTGGAGAGAAGCCCTATGGATGTAAGCAGTGTGGAAAGTCCTTTTCTACATCCAGTTACCTTCAAATACATGGAAGAACACATACTGGAGAGAAGCCCTATGAATGCAAGCAGTGTGGCAAAGCCTTTGCTACATCCCATCAGCTTTATAACCATGGAAGTATACATACCAGAGAAAAGCCCTATGAATGTCAACAATGTGGAAAATCTTTTACTACTGCCTCTTGCCTTAAGATACATGAACGAACTCATACTGGAGAGAAGCCCTATGAATGTAAGCAGTGTGGGAAAGCCTTCACTCAGTCCTCTCACCTTCGCTTACATGAACAAACTCATACTGGAGAGAAGCCCTATGAATGTAAGCAGTGTGGGAAAGCCTTCACTCAGTCATCTCACCTTCACTCACATGAAAAAACTCATATTGGAGAGAAGCCCTATGAATGTAAGCAGTGTAGCAAAGCCTTTAGTATGTCCAGTAACCTTCAGATTCATGGAAGAGTACATACTGGAGAGAAGCCCTATAAATGTAAGCAGTGTGGCAAAGCCTTTGCTAAATCTGGTGACCTTCACAGACATGAACGAACTCATACTGGAGAGAAGCACTATGAGTGTAAGCAGTGTGGCAAAGCCTTCACTCAGTCCTCTCACCTTCACTCCCATGAACAAATTCATACTGGACAGAAGCCCTATGCATGTAAACAGTGTGGCAAAGGCTTTGCTAGATCCAGTGACCTTCAAATACATGGAAGAACACATACTGGAGAGAAGCCCTATGAGTGTAAACATTGTGGCAAAGCCTTTGCTAGATCCAGTGACCTTCACATACATAAAAGAACTCATACTGGAGAGAAGCCCTATGCATGTAAGCAGTGTGGCAAAGCATTTGCTCAGTCTGGTCAGCTACACTCACATGAAAAAACTCATACTGGAGAGAAGCCCTATGAATGTAAGCAGTGTGGCAAAGCCTTTGCTTCGTCCCATCAGCTTCACAAACATGGAAGAATACATACCCTATGAATGTCAACAATGGGGAAAAGACTTTGCCACATCCTGTCTATTTCACACATGTGAAAGAACACATACTGCAGAGAAATCATATGCATGGAAACAATTGGTAAACTCTTCTGTTATTACTGTTTCACTCATATACATGTAAAAAGTTTACTGGAGAAAAAATCCTTTGAATATGAAATATGGTAAATCAATATTTCTTTTTTTTTGGTGATATCACAGATATTTTGGTAAATCAATATTTCATGTTATCCTCAAACACAAGAAATGGCTCACACTTCTGGAAATGTGTGTTTGTGTGTGTATATTTGTGTGTGTGTGTGTGTGTGTGTGTGTGAGAGAGAGAGAGAGAGAGAGAGAGAGATAGAGAGAGAGAGAGAGAGAGAGACGGACTGGGGATTTTCTGGTGGTGGTCTACCACTGAGCTACATTCCATTTCTTTATTACATTTGATTTTGAGACAGGGACTTGCTGCATTTCTTAGGGTCTTCCTAAGGTGCTGAGGCTAGCCTCCAACATTGATCCTTCAGAATCAGCCTCTCAAGTCTCAGGGATTAAAGGCATACACCACCACATTGGACTCAATAACTCTTTAAATGTGAAAAATATCACGAATCATTCAATTTTCCCTGTTGTCTTCAAAACCATTTCACTCACATTGAAAAACAAACCTTATGAATGTGGGGGATTTGCTACATCCTGCAAGCTTCCCATTCAGCCCTGTTTTCCTTCTCATGTATGAAAACACTCACAGAGAGAAGCCCTGTGAGTGTGAGAAATGTGGGAAATCTAGTTTTCTAAGTAATTTACTAAGGAGTGGGATGATTCTTTTGGAATAAAAAGAATAAATACTATGCAAATAAGAAATATAAAGGTTTCAGCTGTTCTAGTTTTGTTCAGTTGTATGAAAGGACTCATACTGTAGAAAATGCTGAGGATAAGCCATGTGGGGCAGTATTCAACTTTCAGAGTTTTCTTCAAAGGTGTAAACAATTCACATCTGGGAAGATCGTTTTTCTCTCTTTAAAAATTGTAGTAAGACTTTCAACTTTCCAGGTCCCTTTGAACAGCATTTAAGATATCACAGTAGAGAAAAGCCCTGTATGTAGAAATGTGGTGGGACCTTTGCTTGCTTTAGATCCATTTGAACTTGTTCAGACTTGAGTAAATTTTCATTTTATTTATTTATTTTGAGACAACCACTGTGGGTGTGAGAAAAACTCTGTGCCTTCATTTCTTTTTTTATCTATTCAGAGGTAACAAAAATGCACCCTGGGTTGGAGAGGAGCATTGCATCAGCATGAAGATTTGAAAGCAACATGTTTTTCTGGGTTAAATCTCTTTGATTGTTAGATTCCATTTTCATGTGTTTTCAGTCTTTTCTTGTCTAATATTTCATTACATATTGTGAATGTTAGTTTAAGCCTCTCTACTGCAGCCTTTGGTACAGACTGGTGAAATGTCTCTTCTGAACTTTTTTCCTCTGTTTCTTTATTCACATTTCACCCAGGAGTGCTCTACCGCTGAGTTTTTCCACAGTCTTTTTAATTGTTATTTTGTGAGATGGGGTGAGGCTGAGAGCTGGAACCATAGAGATGTGTCTGTGTACCCTGCAGCTGGCCTCTTTCTTGTCCTTGATTTCTTATTCATCTGTTGATGACTCTGGGACCCCACTCTTGTCACTTATGCTTGTTCTAAGTCTCATGTGTTGCAGTGTATGTAGGCACATTAAAGAGCATTGAAAAATAATGTCATTTGTGTATATTATTTGGAGAGGCACTTTCTCAAAATATATTTGCCCTATATTTGAGTTGTTTTCTCTTTTATTTTCCCAGTTCTGGGGACCCAATCCTGCCTTGTGCATGCTAGGCATTCTAGCATCGAGCACTCCCATAGCTCAGGTAGTGAGTTTGCTGCTGCTGTGTGTGTGGACCACACTGATGACCACATCAAGAGATACAGCTCTGCAGGTGTTTCCTCCACAATTGAAGATGGTCTCTTTCTTCTGAAAGGACTTTTTTACCAGTGAATTTTAAAAAAAAAAAACTACATCCAACTTAGCTTTTCTCCCCATGAATAATACTTAGGTGTAATATTCCAGAAAACCCAGGCTTTTTTTCTCTCTGTGTTAGAGTTCCTCAGGAGCCCTAGGAAAATAGTGTGATGGTTTTCTTAATACACACTACATGACCAAAGGCTTGGTAAGGAGGATCCCAGTCTGAAGTCCTAATATAGTGGCACTACCCTCTCCACCAATGAATCTTAAATAAGCTTCTCGAGAGACCTTCACCATAATCTTCTTTCAACAGAATGTCAGGAAAAAATTTCGCAAAGATCTCAATGTGGGTTATAACACAGAGTTCCTTTTTTTGTGTTAAAGCTTAGAAGACCTCTGATCAATCCTACAATTTGTACACAAAGCACTTTCTGTGAACTAAACAGAACAAAACAAAAAACACCTTTATGTATACCCCTACAAAAAAATATAAACCTCTATCCCTGTTACACTGGGTATAAATAAAGATCAATGAAATTCCAAGCAGTGATCTAAAAAATTTTAGGTGATACCCCTCAGAACCCTGCATCTAATATTCTGCTCCTGGAACATTCCTTGGGTGTCTAGACTCCATTATTGATGTACTCATGTACATCACTAATGGAGCTACAGCCTCCAACCAGGTGATATTGTGCACTACATGATGTGGAGAGGGCTGTTTCTGCTCAGGCTAAAGAATTCAATGACCTGTCCTAAGGATTCAAAGCATCCTGAGCAAAACCTCACCCACAACCTTTTCAGGAATCATGGATCTTGTATGATCATTGCTAAGAGTTCCTTACATACTTGTGTTCAAATTTTTAAGGTAACCAACATGCTAATGATGGGATGATTTGAATAATAGCCTACAGAATCTGTGTTGCAAAGGATTGTTTCCTTTCAATCTCTTTATTTTCAGGCAAGTTGAACAAGTCAGAAAACCTAGCCTTTACCTGATGTTGGTAGTAAAGTAAGGACCTATAAATACATACAAAATTGTGAATTAAGCATCGATTATGTGTTGGTCACTTCATCAAAGAAGTCATGGTAAACTTCAAAGGCACAGAATAGTGTGGGGGAAACCTTCAAATCAATTCCAATTCTTAATTGAACAAAGAAAAATTTTAATAGAGTAAATCCATGTGACTTCAGTATGTGTGCAAAAGACTTCATATGTCCTTCATTCCTTCAGGCAGATCACATCTCTGGACACAAACACTACAAGCATGAGGAATGTGAAGAGAAGCTATGTGAATTGAAACAATATAGGAAATCTCTGGTTTCTCTAAAAAGCGTTCACACACAAATGTTAGTACAAATGGTAGATGGATCTTATGAAAGTACAATATGTGGGAAAGTCATCAATTGTTCCAATGACATTGAGAGACATGAAGAAACTCATACTGGGGAGCAATCCAATGAATGGCAACAATGTGATGAAGCCTCTTCTTATACCACTGGTGTTCAAAGACACATGATAACACACAGTGGCGGTAAACTTTTTCAATGGGACACATGTGGGAAAGCCTATCATTTCTCCTCTTTATTTAGAAGACATGAAAGAACTCATTCTGGAAAGAAACTCTATGAATGTCAAAAAGGTGTTTGGACCTGTATTTCACACACAAGTCTTCAAAGGCACAGGATCACACACACAGGGGATGCATATTTCAAATGTAAGATATGTGGGAAAGACTTTGATTATCCCAGTTTACTTCGAATACATCAGAGAATGCATACTGAGGAGAAGCCCTATGAATGTAAGCAGTGTGGCAAAGCCTTTTCTAGTCCCAGTCACCTTCACTCACATGAAAAAACTCATACTGGAGAGAAGCCCTATGAATGTAAGCAGTGTGGCAAAGCCTTTGCTAGATCCAGTGCCCTTCAAGTACATGGAAGAGTGCATACTGGAGAGAAGCCCTATGAATGTAAGCAGTGTGGCAAAGCCTTTGCTAGATCCAGTGCCCTTCAAGTACATGGAAGAGTGCATACTGGAGAGAAGCCCTATGAATGTAAGCAGTGTGGCAAAACCTTTACTACATCTGGTCACCTTCGCAGCCATGGAAGAACACATATTGGAGAGAAGCCCTATGAATGTAAGCAGTGTGGGAAAGCCTTTGCTACATCCAGTTCCCTTCAGATTCATGGAAGAATGCATACTGGAGAGAAGCCCTATGAGTGTAAGCAGTGTGGCAAAGCCTTTGCTAGATCCAGTCACCTTCACAGACATGGAAGAACACATACTGGAGAGAAGCCTTATGAATGTCAACAATGTGGCAAAGCCTTTGCTAGATCCAGTCACCTTCAAAGACATGGAAGAACACATACGGGAGAGAAGCCCTATGAGTGTAAGCAGTGTGGCAAAGCCTTTGCTACATCCCCTCAGCTTCACAAACATGGAAGAATACATACCAGAGAAAAGCTCTATGAATGTCAACAATTTGGTAAAGGTTTTACCACATCCTGTATGCTTCACACATGTTAAAGAACAGATACTGCAGAGGAATCGTATGCATGAAAACAATTGGTAAACTTTTCTGTTATTACAGTTTCACTCATATACATGTTGGAAGTTACTGGAGAAAAATCCTTTGAATGTAAAAATCAGGTAAATCAATATTTCATATCATCCTCAAAGACAAGAAAGGGGTCACACTGCTGAAAGTGTGTGTGTGTGTGTGTGTGTGTGTGTGTGTGTGTGAGAGAGAGAGAGAGAGAGAGAGAGAGAGAGAGAGAGAGAGAAAGAGAAAGACTGGGGATTATGTCTGGTTGTGCTCTACACTGAGATACATTCCCGTTACTTTTTATTTTGAGACAGGAACTTGCTGAGTTTCTTAGGGTCTTCCTTAGGTTCTGAGGCTAGCCTCCAACATTGATCCTTCAGAATCCACCTCTCATGTCTCAGTTATTAAAGGCAAACACCACCACATCCAACTGAATAACTCTTTAATTGTAAAAAATATCACAAATCATTCCATTTTCCCTGTTGTCTACAAAGCCATTTTATTCACATTGGAAAAAAAAAACCACTCTGTGGGGGATTTTCTACATCCTGTCAGCGTCCCATCCAGCCCTGTTTTCATTTTCATATATGAAAACCCTCACGGAGAGAAGCCCTGTGAGTGTGAGAAACGTGTGAAATCTAGTTTTCTCAGTATTTTACTAGGGACTGGGAAGATTCTTTTGGAATAAAAAGTATAAATCCTATGCAAGTAAGAAATATAAAGGGTTCATATGTTCTAGTTTTGTTCAGTTGTATGAAAGGACACATACTGTAGAAAATACTGAGGATAAGCCATGTGGGGCAGTATTCAGCTTTCAGAGTTGTTCTCAAAGATGTAGCAAATTCATATCTGGGAAGATCCTTTTACTCTCTTTAAAAGTTGTAGTAAGACTTTCAACTTTCCAGGTCCCTTTGAACAGCATTTAAGAAATCACACTAGATCTCCGGTCGCACAGTTCTCTTGCGGTTGTGACCCAGTAACCAGTCTTCGGTGATGGAAATCCTTCCTCTAGGTTTCGGTGCACCCCAATTTTGATGGAAATTCCTAACAAGATAGCTTTTGGTCGTCCTAACTCGTTATTCACCTGCGCAGTGACGCAGTATATGGGGGTGATGCACTCTATTCACAGCCATCTTCTCCCCAGAAATGCAAATAAAAACCTCCCTAAGATACCATCTCACTCCAGTAAGATTGGCAGCCATTATGAAGTCAAACAACAACAAGTGCTGGCGAGGATGTGGGGGAAAGGGTACACTTGTACATTGCTGGTGGGACTGCAAATTGGTGCGGCCAATTTGGAAAGCAGTATGGAGATTCCTGTGAAAGCTTGGAATGGAATCACCATTTGACCCAGCAATTGCCCTTCTCGGACTATTCCCTGAAGACCTTAAAAGAGCATACTACAGGGATACTGCCTCATCGATGTTCATAGCAGCACAATTCACAATAGCTAGACTGTGGAACCAACCCAGATGCCCTTCAATAGATGAATGGATTAAAAAAATGTGGCATTTATACACCATGGAGTGTTATGCAACACTAAAAAAATGACAAAATCATGGAATTTGCAGGGAAATGGATGGCATTAGAGCAGATTATGCTAAGTGAAGCTAGCCAATCCCTAAAAAACAAAAGCCAAATGTCTTCTTTGATATAATGAGATCAACTAAGAACAGAGCAGGGAGGAAGAGCAGGAGGAAAAGATCAACATTAAACAGAGACATGAGGTAGAAGGGAAAGGGAGAGAAAAGGGAAATTGCGTGGAAATGAAAGGAGACCCTCATTATTATACAAAATTACATATAAGAGGTTGTGAGGGGGAAGGGAAAAAAACAAGGGAAAGAATTAAATTACAACAGATGAGGTAGAGAGAGAAGATGGGAGGGGAGGGGAGGGGGATAGTAGAGGACAGGAAAGGTAGCAGAATACAACAATTACTAATATGGCATTATGTAAAAATGTGGATGTGTAATGGATGTGATTCCACAATCTGTATTTGGGGTAAAAATGGGAGTTCAAAACCCACTTGAATCGAATACATGAAATATGATATGTCAAGAGCTTTGTAATGTTTTGAATAACCAATAAAAAATATTAATAAAATAAAAATTTAAAAAAAAGAAATCACACTAGAGAAAAGCCCTGTATATAGAAATGTGGTAGGACCTTACTTTTTTCAGATCCATTTGAACTTGTTCAGACTTGAGGAAATTTTTATTTTATTTCATTTTATTTATTTCTTTTGAGAAAACCACTGTAGGTGTGTGAAAAGGTGTGTGCCTTCATTTCTTTTTTTATCTATTCAGAGGTAACAAAAATGCACCCTGGGTTGGAGAGGAGCATTGTATCAGCATGAAGATTTGAAAGCAACATGTTTTTCTGGGTTAAATCTCTCTTATTGTTAGATTCCATTTTCCTGTATTTTAAGTCTTTTGTGTCTAATGTTTCATTACATATTGTGTCTGTTAGTTTAGGCCTCTCCACTCCAGCCTTTGGTAAAAATTGGTGAAATGTGTCTTCTGAACTTCCTTCCTCTCTTTTTTTGTTCAGATTTCACCCAGGAGTGCTCTACCATCAAGTTTCTCCACAGTCTTTTTAATTGTTATTTTTTGAGATGGGGTGAGGCTGGCCGCTGGGACCATAGGGATGTGTCTGTGTACCCTGCAGCTGGCCTCTTTCTTTTCCCTGATTGCTTATTGATCTGTTGATGACTCTGGGACCCCACTCATGTCATTTGTGGTTGTTCTAAGTCTCATGTGTTGTGTTGTATATAGGCACATTAAAACGCATTATAATATCATGTCATTTGTGTATATTATTTGGAGAGGAACTTTCTCAAAATATATTTTGCCCTATGATTGAGTTGCTGTCTCTTTTCTTTCCCCAGTTCTGAGGACCCAATCCTGCCTTGTGCATGCTACACAGGCATTCTAGCACCGAGCACTCCCGTAGCTCAGGTGGTGAGTTTGCTGCTGCTGTGTGTGTGGACCCACTACTGTCCACATCAGCAGATGCAGCTCTGCAGGTGTTTCCTCCACAATTGCAGATGGTCTCTTCCTTCTGAAAATTCTTTTGTTCCAGTGAATTAAAAAAAAAAACTACATCCAACTTAGCTTTTCTCCCCATGAATAATACTTAGGTGAAATATTCCAGAAAACCCAAGCTTTTTTTCTCTCTGTGTTAGAGTTCCTCAGGAGCCCTGGGGAAATAGTGTGATGTTTTCTTAATACACACCACATGACCAAAGGCTTGGTAAGGAGCATCGCAGTCTGATATCCTAATATAGTGGCCCTTCCTTCTCCACCAAAGAATCTTAAATAAGCTTCTTTTTTTTTTTTTTTTTTAGAGAGAGAGGGTGACAGAGAGAGAGAGAGAGAGAGAGAGAGAGAGAGAGAATTTTAACATTTTATTTTTTTTTATTTTTTCTTAGTTCTCGGCGGACACAACATCTTTGTTGGTATGTGGTGCTGCTGAGGATCGAACCCGGGCCGCACTCATGCTAGGCGAGCGCGCTACCGCTTGAGCCACATCCTCAGCCCCTTAAATAAGCTTCTTGAGAGAACTTTACCATAATCTTCTTTCAACAGAATGTCAGTAAAAAATTTTGCAAAGATCTCAATATGGGTTATTACACAGACTTCTGTTTTTGTGTTAAAGCTTAGAAGACCTCTGACCAATCTTACAATTTGTGCACAAAGCACTTTCTGTGACCTGAACAAAACAAAACAAAAAAACACCTTTATGTATACCCCTACAAAAAATATAAACCTCCAACCCTGTTACACTGGGTGTAAATAAAGATCAATAAAATTGCAAGCAGTGATCTAAAAAGTTTTTGGTGGTGCTCCTGGAACATTTTTTTGGGTGTCTAGCCTCATGTGCCCTATATCACTGATGGAGCTACAGCCTGCAACCAGGTGATGTTGTGCAGTGCGTGATGTGGAGAGGGCTGTTTCTGCTCAGGCTAAAGAATTCAATGACCTGTGCTAAGGATTCAAGTCATCCTGAGCAAAACCTCACCCACAACCTATTCAGGAATCTTGGATCTTGTGTAATTATTGGTGAGTTCCTTACTTGCTTGCGTTCAAATTTTTAAGGTAGCCAACATACCAAAGATGGGGTGATTGTCACTGCTATCTCTCTTGCCAGCCTTTTAGTGTGTCTCAGTGTTCATTTGGAAAGGAAGGCCAAAAGAGTGTGCTGTGGCACTTCTGTTTTAAATAAATACACCTTAAGCCATCCAGGATTGCTGTAAACTTTCTTTCCACCTAATGAGACAGTGTGGCAATTTCCTAGTTTTACATCTTTGATTTAGTAGAAATATTGCATACTGGTGTATGAGTACTTGATGCATTCTGGACTTTTTGGTAAGAAATTCATTTGCCAAAGGCAATAGTTGCAGGCTTGCTCCTGGGCAGTGTGGGGAACTGGAGTGAATGCAACTGTCCTGGGGTGGCGGCATTCTTTGTAGGAATTCAGTTTTGGTGAGTACATCAGTGCAGGAATCAGACTCCTAGGAGGGTTACAGAATCTCCTGACAGGATGTGCCTACCCCTTTTGGTCAATAGTGGGCTGGCAGGAAGATGGCCACCTTCTGATGGATTTGGGTTTTTAGGAGAGCAAATAGTGAGAATATATAATGATTAAATGAGAATTAAAATATTCTGTGTCATACTGAAGACATGATTTGGGGGCCAAACACGATAACAAGTCACCTCTTGGACCTTGAATCACATATTTTCCTTTCATATATGCATTTTGTCACAAAGTTTTGTAATGTGATGCTTATGTGAAACAAACTGAGATGAATATGGAGAAGTTTTTTTAATGATGTATTAGAAGTTTTAAAGACTTGCAACAGACTTAAATTCCACTCTTGTTAGAATTTTATGAAAGACTGTGAAATTCTCAAAATTCTTGTGAATCCCCAGGTGCTTTGGTATACACCTGAAATCCCAGTTGCTCAAGATTCTTAGGAGGATTATTATTTCTTTTCATTTTTTTTAAAGAGAGAGAATTTTTTATTATTTATTTCTTAGTATTTGATGGACACAACATCTTTATTTTATTTTTATATGGTGCTGAGGATCGAACCCAGCACTCTGCGCATACCAGGTGAGTGCGCTACCCTTTGAGCCACATCCCTAGCCCATCTTATCATTTTTTTTTAAAAACTATTTTTTAGTTGTCAGTGGACATTTATTTATTTATTTTTATTTAGTTATATGTGGTCCTAAGAATCAAACCCATTGCCTCATCCATGCTAGGCATGTTGTCAACTACTGAACCACAACCTTAGCCCAAGGGTTTTGATTTGTAAGGTGGTTTACCTGGATGACAGAAAGTAAACAACTCAGTGCGACACTGTCTCTAAAAAACTAACTCAAGGGCTGGGGATGTGGCTCAAGCGGTAGCGCGCTCACCTGGCATGTGTGCGGCCCGGGTTCGATGCTCAGCACCACATACAAACAAAGATGTGTGTCCGCTGAAAACTAACTAAGTAAATAAATAAATAAATATTTAAAAAAAAACTAACTCAAATAATAAATTAAAAAGAAGGCTGCGAGGTTGCTCAGTGGTTGTGTCCCTGAGTTCAATTCCCAGTACCCCCAAGAAAAACGCATTAGGAACCAAGTTTTAATAAACTGTATGATGAGTGGATGGGCTTGTCCATTATACTGTTTTCTTCTCTGGATTCTCAGGCATGGTTTACTAATTCAGGAACTCTGTAAAATTTACCAATTCAATAAAAAGCAAGTGTATTTACTTTAGAAAAATAATAATATAGCAAGGTCCATGAGGAGCAGCTTCTTTCTCTGGGAACCCTCAGTAAATGGTAGTCATCACAAGTGGCCATACTGTCCTTATCATAAAGAGTTTTTGAAAGCTTCTGTTGTGCAGGAGTTTCTGAACGTGCTAAAAGTGCCTGTCTTTTCAGAGCCTTTTGGTGGAGGAATTCCATAAGGAGGTCTCTGATTTATAGATGATGTCATTGGGGAGCTCAAGTGAAACTGATAAGTGAAGAACATGTTCCACATGGTCCAGGACAGCCTAAAAGGTGTCAGATTTTCTTGTCTTTAAGGAGTGTGTCATGGACCCTTGGAGGTGGATGTCAGGAATTTAGGATGTGCTCCTGCAAAAAACGTGATGCTGTGAGTCTGTGCTCAGGTCATTTGTGCAAAGCTGATGAGTAGTCTGGAAATTCATTTGGTCCTGTTAGTGATAAGGACAATTTGCATTAGAACGCTATTGAAATAGAGAAGGAAAATATTAGCCATATCTGAGGCCAAAATATATCCCAGTTATTAATTAGATAGGATTAGTAAATTTCATTATGTTTGGTATTGGGTATGGATACTTATAGATGGAGCCACATCATCAAATTAGCAGTATTCTACCCAAGGCAAAAGTTGAGATAGAGAATATCTGTGTTTCTGTAGTTAAAATTTCATTGCTTCTCTGTGATTATCAGTGACTGTGTTTAAAGATTTCAGGATGCCTAGATATAATTCTGATTTTTCCATATTTAACAAATTGGAAAATATTAAACATTCTGAGAAGCACATCACATTTCATTGGAAATTTTAGTTTCCATACACCTTGTTTTAACGTATCAAAAAACATATGAAGTAATTTAATTGGAGATTGATGGTGTTTATTTATTTATTTATTTGTTTGTTTGTTTATTTTTGCTACTGGGTATTGCTGCGACCAGTGTGGACAAAGTAGCACATTCTGGCAAGGCTGATAGGAGATTGGAAAAAATAAAGAGTAACACATGCAGAACTTGAAGATACAACAGCTGGGATCGGGTGGAGCGCTGCTCTCTGATGGAGCAGCAGGTCTAAAGAATTACACCAGCAATCTTGATTATATATGTCTCATTAATCAGATTAAAGTCTATGCAAGCATTATTCTTTGTATTCATGAAAGTTACACAGTTAGCAACAGTATGCAGCTATTTCCTCAGTTACATTCTACAGTTGCATGCACAATGTTATGAGCACTGTGCAGCTCTCAAGAAAGTCCATCGAGGGGCTGGGGATGTGGCTCAAGTGATAGCCTGCTCGCCTGGCATGTGTGCAGCCTGGGTTCGATCCTCAGCACCAATACAAATAAAGATGTTGTTTCCGCTAAATCTAACTAACTAAATAAGTAAATAAATATTAGAAAAAAAGAAAGTCCATCGTTTAAGGTTACTAATTTCTGGGCAGATCCAGGAGCAGCAGAACTGGTGAAGAATTGTGGTTGTCTTAGCCAGGAAGTTCCTTTTTTTCCCAGAAGCTATGTGCCTGAGAATAAGGTCAAAGCTGAGAAGACTCTTACAACAGAGTCTCCCCCAGGAAAGCATTGCCATAGCAACCAGGCTTCCTATACTTTTGCATAGAAACCTTTCCAGTCACTGAGCATGGGACTGCCATGAAGTCATCAGAGACCCCAATCTCAGACACTTGTCTCCCAATCTCTGTCACTGGTCTCCACAGGGGATTGATCCCAAGACTGCTTTACCACTGAGCTACACCCTCAGCAAAGTTACACCCCCCCTTTTTTTTCCTTGAGACAGTGTTGGCCTCTGTGGCCCAAGCTGACCTCACACTCATCTACAACCGGAGCAATGGGGTCTCTGAACCTTTACCCCAATGGCAGTCACATTTCCAGGGAACTCAGTTGAAGTGATTAAGTTAAAGTAATGACACTTTGGAATTCTATAAGTTGTGACTACTGTTTCCAAACCCATTCTACCAGGCCTAGTAGAAATTTTCAAGTCCCTTTTTATATCTCTAGATCATAAGAAAACATATTTTTTTCAAATTTTCACAGAAGTACCAATATCACACAGACCCTAAGAACTTGGTAATGAGTGTGGAGTCCATAAGAAACTTGTTGGAATTGTGTGGAAACAACCTGCCTTCTGATTTGTCTTTCTATTTTCTCTCTATCCCTCTCTTTTTAGTACAAGGGGTTCTTTTTAAAAAAGAAATATATATAGAGAGAGGATTTTTAATATTTATTTTTTAGTTTTTAGTGGACACAACATCTCTACTTTTTAATTTTTTTTATGTGGTGCTGAGGATCGAACGCAGCATCCTGCGCATGCCAGGTGAGCATTCTGCTGCTTGAGACACATTTGCAGCCCAGACAAGGGGTTCTTAATCACTAAGCCACATCCCCAGATGCACTATTATATTTCATTTAGAAACATGGTCTTGCTGAGTTGCTTAGGCCATCGCTAAATTTCTGAGACTGTATTTGAACCTATAATCCTCCTGTCTAAGCCTCTTGGGCCAGTGGAATTACAGATGCATTCCACTGCACCTGGTGCTTTTTCTTTTTTGAAGACAGGGTTTCACTAAATTGCTGGGGATGACCTCAAATCAAAGATCTTCCTGACTCAGGCTCCTGAGTTTCTAGCATTATAGATGTGAGCCACAACAAGTGCCTTTTTCATGCATCTGTTTATTTGTTGCAGTACTGGGCATTGGGTTCATTACCACTGAGTTGCATCCTCTCTCAGCCTTGCTACCTGTTTCAAGGTAAGCATTATTATTTTTACTTTTGTTGACAAAGGACTGAATCCACATCAGATTGTAGCCAGACATGAACTGAGGGTGCCCCTTCCTTTCCACTTCTTGGAGGCCTCACTTCATGTGGACTCACATTCAAGCCTCAGCTTGAAGAATGTTTATATCTCACTGAATTATCAGTGCTCAAGACTAGGGAGAGTTAGGATGAAGCAATATGTTTCCAGCAAAATGGTAATAGCATCACTGCTCAGTCTTTTTTCTTAAATCTTATTGTATATAATGGATGTTTGGGGATAAGAAATCATCAATTCAATGAATTGTGAAAGCTATGAACTTGTTTGTAAAAGACTTTAAAAACTTCCTGATGCATTTAAATTGAAATTCTTTTAGATTTTCTAATTTCAAACATTTTCTCAATGACAATGATACTTCTGATTAGGCACACCAAATCTTAGTGGCACTGGGGCACACACTCTAATTCTAGGTGCTCAAGAGGCTGAGGCAGGAGGATCATGAGTCAAAGGTCAGACTGGAGAAGTGAGCAAGGTTCTATGTCAAGATCAGTACAAGGGACTGAATGGTAGAGTGCTTTCCCAGCATGTGGGACACACTGGGTGTGACCTTAGCCTGGGGTGGGGTGACATGCAGAATGTCCACTAATTAAGTATTCGTTAGTCTTTTTGTGTGTATGTATGCTTTGAGTTTCAAGATACTTAAAAATATTTCATTTTTTAAAAGCTTTTTACATTTTGCACCACAAAATTTTATTCCTATATTGTATATATATAAAACTTTTAATGTGTTCATGAATATTATACATATTATACAAAACATACATTTATGTAATGATACATGTCCTAGACAATAATTGGGGACACTATCATTTTAGAGGAATCCAGATGAGGTGTGGCAGCAGTTTTCCCTTTTTTGTGTCTTAAACTTGAATTACCCTCAGCAGTGAGTTAACATAATATGGTTAAATATGGATACATGTATCCCAGGCAGTGAGCATGAGGGATAACTACAGAGTGATTCAGCTAACCAGAATCAGGTGTTTTAGTGTTAGATGTACCCCGAAAAAACTTCAGGGGACTATCATTATTAGTGGGGCCCAAGCATAGGAAGGCCTCCTTGCTCAGTGCAGGCTCAATAAAACCCTCAGTGTCATCATTTTGAGGTACATTCACAGTTGTCATTAGGTGTTCCTCCTCTTGTTTTCTAAGAAGAGAAAACATATCTTGTTACCCAGGTTATGAATGTGTGGGTTCTTAGCCACTGAGCATTTTTTATATTTTATTTAGAGACAAGGTCTTGCTGAGTTGCTTATGGTCTCTACAAGTTGCTGAGCCTTGCTTTGAACTTGCATTTTGACACATCATACATAGGTGGAGTATATTAGTTGTAAATTCCCAAGGCACCTCCCTCCTCCTTTGTAACTTTTGGAGCTATAAAACCTTTCACCTGAAGAGCTGGGGTGCTGATCTGTAGCCTGGGATTTGGGACAGACAGCTGCTGGTGGGCAGCTTTTGTGTACACAATACAAGCTTGCTTTAGTTTGATTTAAAATTGGAGTTGGTGATCTTTTCATTGGTTCGTGGTTCAACATTAACACAGTGAGATTAATGTTCACTAAAAAACTACAGTGATCAAGCCATGAAGCTGGAGCATGAGAACAGATTCCTATAAACAAATGGAAAGATTTGAAGAATGAACACATTTGTGAGTAATTCTCTTTAGCAACCAGATTGAAACCATCAATGAGGAAAGAGTTTTCTAAAATGATTCTAGGAAAGATAAATGTTCATCTGCAATAGGATGAACCTGGAGCCCAGCACCAGTCACACATTAAACACACAGTCATCTATGATCAACAAATATGTGAATAAAAGTTTGCCATCTCTAGGAATTAGAGAAATACAAGGGAAAACTACACTGAGATTCTATCTCACTCCAGTCAGGATGACAATTATCAGGAACAAAAGTAAATATAAATAAGGATGTGGAGGAAACGGCAAACTCATAAATTGTTGGTCAGACTGAAAATTGGTGCAACCACTGTGCAAAGCAATAGGGAGATTCCCTAGAAAACTTGGAATGGAACCACCATTTCACCAGTTATCCCACCACTCAGCTTATATGCAAAGGAATTAAAATCAGCATAGTTCAGTGATGCAGGCACATCAATGTTTATAGCAGCTGAATTCACAATACCTAAAGTATGGAATCGGCCTAGATGCCCTTGAAGGAGACACACCCATTCCGAGAGGCCAGGGATGAAGCCGGGTTCCCTGTCCCTCTGTGTTCAAGCCCATGTGTATTCTGAGCTTCCCCTGACCAAGGCTGCCCTCCCTGCAGTCCCTGTCCCTTTCACTTTAAAACTTGAAAAAGTGAGAGGGGGCCTGACAGGATTCATCAGGGTGCTGGTCTGGCCAGGCGTCTAGTATGGATGGGATTCATTTGGGGTGGTCAGCAGAATCTCAGTCTGCTCCTTTTATTTTGAATCCCCCTCCAGGGAAATCCTTGTGTTTCAGATGTTGTCTGCCCTTGCTGCCAGAGGACAGGCCCACATCCACCCCCAAGCCCTCTGTGGCTGTACTCACCATGGGAAAGCTGGTCATCCAGCAGGGCTACCTGACACCTCTCTGGATCCCACCTTCCTACTCAGCTCTTCAAGAGGCCAGAGCCCAGCTGCATGCACCCAAGCAGCCAGGAAGGACTTCTGGGGATGACAAGGTCCAATTCTCAACACACTTCTTGATCTGAGACCCATGCCCTGATGAAATATGGGGATGAGGGGCTCAGGCAGGCCTGGGATTGTCCCTGTTTGGGAAATGGGTCTTTCAGAGGTTTGTGCAGAGCTCCAGATCACATCTGCAATTCAGGTGACCTGGGGCCTGATCTTCAGTCCAAGACCTTTGTGTGTCCCTCCCCTTGGTTGTCCCTGCCTCCAATACTCAGGCTTCACATAGGAGGAAGATGTGGCACGTCTGTCATTCTGTCATTGCTTCCCCCCCATTGTCCTCATGGCACCCCACTCTTCTGTTGACATGAGATTCTCTTCCAGGTGCCAAAGTCAGCTTGCATTTTCAGTTGACCCTGGAATCCTTCATATTGGTAAGGACATAAAGGAGGTGATAGGATGCTTTCATATCCCGGGGAGGCCATGAGGGTGGATGATCTAACATTGTGTGGACTCTACTTGCTTTTGTGTCTACTGGACTGTGTTTTAGGTTTCTGCAATCGCAAACCTATACAGTCACAGAATAATAAAATTTTAAACTCTAATTGACTTTCAACTAAAGAATTTTCACCTCAATAATAAAATATTTTGCTTTGTGCCAGGTCTGGTGGTGATGCCTTAATCCCAGCCACTAGGGAGGCTGAGACAGGAGGATTAAATGTGCACAGCCCGATTCAGCAAAGGCGAGGTGCTAAGCAACTCAGTGAGATGCTGGCTCTCAATAAAATACAAAATGGGGCTGAGGATGTGGCTCAGTGGTCCAGTGCTCCTGAGTTCAATCCCTGAAACCCCGTCTCTGCAAAAACATCAAGCATTTCTCCTGTTGAGGAGAATCACAGCCACTTGGGTAGGAGTCACTGTGCTGCTCCTTTGCTAGCAAACCATTTTTTTTTTCTGTAATGTCACAGTTGTGTTCTTATTATGGGATTGGCATTGGGAAAGAAGATGGAGCATTCAGTAACACCTTAACCTCATGTGTCCATGTCTCACAGCTGTTATCTCTCAATAAAATTTTAGTTTTGAGGGCTTGGGTTGTGGCTCAAGCAGTAGCACGCTTGCCTGGCATGTGTGCAGCCCGGGTTCGATCCTCAGCACCACATACAAACAAAGATGTTGTGTCCGCTGAAAACTAAAAAATAAATATTAAAATTCTCTCTCTCTCTCTCTTTAAAAAAAAAAATTTAGTTTTGAAATATTTTTCCTGATGTTAGGAGAGGTAGTAAAGTAGAGTTTACTCATGGTGTCTGCTTTCATGGTGTAGGACTCACATCATTTTATTTTCAAACTGTTTATACATTTGCATTGATGCAGTGACTACTGCACATAGCACAGAATTGGACCTTGTTTTCATTCTGTCTGCTGATCTCTACCTTAGGAGGATTGTCCAGTCAATTGCCATATAATTTCACTGTTGATGTAGGTCAATTTATGTCTGCCCTTTTACACTCTTCTATTTTCTTATGTCTTTTTTTATTCCTCTATCCCTCTTCAAGATGTTGTTGTTGTTGTTGTTCAACTGACCATTTATCCCAGGGTGCTGTAACACTGAACTACATGCCCTGCCCCTTTTAAGTCATATTTTGAGAGAGGATGAGGCTGAGTTGCCAAGGCTGGCCCAGAATTTTTGACCTTCCTGGCATGGTTTGCACCACCATTTCAGGATACTGCTCTATTTTTGTTTTGTTTTTTTTTTGCAAAAAAGTAATTTATTCAATGATTTTTTTCAGCTTTTTAATATCTTGGCCTAGAATATTAAGGAGGTGATAGGATGCTTTCATATTCTCACTTGGCCAGACTCAAAGTTGACCTTATTAGAGACCTGGCATTGTTAAACCACAGACAAAGAAAAGACCACAGACTCCAATTTTGAATCAAATTCAAGCAATCTTATATTTGTGTACACAGGAGCTGGTCTCTCCAAAAACCTTGACTAGAGATACCCCAGCTCTCTAGGAACAGTTTTATTGCCAAAATTTGCAAAGTGGGGTGTCCTGAGAACTTACAGTGTAAAGGTAAAATTTCCAAGCTGATTCTAACCTGCAAAAGCCTGAATTAAAATGTAAAAGACTGGGCATTGTAAAGCTTCTAAATTGCAAAGCCTAAATCAAAAAGTAAAAGACCAGGAATTGTAAAGTTTCTAAGCTGCAAAGCTTGAATTAAAATGTAAAAGACTAGGCATTGTTAAGTTCCTCTGCTACACCCAGAACCTGAAATTCCTGAGATAGTTAAAACAATGCCCTACAGGACATTTAGCCTAGGGCCCTGTGCAGTTTGTCACAGGGCCCTAACCAATCAGTTTGAAAGTTTACCCCACTTAGGAGTGACCAATCACCTCCTCCCGACCTGTTCCCACCAATGAATGTGCTAATCATGTCTCAGAGTTGTTGTTCAATTTTCCCTATGCCTCATGATGATTTGTTCTGATGTATGCAAAGACCCCCCACCCGCCCTCCCCAAAAAGTGTACTTAAGCTCTGCTTGACCTCTGCTCTGGGCTCTGGGCCTCTATCCCTTCCTGAGTGAACCCTGAGCCTCAGCATGCTGAATTAGGATCCTTCAATAAACTCCCTCCTGCTCATTGCATGAAGTTGGTCTCTTGTGGTCTCTTTCTCCAAGAATTCGCAGGACACTTATAACAGTAAAAAGATTTTGGCAAGTGTAATATAAAGGCAGATAGTAGGTTAATGAACCACATGGCTCAACATTTAAAAGTAGGGAATAAATTCAAATCCCTACATCAAAATTTATGAGGCACCACTGAGGTTTTCAAGAGGGTTGTTATTTGGTCAGGGGGAGCCAGGATTTATGAGGCACCACAAAGGTTTTAGAGAGGATTGTTGTCTGGTCAGGGAAAGCCAGGCATACATGAGTACAAGCCCCAGGCAGGGATTCCCAGCAAGGCTAGAAATTGCAGTAATTTATACTAAAACAAAAATTAACTTTTCATAATTTTATGATGAGATGGCTCATAATATTAAGATTGAATTAGGCTGGGTTCATCAGAGATTCATACTCAAATCCATTACATTTATGCTCCCACCCACCTTCTTTGTACAACAATAAAAAGGAGTATGGGGACATAGCTCAGGCCTAATGTGGCCCTACCATGGATTCAATGCCCAGAACAGAGTGGAGAACAAAGCCCCTGCAGTTGAGTTCTCATCCCCCAACTGGTATGTGGCCAGAATTCCACACTTTTGGGAATATGACTGTGCATATGTTAGCCACCCCCCATTGTCCATGGGTAATATTGGTAGGCAGAATGACTTTGGGTTACTGTGCAGGATGTGAAAGACTTAACCAAGTCCAAGTTAAGAGTAAAGAATAAAATTGTATTTACTTTCCAGGAAGGGGTAGATACTGGAGCCAGAATGACACAGACAGTCAGTATAGACAGGAAAATGGAGTCAATTTTGAGTGAGTCTGGCAAGTTGCAGACTGTCCCCTGAGGGATAGAAATATTAATTCCTTCAGAGCCCTTGCTCCACCCTCATCAAGAATTTGCCCTTGCTCCATTCTTTTGCTAAGATATCCTGTCTCAGGAATTGCCCCTCCCTACAGAGAGCTATAAGGTTGTTAATGTGTCCTTGGCTGCTCCATCCTGCCCTTCCCCCTTCAGCCCCCCTGTTTGTCACCTTTGTGCCATCTCACCAAGCATGTCTGGGCCTAGTCACCAAGGCAGGAAGGAGAAAGATGAGAGGGAAAGGAATGGAGAACAAAGGAAGACCAGGACTCACAAAATAAAGATTGAACATCTCCCTTCTGGGAATACCAGGATGCCTCCCTTCTTCCATCTGGGGAGAAGTCCATGTTCCTCATTTTTGTGTTTTTTTTTTTTTTTTTAAGAGAGAGTGATAGAGGAGAGAGAGAGAGAGAGAGAGAGAGAGAGAGAGAGAGAGAGAGAGATTTTTAATATTTATTTTTTTAGTTCTCGGCAGACACAACATCTTTGTTTGTATGTGGTGCTGAGGATCGAACCCGGGTCGCACGAATGCCAGGCGAGCGCGCTACCTCTTGAGCCACATCCCCAGCCCCATGTTTCTTATTTTTGAATAAACCCTGCTTTGTGTGCTTGCCTGGGCTTGCTTCTCTAATGTTCAAACTTCAACTTGTGAGAGACCAGAACTCCTCCCCCATAACCAGTGGTATCAACACCACAGGCCATATGGGCCCCAAGTGGGGTGTCATGTGCAGGCTTTATGGGCGCAGCTGAGCAGGGTTATTGTTTCTTTCTGGTTTAACTATCAGTTGAAACCCAGGAAGCTGAGAGCCCTGGGTCAGCAGCTAGGGATTTGGTGCTTACCAGGCAGGAGCAGGTGGGCTTGTGGCTTTTCTTGAAAATGTTGGTGCCTCTGAACCACTGACATGGAAAGAACACAAGGGAGGGAATCCTACCTGAGAGATCAATTCAGGTCAGCCTCTACCTCTGTACACGGAGGGGGGTGGTGTGACCCTTGTCCTTACAAAGACCCACAGAGCACTCCTAGGCATATACTGACCCTCCCACCCTGCTGAGTTGTTTATCGGCAAACAACAGGAGAGATCTGCTGTGCTACCTGTCCCTGACTTAGTCAGGCTAGGTGGGGACCCATAGCAACCTCCTAGCAGCCACCTATTAGCATGAGACAGGGAAAATACCTGGGATGCTGGATGACCCTTCCAGTAGTTTATGGAGGTTGATAACATGTTGAGAAACCCTAGAGCTCAGCAGGAACACCCTTCTTGGCTTAAACCAATTAGTTCAAGGAATCCCCCTCTTGTTCCAGCCAATCACCCCTACCCAATTGTTCCCACCAGTGAATGTGCTAATCATGTTTTCCAGTTGTTTTATAATTTCCCTGTGGTGTGTGATGATTTGCTAAGAGATGCTATAATGCATGTGAAGGCCCTGCCTTCCCCAAAGAGTGCATAAAACTGCTGCAAACCCTGGGTTTGGGGCCTCTCAGCTTCAACAGTTGCTGTGTGCACAAGGAAGACTGAGCTAGCTTGCAATAAATACCTCTTTGCTGAAAGGGTAAAGTTTCTAAGCTGGAAAGCTTGAATGTAAAAGATTAGGTATTGTTAAGTTCCTCTGTTACACCCAGATTCCTGAGATAGTTAAGACAATGCCCTACTGGCCATTTAGCCTAGGGCCCTGTGCAGTTCCTCACAGGGCCCAAACCAATCAGTTCGAATGTGTAACCCGCTTACGAATGACCAATCACCCTCGCCCGCCAATGATTGTGCCAATCACATCTCAGAGTTGTTGTTCAATTTCCCCGCGCCTCATGATGATTTGTTCTGATGTATGCAAAGCATCCCGCCCTCCCCAAAAAGTGTACTTAAGCTCTGTTTGAACCTCTTCTCGGGGCTCTGAGCTGCGCTCCCTTCTTAAGTGGGCACAGAGTCCCAGCGCGCTGGAATGGATCCCCAATAAATCCCCTTTTGCCAATTGCATGGAGTAAGTCTCTTGTGTGTGGTCTCTCCCTCCGACGCTCCGCCGGACCCCTCTTACATTGCTGCTTACATGGATCTTGGCCTCTTGTGGTTTTTTGGGGGTTCTGAATTTGAGCATAAAATGCAATGGGGTGAAGTGTGTCAAGGGGGCATGTGACCATGAGCCCACAGACATTTTATGAGACCCACAGATGCCTGAAGCCACAGATGACACCTAACCTACATACAGTTTGCTCTCTACACACATGCCTATGACTGATTACCTTTTCTGTAAAACCTGAGAGTCCTAGACAGCCCTGAAGAGAGGGCTAAGGACATGGTGCCCTGGTCTTCCTGGTGTAGCTTCACTGATCAAAGTTCCTTTCCTGCTTTTCATCATGACATTTTCTGTTTGGTTTTGGGGTAAACAGATGACCTGATGTGTGGAATCAGAGTCAGGTCACTTCCTAGAACTGCCCTAACAGTGGAATGTAGAACTTGGACATGAAGCACAAAGCAGCCATTTTATTTCCAGTGCACATTGCTGTCTTAGAGGATTGACTCCCCTTCCTTATTTTCTCCTGTTCTGCTGGGGACAGAACACTGGGCCAAATCACCAACACCAATTGCTTGCTTTCTTAGCTCAGGCTATCTGCTCAAAAGATCAGGGGGGGGCTGGGGGGGTTGGGCCTGGGGATGTGGCTCAAGTGGTAGCATGCTCGCCTGGCATGCGTGTGACCCGGGTTCGATCCTCAGCACCACATACAAACAAAGATGTTGTGTCCACCGAAAGCTAAAATAAATAAATATTAAAATTCTCTCTCTAAAAAAAAAAAAAAAAAAAAAGATCAGGGGGCAGAAGGTGAGGAGAATTACAGAAATAATTGTCAAACTTCTTTTTTATTTGTAGATATCACACAAGTGTGATATATGTGACATCTTTAAATATTGTTTCAAAAATTTTGTGACTGTCGTGCTAAGTTGTCTGAGGTCACACCAAGTTATTCTCTATATGTATATAGGTATCTTTTTCTTTGAGGTTCTGTGGTATATTCCCTGTGGGGCTCGACCTCTGAGCTTGAACTCCAACCCTTTTATTTTATTTTCACATAGGATTTCCCTGTTTGTGAAGCCAGGTTTAAAGAAAAGAGTCTATGTCGCTAGGTTAATGTGGTCCAATAGGAACCATAAAGAAAATGGAGTCTAATCTGAGCCTGGGAATACCAGAACAACACCTGAGAAATTGAAATATTAATGTCCCATTGTTGTAGGGACAAATGAGGCAAGGCACCAAACATAGCAGGAAACACTTTTACTTGCCTGCAGCCAGGTTCAGAGGGTGCAGCCCTTGCTGTAATCAATCAATCCCCTGAACCCCAAGTTCAGTTAGTTTCAGAGTTTTATACCCAGCATGTAAGGGGAGGGGCTCAGAATTTCACATAAAAGCAGCTTTTTCTTTCACTGTTCTGGGCAAGTTAACTCTTCAAGGACAACACCTTAGAAGAAGAGAGCTTCTTCTCCCCTTTCTTTCCTCCCCTGCCAGCTGTTACCATGGAGCCCAAGTGTAACTTATCTTAGAAATGTAGACATCTCTGTGAAGCCCAGCTCAAGGCCAGAGACCTCCTTTGCACATTTCTTCAAAGTACTATACTAGATGCATTTGTGATAACTAGTAAGGGGGTGTCCAGCACCTGGAGTGCTGGTATCTTCTCGGTCAGTGGCCAAGTAAACAGGGTGACATGAAAATAGGAAGTTCATCTACAATGGACTCTTTTGGTGACAGTCCTAAAATCAACCATGGGGAAGAGGGCTTTTCTGTGGACAAAGGGGGTGGCACTTCACCATGACCCTGGGCAGGTGCTAAATAAGGGTGAATGAAGTAGCTCCCAGTAAAACAGGGAGATGCTAATCAAACCACCCTAGGCTGTTCTGCCCAGGTTTATGCTCTCTGCCCCATCAGTCCACCAGTTTCCCACCCTTGGTCCTTCCACCAGCAGCCCCCATCACATGCACAATAAAGAGAAATAAAGGACAGGAATGTGGGAGGACAAAAGACGACCTTAGATATAAAAGAGAGGATTTCTCCTTTCCAGTCCCCTTCTTCCTGGGGGGTGGGGGCGAATCTTTTCTGCTCTCCCTTAATTAAGCCTTCCACTTTCCACTCTCCACGTGCTTCTCTGTGTTATACTTCAGCATTTGGGGAAGCAAGGACCCGTCACAGTAAACACGGTTAACAGTGTAGATCCTGACCTGAACCTTGGGCTCCTCCTTCCTCAGCCTCCTTAAGTAACTTTTTTTTAAATTGTTCTTTCTTTCTGTGGTGGAGTTCACACCCAGGGCATCACCCATGCTGGGAAAGCAGTCTTCCAGAGCCATAGCTCAATCCCATCCTTACCAAGTTCCAAGCAAAGGCTTCTAACTGGGTTATTTTTCCAACCCAGCAAAGACACTCCACCTGGAAAGGACTGGGACCAAGGATCTGTCACTCTAGGGAATTTTAGGAAGTGATTGGATAACATTAGCTGTCAGTTATAAGGCAGAGGTGTTCTTGGAGGCGGCGCATTAGTGTTTCTGGGGTGGAACTGTCCAATCAGATTCATGAACAGAGGGGAAGGGCGGGCTTTGGAAATCTCGGGGGCTTTTCTTCCTCACCAGCTCTGCTCTTCCTTCCTGGCCCCATGTGCTCTGCCCTGAAGGCCTAGGTGATTCTGAGCAGCCAGTGTCCCGGAGATCCCTGGTGCTCAGGGGTTCTTCAAGAGAACACCAGGTCCCCAAGGAAGATAAAAATGGTGAGTATGTGAAGAGGGCTGAAGGTACATGGTCAGCACCTGCCTTGGGGCCCCGCAAACCAGTGAGCTGCAGAGCCTGGCGGAGTCACCTCTGGAGGTTGCCCTGGGTCTCTACCCTGGTCCTGGGGGTTGGGCTGGATGGTAGAAACTTGAAGTCACATCCCTGGCGACTGACCCAAAACCTCTATCCCCTGATCCCACAGGGTGAGCTGGGTGTTGGGTGCCTGAAATTGGTGCAGAGGGTGCGGCCTATTCCTCCATGGTGTTTGCCCCTGGGCTTCTGCTCCCTGGGCCTGAGAGGTGGGCTGGTCCCTGAGGTCAGCTCAGAGCATGTGGCCCAATTCTCCCTGGAAGGTGGCCCTGGGCTCCATGCTGTGGTTTCCATTGTTGAATGGGCTGCTCAGGTCTCCAGCTTCCCCTCCCCTCCCCTCCCCTCCCTGCTGCTGGCCTGCACCCACTCTTCCAAATGTGTAAGGAAGCAGGATCGCAAATCCACTTTCCTTTTCCCTGTTCAGAGTCTCTGAAGGCTGCTGTAGGTCCTTCATTTGCAGTTGCCTGCTGCGTTCTAAAATGCCATCTTCCTCTCCACTTCCCATCACTCTCAAATATATTTTCTTCCTGTGTTTCAAATGAACACAGTCTATTCACTTTCACTTTTCCTTTAGTGAAGAATTGCAAGGAATATTTTCTTTTTATATTGGGGATCAAAACTAGAGAAGGTCTATCAGTTAAATCCTCAGGAACCCCCCCCCCTTTTTAAAAAGAGATCATATACCACTTGTTTTGGACACAGTCCTCCAGTTTATAATCATCCTGCCTCAGCCTCCTGAGTCCCTGGGATTACAGGAATGTGCCACTATCCCTGACAAGCATAACCTTTTTTTTTTTTTTTTTTTTAAAGAGAGAGGGAATTTTAATATTTATTTATTTATTTTGGCAGACACAACATCTTTGTTTGTATGTGGTGCTGAGGATTGAGTCCTGGCCTCACGCATGCCAGGTGAGCATGCTACTTCTTGAGCCACATCCCCAACCCATGACTTTTTTTGTTCTGTTTCTGAATATCATCCTTTAGGGGAAAGAATAGTAACTTGACACATCTTGTGTTCTGGTAAAATAGCTGCTTTAAATGAAATAAGGCAGTGGATTATTCATACTAGGGATATTGAAACTTTAGCTACATCCTCAGCTCTTTTTTGTATGTTTGCTTGTTTGTTTTTGGTAGAAGTTATTTTTTTTCTTGACTTTTATTACTTCTACATGAGAGTAAAATGCATTTTGACACATCATACATAAATAGAGTGTAACTTCTCCTTTTTCTGGTTGTACCTAATGTCCATTCGCATGGGTCATGTAGTCAAATAGGATAATAATGTCTGATTTATTCTCTTGTCATTCATCTCCAGCCCTTTTAAAATTTATTTTCAGACAAGATCTGGCTATGTTGTCTAGGCTCGCCTGGAACTTCTGATCCTCCTGTCTCAGCTTCTCAAGCTGTTGAAATTAAAGGCACTGGCCACCATACCTGAGGAAAATAGTTTATTTTAACCCAAATATTAATGACCATTCTCAGGAACATGGATTCACCTTATCCTGATTGATGTATGTGTCCCATTCTGGAAGAAATTACATCTTTTCTAATAACAGGGATTGAACCCAGAGGAACTTAATCACTGAAACGTATCAGCAACCCTTTTTATATTTTATTTTGAGTCATGATCTCACTACATTTTTTAGGGCTTCACTAAGTTGCTGAGGCTGGCTTTGAATTTAGCAGTCCTCCTGACCCAATCTCTCAAGCTGCTGGGATTATAGTTGTGCCCCACTATTCATGCCTGACAAGAACTTTTGAAAAGGAAGTTATGCATGAATAAATTAACCAAGTGCAGTGGTAGGATCATCAGATGGGTGGCTACAGTAAAAAAGGGGAAATTTCTTCTGTAGGTCCGTTATTACATTGTTAGGTTTGGAAGATGGTGGTTATATGTCCGGTAAGGTTAGTAATATATTCTGTGAAGTTCATTTGTTTGGAGAATTTTTTGACTAATACAGAAATTAAGGTAATTGGCTTTGAAAGAGCTTTAGAGAGGCCAAGATAATTGTTGCCAATGATGCAGAACCCTGTCTTATACCTCATGGTGGTCTAGTTCCCCAAAGTCCGGTGCTCTAAAGGTTCTTTGATATCGAGCAAGTTCATAGAGAACTTCAGTTCACACCTGCCTAAATTCTGTTTTTTGTTGTTGTTTTTCATGTTGTTGTTGTTTTATATCTTCCTACGGTGTAGACACCAAATCTGATTTTCTCAGCCAGGTTTTCTTTGGACACCTCAGAGAGTCCTATGTTCTCAGCCACTATCCATTCCTGGGGCTGCCACCATGTGCCCACAGCTGTCCTGTGCCCTGCATGGTAAAAGGAATTTCAGGCCCTGGGTCAGCTCCTCTTAGAGGACAGCCTAAGTTGTGAGGTACAGCCTCTTGGGGGATCAGCTGAGGTCTTGGGGCTAAGGAATGTCCTGGAACAAGCCTCATCTAGACCACTGACTTTTTGGAACCTTGTTTTCCCCAAGCCATGTTCCCATTCTTTGGAGAAAGTTGGACAGTCAGCCTGTGGATGCTGGTGCTGAGGGGCCAGGTCAACAGTGACTCCTGCCTTTTCAGTCTCTCACAGTGTGAAGGAGCAAAACCTCTCCCAGAGCATAAGGACCACCCACCCCAGTGCAGAGCTGGGCAAACCTGAAAAGCCTCATAGACTGGAATCATGGTCCAGGTTCATGGGAGAGTTATCCTGGAGGCTTTCAGTGAGCAAGACCTGGAGGGAGCATGTCCCTGCTTTCAGGGACCTTCCCTGCCCCTTGAGCCTGACACATGTGTGCTCCCTCAGCACCAAAGCTTTCTGTGTATCACTTTGAAATGATGTGCTCACTTATCTGAGGCCCAGGTTAATTTATTCAGAGCCATATGGGGTGGACTATTATTAAGAGGCAAGAAAGAATTGGATTTTAAAGTCTAGTTATATTTTCATTGTCAAAATACCCAACTTACAGCCAGGTACACTGGGGCACAACTGTGATCCTTCCTGCTCCAGGGACTAAGACAGGAGTGTTGCAAATTTGAGGACAGCCTTAGCAACTTAGCTGGGACTTCTGCAACCTGCTGAGACTGCATCTCAAAGTAAAATATAAAAATGACTGGGGATGTGGATCAGTAGTAAAATGTCTCTGGGTTTTATTTTGGGGGGTAGAAAAAAAATGAACACACCTAATTACCTAATTTACCATTTGCTACCCCTGACTTTATATAGAACATTTCTAAGATTCAGTCTTGTCTTTTCAGTGGTTTCAAATTGAACTGCAGTCCTAGATTCCAAAATCCCACATAAGATACAGAGAAACTCTGTGTTACATTATTGCTCATGATTTTGAGTCCAATTCTACAAAAATAGTAGTGGATAAATTTATGAATGTGGTTTCATGAAAACTAGTATCTGTGCTTCACAAGGTGATGAATTGGACAAAGGGTGACAGTTTTTCACTGTCCTTGTCTGGCCTTGGCAGGTTCATGGTTTTTTTGGTATCAGGAATGGAGCCCAGAGGTGCTTAACCAACCCGTTTAGATTCTTTGTTTTGGTACAGAGTCTTGCTACATCGCCTAGTGCCTCAGACTCGTGAACCTCTAGATACAGGTGTGCACCATCACAACCATCTTCAATGTAATTTTTTTAAATTGATTTTTTAGTTTTCGGTTTTTATAACATCTTTATTTTTCTTTTATGTGGTCCTGAGGCTCGAACCCAGCGCCCTGTGCATGAGAGACAAGTTCGCTACTACTTGAGCCACATCCCCAGCCCCATTCACCACTGAGCACATACTCAGCCCTTCTTCTTATGTATTTATATATATATATGTATAGTTATGGATGGACAGAATACCTTTATTTTGTTTATTTTTCTGTGGTGATGAGGATTATACCCAGTGCCTCACACATGCTACCACGTGCTCTGCCACTCAGTTACAGTCCCAGTCCCTCCTTTTTATTCTTGATGAAGACCAGTCTCACTAAATTTCTGAGTATCTTGCTAAGTTGCTGAGACTGGCCTCCAACTTGCCATTTCTCTGCCTTAACCTCCCTAGTGGCTGAAGTTACAGGTGCACACTACCACACCAGCAGTTGGAATGTCTTTTTTTTTTAAAAAAAAATTATTTGTAGTTGGACACAATATCTTTATTTTAGTTATTCATTTATATGTGGTGCTGAGGATTGAACCCAAGGTCTTGCACGTGCAAGTAGAGTGCTCTACCACTGAGCCACATCCCCAGACCCTGGAATGACTTTTGAAGGTTTATCATCCAATTTATTTCCAGATGGAAATAGTATTGAAAATCAGTTTCTCTGCCTTTGTTCATAGTTTTGAAATTTGTACGTATGACTCTTTCCTTTATTCTTGCATTATTATAAAAATGGCATTAGCATATACTGTTATTTCTTATGTATATATGTGTAAAATTTCATGGCTTGGTAGTTTATTTACTCTTTATTAGTTAGACTTTATTTTTCAGAGCAATTTTTGGCTTATATAGTTTATTAGTCAGTTTTCTATAGAGGAACAGCATCAAGAGGAAGTTTGATTATAAAAGCGGACTTATTAGATTGGCCTACTTGACCCAAAGCTGGATGTCCACAGTGGCCATCTGCAGCTGGAAAGTTTTTGGAGTAGTTGCTGCAGAGTCCAAGAGGCTGAAGTGTCAGAACAAGAGGGATCAATGATGCTGCCCTAGTCCAGACCAAAAGTTCTGGAAACTCCCTGGAGAATCACTGGCAGAGTTCACATTGGGAGAGTGAACAAGGGAGTGTCTGATACCCTCAGGCCATTGCAGTAGCAAACAAGAACCTATTGGAGAAGAAAGGAGCTTGCTCTGCTGCTGCTTCCTTCTTCTTTGAACTTTTGTTCCACCTAAGACACAGTCCTATTGGATGGTGCTGCCTACCTTAAAAAGGTTTGCCAGTTTGGCTCACTATCCCACATGCCAATCATTTGTAGACACACCCTCATGGACACACACAAAATCTCATTAATTATCAGTATCTTTTAATCCAATCAGGATGACAATTAAATGTGTCATTACTCATAGTATGGAATACCCCTTCTCTCCAGCCGATAGTCTCCACTGTTCTGAAAATATTGCATTGGTGTAGAGTGTTTGTTAGCTACTAAACCAGTGTTGAACCTTTGATGAAGAGAATGGATGAAGCAACATGTTATGATAAGCCAAAGTTCATCATTTACCTTAGGGTTCCTCCTGGAATCATGTGAACACCATGCATGTTGAGTACAGGTTTCTCATGCTGTCAATCTCTCCTGGCCTCCACTATACATTTGGTGGCATATTTTAGATCTCAGTGACCTTTAAGGATGTGGCTGTGAACTTCACCCAGGAGGAGTGGGCTTTGCTGGATCCTTCCCAGAAGAACCTTTACAGAGATGTGATGCTGGAAGTCCTCAGAAACCTGGCTTCTATAGGTAATAATGATCTTTTTTTAAAATTAATCAAATAGAGAACTCATGTTTATTTTGGTCATTTATGTAGAAGGTGAAAAGGGAATCAGTTTTTGAATTATTGCAGCATTAAGAGCATGTATCATTTGGCAAAGCATTGTTAGCTCCTAAATATTCATAAAGATTGTTCTGTTCTCTCATATTAGGAAACAGATGGGAAGACAAGACCACTGAAGTTCAGATTGAAAACTCTGGGAGCAATGTAAGGTACTGTCCTCACAAGAAGAGTCCATGAGGGGGTCTGAGAACTGTCATGTAATATTTAAAGGAAACCAACGAAAGAAGTATGCATAATTTGAGAAGTATTTATTCTTATAGTGCTTTTCACCTGAAGTATATACTTAGCTGTAACAGATATTCCGTCTTTTCAAAGTATTTGACATGCAAAAAGTATATGAAATCGCATATGTGAATATCACTATTTGGATAATAGCCATAGAGAAGCTGTGTTGAAAAGGATAGTTTGCTTTCAATCTCCTTATTTTTAAGCAAGTTGAACAAGTCAGAAAACCTATCCTTTACCTGATGTTGGTAGTAATGTAAAGATCTATCAATACATAGAAAATTGTGAATGAATCAAGCATTGATTATGTGCTGGTCACTTCTTCTTCCTTAAAGAAGTCATATGGTAAACTCAAAGGCACAAAATAATGTGGGAAAACCTTCAAATCGATTCCAATTCTTAATTGAACAAAGAAAAATTTTAATAGAGTAAATCCATGTGACTTCATTATGTGTGCAAAAGACTTCATATGACCTTCATTCCTTCATAGGCAGATCACATCATACTCTGGACACAAATACTGCAAGCATGAGGAACGTGAAGAGAAGCCATGTGAATTTAAACAATATAAGACATCTCTGGTTTCTCCCAAAAATGTTCACACACAAATGTTAATACAAATTGGAGATGGACCTTTTAAATGTACAGTACGTGGGAAAGTCATCCATCATTCCAGTGACATTCAAAGGCATAAAGATACTCATACTGGGTGGCAACCCTATGAATATCAACAATGCAGTGAAGCCGCGTCTTCTCCCATGGGTGTTCCAAGACACATGAGAACACACAGTGAACGTAAACGTTTTCAATGTGAGGTATGTGGGAAAGCCTTTTGTTTCTCCTCTTTATTAAGAAGACATGAAAGAACTCATGCTGGAGAGAAAGTGTATGAATGTAAACGAGGTGGTCAGACCTGTATTTCATACACAAGTCTTCAAAGGCACAGGATCACACACATGGGGAATGAAGGTTTCAAATGTAAGGTATGTGGGAAAGACTTTGCTTATCCCAGTTTACTTAGAATCCATCAGAGAATGCACACTGGAGAGAAGCCCTATAAATGTAAGCAGTGTGGCAAAGCCTTCACTCAGTCCTCTGGCCTTCACTCACATGAAAAAATTCATACTGGAGAGAAGCCCTATGCATGTAAGCAGTGTGGCAAAGCCTTCACTCAGTCCACTAACCTTCACACACATGAAAAAACTCATACTGGAGAGAAGCCCTATGCATGTAAGCAGTGTGGCAAAGCCTTTGCTACGTCCAGATACCTTCACAGACATGGAAGAACACATATTGGAGAGAAGCCCTATGAATGTAAGCACTGTGGCAAAGCCTTTGCTACATTCAGTTACCTTCAGTCACATGAAAAAACTCATACTGGGGAGAAGCCATATAAATGTGAGCAGTGTGGAAAAGCCTTTTCTACATCTAGTAACCTTCAAATTCATGGAAGAAGACATACTAGAGAGAAATGCTCTGAATGTCAACAATGTGGAAAAGTCTTCACTACTGCCTCTGGCCTTCAGATACATGAACGAACTCATACTGGAGAGAAGCCCTATGAATGTAAGCAGTGTGGGAAAGCCTTCACTCAGTCCTCTAGCCTTCACTTACATGAGAAAACTCATACTGGAGCGAAGCCCTATGATTGTAAGCAGTGTGGCAAAGCCTTTGCTACGTCCAGTTACCGTCAGATTCATGGAAGAAAACACTCTGGAGAGAAGCCATATGAATGTAAGCACTGTGGCAAAGCCTTTGCTACATCCAGTCACCTTCACTCACATGAAAAAACTCATACTGGACAGAAGCCTTATGAATGTAAGCAGTGTGGCAAAGCCTTTTCTAGATCCAGTTACCTTCAGATTCATGGAAGAATGCACAGTGGAGAGAAGCCCTATGCATGTAAGCAGTGTGGCAAAGCCTTCACTCAGTCCACTAACCTTCACACACATGAAAAAACTCATACTGGAGAGAAGCCCTATGCATGTAAGCAGTGTGGCAAAGCCTTTGCTACGTCCAGTTCTCTTCAGATTCATGGAAGAATGCATACTGGAGAAAAGCCCTATGAATGTAAGCACTGTGGCAAAGCCTTTGCTACATTCAGTTACCTTCAGTCACATGAAAAAACTCATACTGGGGAGAAGCCATATAAATGTGAGCAGTGTGGAAAAGCCTTTTCTACATCTAGTAACCTTCAAATTCATGGAAGAAGACATACTAGAGAGAAATGCTCTGAATGTCAACAATGTGGAAAAGTCTTCACTACTGCCTCTGGCCTTCAGATACATGAACGAACTCATACTGGAGAGAAGCCCTATGAATGTAAGCAGTGTGGGAAAGCCTTCACTCAGTCCTCTAGCCTTCACTTACATGAGAAAACTCATACTGGAGCGAAGCCCTATGATTGTAAGCAGTGTGGCAAAGCCTTTGCTACGTCCAGTTACCTTCAGATTCATGGAAGAAAACACTCTGGAGAGAAGCCATATGAATGTAAGCACTGTGGCAAAGCCTTTGCTACATCCAGTCACCTTCACTCACATGAAAAAACTCATACTGGACAGAAGCCTTATGAATGTAAGCAGTGTGGCAAAGCCTTTTCTAGATCCAGTTACCTTCAGATTCATGGAAGAATGCACACTGGAGAGAAGCCTTATGAATGTAAGCAGTGTGGCAAAGCCTTTGCTGCATCCTCTACGCTTCACAAACATGAAAGAATACATACCAGAGAAAAGCGCTATGAATAACAACAATGTGGAAAAGCTTTTCCCACATCCTCTCTGCTTCACACACGTGAAAGAACAGATACTGCAGAGAAATCATATTCATGAGAACAATTGGTAAACTTTTCTGTTATTACTGTTTCACTCATATACATGTAGGAAGTTACTGGAGAAAAATCCTTTGAATGTAAAACCTGGTAAATCAATATTTCATGTCATTCTCAAAGACAAGAATGTACTCACACTGCTGAAAATGTGTGTGTGTGTGTGTGAGAGAGAGACAGAGAGAGAGAGAGAATGGGAATTTATTCTGGTTGTGCTCTACCACTTAGCTACATTCCAGTTAATTTTTATTTTGAGACAGAGACTTGCTGCATTTTTAGGGTCTTCCAAAGGTGCTGAGGCTAGCCTCCAACATTGATCCTTCAGAATCAGCCTCTCAAGTCTCAGGAATTAAAGGCATACACCACCACTTCCAACTGAGTAACTCTTTAAATGTATAAAAATATCACAAATCATTCCATTTTCCCTATTGCCTTCAATGGCATTTCATTCTCATTGAAAAATAAACCCTCTGAATGTAAGCAGTGTGGCAACACCATTGCTCCATCCCATCAGCTCCAAGGCTTTACCGAACCCTGGTGTAAGTGTCCGGTAAAGCCTTGGAGAAAGAGACCACCAAGAGACCACTCATGCAATTGGCAGAAGGGGATTTATTGATTCAGCATGCTGGGGCTCCATGCCCACTCTGGAAGAGGGAAAGACCCAGAGCCTAGGGCAAGGGTTGAGCAGTGCTTAAGTACACTTTTTGGGGAGGGTGGGGACTATACACATCATAGTCTCCTTTAACCAATCACCATACACCCGCGGGAAAATCAAACAATAATTCTTAGACTTGATTAGTACATTCATTGGAGGGAACAGGCTGGGCGGGGGTGATTGGTCACTCCTAACCGGGGTACACATTCAAACTGATTGGTTTTGGGCCTTGAATGCCTATGTGCCGGGCTACTCAGGGTCCTAAGTTATTAAACAACCAGAAGATCAGGAGGAATATTTACTGGGAAGTTCGGATATTGTCCTAACAGCTCCAGGAATTTAACCCAGGCTTTGCAGTTTAGAAGCAGGTTTACAATGCCTGGTCCTTTACATTTTAACTCAGGCTTTGCAGCTTAGAAACTTTACACTTTCACTGGCACTGTTGAACCACAACACAAGAAAAAGAACACAGACTCCAATTTTGAATCAAACTTAATCAAAATTTTATTTATGTACCCAGGAGCTGGCCATGTCTGTCCTCAAACCCCAGGCTAAAGATACTCCAGCTGTCTCAGAACACATTTGTTTTAAATCAAACAACAACTCTTTTTTTAGACAGAGGGAGAGAGAGACAGAGAATTTTTAATATTTAATTTTCATTTTCGGCAGACAACATTTTTTTTTTGTATGTGGTGCTGAGCATCTTTTTTGTATGTGGTGCTCACGCATGCCAGGTGAGCGAGCTACTGTGTGAGCCACATCCCCAGCCCTCGGAACACATTTTCATAACACAAAAGTTTGCAAAGAGGGGTGTCTTGAGAACTTACAGACACCAGGATTTGGATAAGCATAATACAAAGGCAGGTAGTAGGTTAATGAACTACATGGCTTAACATTTCAAGGTAGGGAATAAATTCAGATCCCAACATTAGAATGTATGAGGTACCACTGAGCTTTCAGAGAGGGTTGTTATCTGGTCAGGGAGGGCCAAGTATGGGTGACTTCAAGGCATGGGCAGGCATTCCAAGCAAGTTTAAAGATTGCAGTAATTTATACTAAAACAAAAATTAGTTTTCATGAGTTTTGGATGCGATGGCTCCCAATCTTAAGGAATTAGGCTGGTTTTCAGAGTTATATTCTCAAACCCACTATATTTATGCTCCCACCCACTTCTTTTTACCACAATAGAAAAAGGGCTGGGGATGGAGCTCAGGGATTCTGTACCCCTGCCATGGATTCAATGCCCAGCAGAGGTGGGGGGGAGAGCACCTAGAGTTGAGTTCTCAGCCCTAGACCGGTATGTGGCTACTATTCCACACTTGAGGGATTATGACTGTTTATATATAAGGCCCCCTCCCCATGGTCATTGGGAATGTTGCTGGGTAGACTGAATTTGGGCCAGGACACAAGATATGAAAGACTTCACCAATTCAAGCTAAGAGTAAAAATAAAGTTGTATTCACTTTCTGGGAAGGGGCAGATACTGAAGCCAGAAATAGACAGGCAGTCACTACAGACAGGTAAATGGAGTCAGGTCTGATCAAGGAGACCAATGTTGAGAGAGTCTGGCAAGTTGCAGACTGTCCCCTGACGGATAGAAATGTTAATCCCTTCAGAGCCCTTGCTCCACCCTCATCAAGGACCTGCCCTAGCTCCTTCCTGTTGCTAAGGTAGCCTGCCCCAGGAATTTCCCCTCCCTACAGGCAGCTTTAAGGGTGTTAATGTGTCCTTAGCTGCTGCATCCTGCCCTTCCCTCTTCATCCCCCTTGTTTGTCACCTTTGTACCATCTCACCAAGCATTCCTGGGTCTATTCACCCAGGAAGGAAGGAGAAAGATAAGGGGGAAAGGCATGGAGAACACAGGAAGCCTAGGACTCATAGAAAGGCTGAACACCTTGCTTCTGGGAATACCAGGATACCACCTATGGCCCACTTCTCCCTCCTGGGGAGAAGTCTATGTTACTCCTTTAAAAATAAACCCTGCTTTGTGTGCTTGCCTGGGCTTGCTTCTCTAATGTTCAAACTTCAACATGTGAGGGAGCAGAACTCCTCACCAGTAACTGTAAAGGTAAAATTTCCAAGCTGATTTTAAGCTGCAGAGCCTGAGTTAAAGTGTAAAAGACCAGGCATCCTAAAGTTTCCAAAGTGCAGAGATTGGGTTAAAAAGTAAAAGACTAGGTATTGTTAGAGTCCCTCTGCTACCCCCAAAACCTGTAATCCCTGTAGCTGTTAGGAAAATACTGGAACTGCCCAGTAAATATTTCCACTGACTTTCTGGTTGTTTAATAGCTAAGGGTTCCGAGTTGCTTGGCACGTAGGCATTGCAGGACCTAAACCAATCAGTTTGAATGTGTTCCCCACTTAGGAGCACCAATCGCCCCTGTCCAATCTGTTCCCGCCAATGTATGCACTAATCCTGACTCAGGGTTGTTGTTCAATTTTCCTGCGCCTCATGATGATTTGTTCTGATGTATGCTAAGCCCCCCACCCTCTCCAAAAAGTGTACTTAAGCTCCGCTTGAACCCTGCTCTGGGCTCTGGGCTGCTCACCCTTCTTGAGTGAGCACAGAGTCCCAGCACGCTGGAATGGATCCCAATAAATATCCCCTTTTGCCAATTGCATGGAGTAAGTCTCTTGTGTGGTCTCTCCCTCCGACGTTCCGCCAGACCCCCCTTACATAACCAGCGGTATCAACACCACAGGCATATGTGCCCCAAGTGGGGTTTCATATGCAGGCTTTATGGGCCGAGCTGAGCAGGGTTATTGTTTCTTTCTGGTTTAACTATCAGTTGAAACCCAGGAAGCTGAGAGCCCTGGGTCAGCAGCTAGGGATATGGTGCTTACCAGGCCGGAGCAGGTGGGCTGGTGGCTTTTCTTGAAAATGTTGGTGCCTCTGAACCACTGACATGGAACACACACAAATGCCTTAAGCCACAGATGACACCACGCCTACATACAGTGTGCCCTCTACACACATGCCTATGACTGATTACCCTTTCTATAAAACCTGAGAGTCCTAGACAGCCCCTGAAGAGAGGCCTAAGGACATGGTACCCTTGTCTTCCTGGTGTAGCTTCACTGGTCAACGTTCCTTTCCTGCTTTACATCATGACTTTTTCTGTTTAGATTTGGGGTAGACAGATAACCTGATGTGTGGGATCACCAGAGTCAGATTGCTTCCAACAACTCCCTAATAGTGAAATGTAGAACATGGACATTAAGCACAAGGTGCTCATTTTATTTCAACCTCGCATTGCTGCTTTAGGGAATTGCCTCCCACACCTCCTTCCCCTCCATCCTGCTGGGGAGAGAACACTGAGCCAAATCACCAACACCAATTGTTTTTTTTTTTTCTTAGCTCTATCTAATTCCTCAAAATATAAGTATTCCGGAGGTGATGAGAATTACTGAAATAATTGTCAAACTGTATTTATTTTCACATATCAAATATGTATGATACATATGATATTTTTAAATATTGTTTCAAAAATTTTGAGACTGTCTCTTGCTAAATTGCCTGAGGTCACACCAGCTGATACTATATATGTATATAGGTATCTTTTTCTTTGAGGTTCTGTTGAAAACTCCCTGTGGGGCTCGACCTCTGAGCTAGATCATCAACCCTTTTAATTTATTTGAAGGTAGGCTCTCCCTGTGTGTGAAGCCTGATTGAAATATTGTAGTGTGTGTAGCTAGGTAAGTGGGGTCTAATATCAGGCCCAATAAAAAAATGCAATCTGATCTGATCCTGGGAAACCAAAAAAACACCTGAGAAGTGAAGTGTTCATGTCGTCATGGCCTTGGGCAAGTCCTAAATAAGGGTTAATGAAGTGGCTCCCAGTAAAATAGGAAGATGCTCATCAAACCACACTAGGCTGTTCCTGCCCAGGTTTCTGCTTCCCACCCCATAAGTCCACCCAATTCCCTCCATTTGGCTTTCCACTCTCATGCCCAATCACCTGCACAATAAAGGAAAATAAAGGACAGGAATGTTGGGGGACAAAAGATGACCTTAGTTTTAAGAGGGAGAAGACCTCCCCCTCCCAGGGATTCTGCCTCTTGGGTCCCCTTCTTCCTGGGGTGGGTGGAGTTTTGTGCTTTCTCTTATTAAAGCCTTCCACTTTCCACTCTCCACCTGCTTCTCTGGTGTTATACTGCAGGATTCAGGAACAAGGACTCCTCATGGTAAATAGCATTATCATTTATTGATTTTCACCTGATTTTGGGCTCCTCAGGCCTTAGAGTCCTTAAGTCACTATTGTATATATATTATTGGTTGTTCAAAACATTACAAAGCGAGCTGGGGATGTGGCTCAAGCGGTAGTGTGCTCGCCTGGCGTGCGTGCAGCCCAGGTTCAATCCTCAGCACCACATAGAAACAAAGATGTTGTGCCTGCTGAAAAAATAAAAAATAAATATTAAAAAATAACATTACAAATCTCTTGACATATCATATTTCATACATTAGATTCAAGTTGGTTATGAACTCCCAATTTTACCCCAAATACAGATTGCAGCATCACATTGGTTACACATCCACGTTTTTACATATTGCCATACTAGTGTCTGTTGTATTGTGCTGTCTTTCCTATCCTCTACTATGCCCCCTCCCCTCCCCTCCCATCTTCTCTCTCTACCCCATCTACTGTAATTCATTTCTCTCCTTGTTTATTTTCCCATTCCCCTCACAACCTCTTATGTGTAATTTTGTATAACAATGAGGGTCTCCCTCTATTAACATGCAATTTCCCTTTTCTCTCCCTTTCCCTCCCACCTAATGTATCTGTTTAATGTTGATCTTTTCTTCCTGCTCTTCCTCCCTGCTCTGTTCTTAGTTGTTCTCATTATATCAAAGAAGACATTTGGTATTTGTTTTTTAGGGATTGGCTAGCTTCACTAAGCATAATCTGCTCTAGTGCCATCCATTTCCCTGCAAATTCCATGATTTTGTCATTTTTTAGTGCTGTGTAATACTCCATGGTATATAAATGCCACATTTTTTTTTATCCATTCATCTATTGAAGGGCATCTGGTTTGGTTCCACAGTCTAGCAATTGTGAATTGTGCTGCTATGAACATTGATGTGGCAGTATCCCTGTAGTATGCTCTTTTAAGGTCTTCTTTTTGTCATTTTAAAAATTTTTATTATTTTTTTTTAATTTTAATTTTCATTTTTTTATTATCATTATTATTTTTGTAAAATTTTTTTTTCTTTTGTTTCTTTATTTTCTAATTTTGTTTGTTTGTTTGTTTTTGTTTCTTTTATCTTTTCATTTCTTTTCAATTTTCTTATTCCCCCTTCCTTGAATTCTACCCGCCTTCTCTCATTCTCTTTAGTGACTTCTTCCCTGCCCTTCTAATATTTTTTATATATTTTTTAATTGTTGTTTGTTTCTGTGGTGAGGTTAAAACCCAGGGCATCACCCATGCTGGGAAAGCAGTCTCCCTCAGCCAGAGCTCAATCCCAGATGTTACCATTTGTACCAAGTTCCAGCAAAGGCTTCCCACCTGGATTAGTTCCCAGCCCAGGAAAGAAGATCCACCTGAAAAGGGCTGGGGCCAAGGATCTGCCACTCTAGGCAATTTTGTTTAGTGATTGGATAACCTTAGCTGTCAGTCACAATGCAGAGGCCTGACTAGGGGCGCCCCATTAGGGATGCTGGGGTGGAACTGTCCAATCAGATCTGGACCAGAGGGGAAGGGCGGGCTTTGGAAATCTCCTGGGCTTTTCTTCCTCATCAACTCTGCTTCTCCCTTTCCGGGCCCCATGTGCTCTGCCAAAATGTCTAGGTGATTCTGAGCAGCCTGTGCTTCCCTCTATCTCTGGTGCCTTGAGGTCCTCAAGAGAACACCGGGTCCTCTATAAAGAAAAATGGTAAGTATATGACAAGGGCTGAAGGTACATGGTCAGCACCTGCCTTGGGGCCCCCGCAAAGGAGTGAGCTTCAGAAGCCTGGTGGAGTCACCTCTGGAGGTTGCCCTGGGTCTCTGTCCCCTGGTCCTGGGTGTTGGGCTGGATGGTAGAATCTTGAAGTCACCTCGCTGGCGGCTGACCCTAAGCCTCTGCCACTGATCCCGTGGGGTGAACTGGGTTTTGGGTGCCCAAGGTTGGTGCAGAGGGTGCAGCCTAGTCCTCCAAGGCGGATGGCCCTGGGCTTCTGCTCTCTGGCCCCTAGGATTGGGCTGGGTATCCAGTCCCTGAGGTCAGCTGCGGAGCATGAGGCCCAATTACCCCTGGCAGGTGGCCCTGGGCCCTGTCCCTTGGCTTCCATTGTTGAATGGGCGGCTCAGGTTACCAACTTCCCCTCCCCTCCCTGCTGGTGGCCCGCCCCCACTCTTCAAAACGTGTAGGAAGCAGGATCCCAAATCCACTTTACTTCCCCCAATTTAGTTCCTCTGAAAGCTGTCTTTCAAATTGCAGTTGCCTCCTGTGTTCTAAAATGCCACCATCTTTTCCACTTCCCGTCATAAATATCTGGTCTTCCTCCTGTGCTTCAAATGGACACAGTCTATTACTTTTCACTTTTTCTCTACTGATATATTTCAAACAATATTTTGTTTTTGTATTGCAGTTCAAACCTAGAGAAGCTTTATCAGTGAAATCCTCAGGCAAACCCCCCCAATTAAAAAAAAATGAGATTGTATCCCAGTTGCTTGGGACACTGACCTCCAACTTCTTCTTCTTTTTTTTTTTTTTTTTTTTTTTTTTTTTTTTTGAGAGAGAGAGAAATTTTAATATTTATTTATTTTTTTAGTTTTGGGCAGACACATCTTTATTTGTATGTGGTGCTGAGGATCCAACCCAGGCCGCATGCATGCCAGGAGGGTGCCCTACCACTTGAGCCACATCCCCAGCCCAGTCCTCCAACTTGTGATCCTCTTGCCTCAATCTCCTGAGTCCCTGGAGTTACAGGCCCATGCCACTGTCCCTGGCAAGAATAACACTTTTGTTTTCTGTTTCTCAATATCATCCTTGAGGGAAAAGAATAGTCACTTGACACATGCTGTGTTCCGATAACATAGTTACTTTAAATGAAATAAGGCAGTGGGTTATTGGTACTAGGGATATTGAATCTTGGTTTACATCCACAGCCCTTTTTTGTTTGTTATTTGTTTGTTTGTTTGTTTGTTTTTGGCAGAAGTTATTTGTTTATTTTACTTTGTTTCCATTACTTATACATGACAGTAAAATGCATTTTGACACATTATATGTAAATAGAGTGTAACTTCTCCTTTTTCTGGTTGTACCTAATGTCCATTCACACTGGTCATGTAGTCACATATGCAAATAGGATAAAATGTCTGATTTATTCTCAGGCCCTTCATCTCCAGCCCTTTTAAATTTTGTTTTCAAAGTGGATCTGGCCATGTTGTCCTGCCTCGCCTGGAACTTGTGATCCTCCTGCCTCAGCTTCTCTAGGTGGTGGAATTAAGGGCACTGGCCACCATACCTGAGGAAAATAGTTTATTTTGACCCAAATACTAATGACCATACTCAGGAATGTGGATTCAACTTATCCTGAATGATGTATGTGTTTTAACCAGGAAGAGATTACATTTTTTTTAAATACCAGGGATTGACCCCAGGGGTACTTAAGCACTGAGCCAGATCTGCAGCTCTTTTTATATTTTATTTTCAGACATGATGTCACTAAGTTTCTTAGGGCCTCACTAAGTTGCTGAGGCTGGCTTTGAATTTAGCTGTTCTCCTGACCTAGTTGAGCTGCTGGGGTTACAGTTGTGCCCCACTGTGCTTGGCTGACAAGGTCATTTGTAAAAGAAAGTTATGTATGAATACATTAACCAATTGCATTGGTAGGATCATCAGATGAGTGGCTACAGGAAAAAAAGGGGGTGGAGTTTCTTCTATAGGTCTGTTAAGTACATTGTTAGCTTTGGAAGATGGTGGTATATGGTAAGGTTGGTAATATATTCTGAGAAGTGCATTTGTTTTGAGAATTTGGGACTAATATAGAAATTAAGGTAATTGGCTATGAAAGGGCTTAAGCTATCAGATGAGAATTTTTGCCATCCATCCAGGACCCCATTTTACTATCTTCATGGTGATGTAGTTTCCCAAAGTCACGTGGTCTGAAGGTTCATTGATATAGAGCAAGTTCATAGAGAACTTCAGTTCACACCTGGGAAAATCCTGTGCTTCTGTCTTTATCTTTCTTAGGTATAGACAGCATATCAGATTTCTCAGGCTGGTTTTCTTTTGATACCTCAGAGAGTTCTATGTTCTCAGCCACTATCCTTTCCTGGATTGCCACCATGTGCCCACAGCTGTCCTGTGCCCTGCATGGTTCAAGGAACTTTAGGCCCTGGGTCAGCTCCTCTTAGAGGACAGCCTAAGTTGTGAGGTACAGCCTCTTGGGGGATAAACTGAGGTTTTGGGGCAAAGGAATGTCCTGGAACAAGTCTCATCTAGACAGCTAACTTCTTGGGGTCTTGTTTACCCAAGCCTTGTTCCCATTCCTTGGAGACAGTTGGACAGTCAGCCTGTGGATGCTGGTGGTGAGAGGCCAGGTCCCCAGTGATTCCTGACCCTTGCATTCTCTCACAGTGTGGAAGAGCAAAATCTCTCACAGCGCATAAGGACCAGCCACCGCAGTGCAGTGCTGTGAAAATCTGAAAAGCCTCATAGGCTGGAGTCATGGTCTAGGTCTCATGGGAGGGTGATCATGGAGTATTTCAGTGAGCATGCCCAGGTGTGAGGATGTCCCAGCTGGCAGGGGGACCTTCCCTGCCTCTTGAGCCTGATATGTTTGCTCCCTCAGCACCCGCCATCTGTGGTTATCACTGTGAAATGATCTGCTCACTTATCTGAGGCCCAAGTTTATTTATTCAGAACCAAATATGATGAAATATTATAAAAGAGGGAAAAAAGAAGTGATTTAAAAAGCCTACTTACATTTACATTCTATTTACATTTACATCCTAATTTATGGCAAGGTGCACTGGTGCACAGCAGTATTCCTTGCTTCTCCAGAGGCTGAGGCAAGAGGATTTATAGTTTGAGGACAGCTTTAACAACTTAGCGAGACCCTATGCAACTTGGTGAGACTTCAAAGACTGGGGATGTGGTTCAGTGGTCAACTGCCTCTGGGTTCAATCCAAGGTATTAAAAAGAAAAAAAAATGTGCCTTCTCCTTGGACCACCCCTTTGGGAGTTGGACTGTTAGCTTATGAAATTTGGGAGTTACATGAATTCACTCTGTCTACACTCACTATGATCACTACAAGATTTTGACTGATCTTAAATATGGTCTCATTTCCATTAGTAGAAGTAGGGTTTTTTTTTTTTTTAAGTTCACAAAGAAGCACAGCACACCTGGCCCTGGATTTCACAGAATTTTCTAAAATGCTCAGGGGTTTTCAGAGAGTGTAGATCATGGAGAAGTTCAGTCTCCTTAATCTCCTTGGTAATAAATTATATCATCTTTCTATTAATTTCATTGTATTTTATGCCTCTCATTTTGTACCTTTCCTATTATAATCATTTTTCATCATTCATGAGATGAAGTTTAGTAGAGTTATATGTGTGTGTGTGTGTGTGTGTGTGTGTCTGCTCCCCACCCCATAAGTCCACCCAATTATTTCCCTTTGGCCTTCCACCCTCATGCCCAAGCACCTGCCCAATAAAGAAAAATAAAGGACAGGAATTTGGGAGGACAAAAGATGACCTTAGGTTTAAGAGGGAGAAGACCTCCCCCTTCCAGGGATTCTGCCTTTTGGGTCCCCTTCTTCCTGGGGTGGGGGAAGTCTTTCATGCTTTCTCTTATGAAAGCTTTCCACTTTCCACTCTCCACCTGCTTCTCTGGTGTTATACTGCAGGATTCGGGAACAAGGACTCCTCATGGTAAACAACATTAACATTTATTGATTTTCACCTGACTTTGGGCTCTTCAGGCCTTAGAGTCCTTAAGTAAGTATTTTTTTATATTTTTAATTGTTTTGGGGGGCTGGGGATGTGGCTCAAGCGGTAGTGTGCTCACCTGGCATGCGTGCGGCCCGGGGTCCATCCTCAGCACCACATACAAAGATATTCTGTCTGCCGAAAACTAAAAAATAAATGTTAAAAAAAATTTCTCTCTCTCTCTCTCTCTCTCTCTCTCTCTCTCTCTCTCTCTCTCTCTCTGTCTCTTAAAAAAAAGAATTTAATTGTTGTTTGTTTCTGTGGTGAGGTTAAAACCCTGGGCATCACCCGTGCTGGGAAAGCAGTCTCCCTCAGCCAGAGCTCAATCCCAGATGTTACCATTTGTACCAAGTTCAAGCAAAGGCTTCCCACCTGGATTAGTTCCCAGCCCAGCCAAGAAGCTCCACCTGAAAAGGGCTGGGGCCAAGGATCTGCCACTCTAGGCAATTTTGGTTAGTGATTGGATAACCTTAGCTGTCAGTCACAATGCAGAGGCCTGACTAGGGGAAGCCCATTAGGGATGCTGGGGTAGAACTCTCCAATCAGATCCAGACCAGATGGGAAGGGCGGGCTTGGAAATCTCATTTGGCTTTTCTTCCTCACCAACTCTGTTCCTCCCTTTCCTGGCCCCAGGAGCTCTGCCAAAAGGCCTAGGTGATTCTGAGCAGCCTGTTTCCCCCTCTATCTCTGGTGCCTTGAGGTCCTACCAAAGATCCTCCTGTCTTAGGTTGGTACCATTGTAATTGGATCTTACCCGTCATTGACTACCTGTCTAGTATACAGCCACACCTGTGGAGAGGTACCAGCTCGGGGGGTGAGGTTCTTTGCCTCTCCTCTGTTGGCCCCCAAATTTTAGCTGAACGATCATGACAAGCAGAAGGAAGGAAGATATACCAAGCCAATTGACGGCTCCTTTTGGGAAAATTGTATCACCGATGACATCATCAGCAAAAATATCCCAACACTACCACAAGTTGCTGCACCAAAAGATAGTTCACAATGCATACAAGTGACACATAGTTTAGGCAAGTTCTGTAAGCGGTTCAGTGATGGCTATTGCAGAAACTGTAGATTAGTTTTATCTTTGTCTTCACCGGCACAGGGATGAAGATAGGAATTTTGGCAATAATGGTTAAAGAAAAAATTATGTAACATTCCAGAAGGTACTAAAAGAAAACAATTTTCTTAACAATTTACATTGTCTTCACTGGCTCTGGGATGAAGATAGGAATTCTGACAATAATGGCTAAAGAAAAAATTGTGTAACATTCCAGAAGGCACTAAAAGAAAACAATTTTCTTAACAATTTACATTATCTTGAAGAGAATTATTAAATATAATGAAAAGGATAGGTGAAAGTAAACAAACAGATCTGTTAACTTCTTTTTTGTTTACATATTAAAACAATTCTTAACAGTTGTTTACCCAATTTAAATTAAACCATTTAAATCACATGAAAAAAAATATTTGGATCCATTTTTTTATGAGCACTCATAATATATGATATATGGACATATGTACATTCAAACATATAACACAAAACACAAGTGTGCACACATAATATAATACATGCAACACATAACATAATAGTAAAGGCCTTATAACTTTTTACAGGTGAAATCTCCATTGCAATGTTTAAAAACTCTATAGTCAAGAAAAAAAAATAGAACTGATCAGCAAAACATTAACCTAGATCTGTATGAGCTCAAAAAACAAAATAGAACTTCATGATATGGGAAAGGGCAATAATAAAACAGATATTGAAAAAAGCATCCTGGTTCTGTCGCAGATGTAAGGATAGCCAAATTGGAGTTTTGGATATCAGCTGTTATTTATTTGAGCCAAATCATCTTCTTTTTGGTCTGTAGAATTCGCTTTAGTTAATCTCTCTGGAATCCAAATTGGCTGCTGTTCTCCCTGTGGAAACACACAAACAGACCCCCGACTCCGGACAATCACTGGGTCAGGATTTTAGTTAATCTCTCTGGAATCCAAATCGGATGCTGTTCTTCCTATGGAAACATACAAACAGGCCCCTGACTCCAGACAATCACTGGGTCAGGACCTTGGTTAATCTCTCTGGAATCCAAATCGGCTGCTGTTCTTCCTGTGGAAACACACAAACAGACCCCCGACTCCAGACAATTACTGGGTCAGGACCTTTCCATTGTCCTGTTAGAATATCTTTCCAAAGTACCTTGGGCATATGTACATTTTTTGGACACATATGCCTTTCTGCAGCACTAAGTCCTGATGAATCCAAATTTAAAAAGTTTAGAGTAAAAAGGGTTATTTTAAGTTTATCTTTGGGGAATATATACCCCTTCCCAATTCCGTCTTTTTGCTTTAATAAGTACATTTTAATAGTTTGATGAGCTCTTTCAACTATGCCTTGTCCCTGTGGATTGCATGGGATTCCTGTTATATGAGTAATGCCAAGTGATGAGCAAAATTGTTTAAAAGAAGTAGACGTATAACCAGGGGCATTACCTGTTTTTAACTGTTTTGGAATGCCCACAGTGGCAAAATTTTGTAAGCAATGAGCTATAACAACTTTAGTTTTTTCTCCGGCATGAAGGGAGCCCATCAAAAATCCAGAAGAAGTATCAACTGTAACATGCAAATATTTTAATTTTCCAAATTCTGGCAAGTGTGTGACGTCCATCTGCCAAATGTGGTTAGGTATCAGTCCTCTAGGATTGACTCCAAGATTAACTTGTGGTAAAAAGGTCACACAATTTTGACATTGTTTTATTATTTGTCAAGATTGTTCCTCAGTTATATTAAAATGCTTTTGTAAAGTATTAGCATTGACATGGAACCTTTTATGAAAATTTATAGCTTCTTCTAGTATAGAGAAAATATGTATGTCATGTGTAGTTTTATCTGCTAAATCATTGCCCAAACTAAGGGCTCCAGGCAATCCTGTATGTGCCCTGATATGTCCTATAAAGAATGGATCTTTTCTGTCCCAGATTAAACTTTGTATAGTGGAAAACAAAGAGAAAACAGTAGAAGAAGGCAAAATCCTACCAACATCTTCAAGGGATACTATAGCATTAACTATATACTGACTATCAGAAAATAAATTAAATACACAATCTTTAAACATCACAAAAGTTTGTAATACTGCATTAAGCTCTACCTTTTGAGCTGATTGTTTGGGTACTAAAAATGTAAAAGTTCGATCAGGTGTAACTATTGCTGCTGTACCATTATTTGACCCATGAGTGAATATATTTGGAGCATTCATGATAGGTGTTTTTCTTGTCATTTTTGGAAAAATTACAGGATGCAATGACCAAAAAGACAATAAAGGATTAGATGGTAAGTGGTTATCAAATGAAACATTAGATTTGCACATGATTATTGCCCAAGTATTTAACTCATTAGCTAATTCATCAATTTGATTCATAGTATATGGAGTAATAATTTTATTAGGAGAAATTCCAAACACTGCCTTTGCTGTTTTTATTCCTTTGAGTATTAATTGTCCTACAGCCTCCGGATACCTAGTAAGAATAGTGTTAGGAGAATAAGATAAATGTATCCATAATAATGGACCTTCTTGCCAAAATACTGCTATAGGAATATTTTTTGTTGGTAGTACAATAAATAATAAAGGCAAACTTATATCAATTCTATCCAAATGCATATTTTCCATATATGTTTCAATGGTTTTTAATGCCTTTCTTGCTTCAGGCGTTAACATGCAGGGTGAATTTGGATCTGATGGACCTTTTAGGATATCAAATAAAGGTCCCAACTCTCCTGTTGGTATGCCTAGATAAGGCCTTATCCAATTTATGTCTCCTAATAACTTTTGAAAGTCGTTAAGTGATTTGAGTTGATCTACTCGTATTTGAATTTTTGGTGGACTGACCATGGTTGAGGATAATAGAACTCCTAAATAATTAATTGGAAAATTTAATTGTACTTTATCTATTGCTATCTCTAGATTATAATTTTTTTAATAAGTTTGTAAGTGTGGCATAACATTCTAGCAATGTGTTTTTAGCTTTGTGTGCTAATAATATGTCATCCATATATTGAAATATTTGTAGCTCAGGATTTTGATTTCTAAGTGGCTGGATTACTTTGTTAACATAAATTTGACACATAGTTGGGCTGTCAGCCATCCCTTGAGGGAGTACTTTCCATTCATATCTCTGATCAGGACCGTCATGATTTAGTGCAGGGATAGTAAATGCAAAACGTGGACTATCCTCAGGATGAATTGGAATTGAAAAAAAACAATCTTTAATATCTATAACTAAAACATACCAAGTTTTTGGCAAAGCAGACAACTGAGGAATCCCTGATTGAGCAGGTCCCATAATGACCATTTCATTATTAATGGCTCTTAAATCTTGCAATAATCTCCATTTACCAGATTTCTTTTTGATGACAAAAATGGGAGTATTATGGGGAGATACGGAAGGTTGTATATGTCCTTCCACTAATTGTTGTTTGACCAGATCATGGGCTACTTGTATCTTTTCTTTAGTCAAGGGCCACTGAGGAACCCATACTGGTCTTTCTGATTCCCATGTAATTTTTATTGTCTCAGTGGCCCTTTGTGAAAATCCAACCCATGTCTGTCTGTTCCTTGATTTATTTGTATTGGTGCTGCTATACCTTGTTCTTGTTTTTCTAATCTTTTTCCTTTCCTAAAACCTTGTCTAGCCATAATAGTGGGTGCATTTTGATTGATATTATTTGTTAATGTCAAACCTAATTGATCTAAGACATCTCGTCCCCATAAATTTACAGGAAGATGATCCAATACATATGGCTGTATAGTTCCTTCACATCCTTCAAGATCCTTCCAATCTAATACCATTGCACTTCTATCAGGATTATTCGCCACTCCTAGGCCTCGAAGCGTTTGAGTGGCTTGTTGTAATGGCCAATGTTTTGGCCATTCTTGACGAGAGATGATGCTAAGGTCTGCACCTGTATCCAGTAGCCCATTAAATTCATGTCCTTGAATATTTAGTTTTAGCATGGGGCGAGAATCTAAATTTAAAGAAAGCATAGCCCAATCTACACCTGTGGAGCCTAATCCCTTGGAACCTCTTTCTACAGCATGACTGGAAAATTTATCATGTAGGCTTGGTATTATTAGTAACTGTGCTATTCTATCTCCTGGTGAAATTACTGATATACCCTTTGGAGAACTGGCTATAATTTTTATTTCACCTTCATAATCGGGATCAATTACCCCAGGACTTATTAAAAGTCCTTTTAGAGTAGAAGAGCTGCGTCCCAATAATAAGCCTACTGTTCCTTTGGGAAGAGGTCCTTTCACCCCTGTGGGAATGATTTGAACTCCCATCTCTGGAGTTAGTACTGATCTGGTGGAGGCGCAGATGTCCAACCCTGCGCTCCCTCTGGTTTGTCTGATGAGGGATCTGATGTCCTGGGCACTACCCTGATGGGGTTGCTGGGGTTTCTGGTTTCCTCCAGTGCTCCGTATATTTGTGGTTTGTGGCCCTGGAGCATTGGGGCCCCCTGTCCATTTTTTGGCAACGGAGCCCGATGCCTTTGTCCACGATATTGTGGATAAACACCTTGTCCTTGTTCGTTTTTTGATAATGGAGTACCCTCTATGGTGGTTTGAGAATGGCATTCATTAGCCCAATGTAATGGAGTACCCTCTATGGTGGTTTGAGAATGGCATTCATTAGCCCAATGTCTTCCTCTATGGCATCGTGGGCAAATACCCGGTATTCTACTCCTTTGATACCTAGTTTTGTTAAACCCTCCTCCTATGGGGCAATTCCTTTTAAAATGTCCTGTTTGTTCACAATTGTAGCATGTTCTTGGCCTGTAATCTAAAGCCTGTTTTACTGCAGCTGCCACAATTTGCCCTTGTTCATTAATGTCTCTGGCATCTAAAGCCTGTTTTACTTCAGCTGCCATGACTTGCTCTTGTTCATTAATGTCTCTACATAATTTAATATATGTGTTTAAATCTTCCTGTTTCCATGGTCTAATGATATCTCTGCACCAACGATTCACTTGGTCATAATCCAGTTGTTTTATTAATGGCATTGCTTGTTCTGTATTCCCAAAAACTCTGGTAGCTGTTTGAATAAGCCTATCTACAAATTCAGCATAAGGTTCATTAGCTCCTTGTATTATCTTAGATAATTGACCTTGTAAACCTCCATGTCCTTGTAAAGTCTTCCATGCCTTAACTGCATCTACAGCAATTTGTAAATATACACCAGGATCATATGCAAGTTGTTGCTGCCGATCCTCATAAGGTCCCTTTCCTAACAACATATCTAGATTTCTCTGAGGATAACCAGCTGCTGCATTTCGCCTAGCCGTCTCCTTGCAAAATTCCTCATTGGCAACCTTCCATAACAGGTATTGTCCTCCAGTTAGCACAGCTTTACAAATATTAGACCAATCTGCTGGTGTCATGTTTAAGTTGGTAATGGATTCGACCAAGCTTACAGTGAAGGGTGCTTGAGGACCATAGGTTGTTACAGCCACTTTTAGCTCCTTCACTGATTTGAAATTTAAACCCTGGTAAATTCGCTGCCCTCCTACCTCAAATACAGGGCATACTTGAGATCCTGTCTCAGGATCCGAACTATCAACTGCAGGTGTTGGGAGTCTCCTAGCATATGGAGGTGGTGCTGTTGATTGGACACTTATGCCCTCTGGTGATAGAATGCTGTTAGTAGCAGTCTCCTGTAGAGGTGGTGCTGTTGGTTGGAGACTTTCTCTCTCTGATAGAAAGGTGTTATTAGCAGTCTCCTGTTGTAACTTTTCCCCTGATGGCTTTTTCTGCTCTAAACTTCCTTCCTCTGTCTCACTAGCTCGAATGACCTTCTCTTGTACTTGAATCTTTCCCTCTTTCTGACTAACTTGAGAGATCTCTTTTACTTGAATCAATATGTCTTCTCCTTCCTCTATCTTTGTCTGAACTGAAGGCTTTGGACTAAGCAAACCAGATACGTTCACCCACAATGTCAATGTGCCAACTGGCAGAGTCCCTGGGTTGTTCTTTTCTATTCTTTTTAAATCTTCACCATGATGGTTCCATTGTGATATATCTAACAACTCCTCCTTAAAAAGCCATGGGCTATATTTTTGTATTGTATCAACGTATGCCCTGACTATTCTTGATTTTACTGAGATGCCTCCTTCGTCTAACAATTTACTTAACACTCTGTCGGTTTGTTTTTTACTAATTGCTGATCCCGTATTTCTACTATAATACAACCCAACAAGATGACGCCAAACAAAACCAAGACAGAATGCAATAAAAATGGAACAACAAAAATTCATTATAGCCTTTCTATCCTCCTGACATGTGCATCCGTCCTTTCTCCCTATCTGTTCCTCAGACACAAATAGTTTTTCCTCAGAGGATCTTTGGTAGGATCATCAGATGGGTGGCTACAGTCAAAAGGGGGAAATTTCTCCTGTAGGTCCTTTATTACATTGTTAGCTTTGGAAGATGGTAATTACATGTTGAGTAAAGTTGTTAATATATTCTGAGAGGTTCATTTGTTCGGAGAATTTTTGACTAATACAGAAATTAAGGTAATTGGCTTTGAAAGAGGTTAAGAGAGCCCAAGGTAATTTTTGCCTACCATACAGAACCCTGTCTTATACCCTCATGGTAGTTCCCCAAAGTCAGGTGGTCTGAAGGTTCATTGATATAGAGCAAGTTCATAGAGAACTTCAGTTCACACCTGCAAAAATTCTGGGTTCTTTTTTATCTTTCTTAGTGTAGACACAAAATCTGATTTTCTTAGCCAGGTTTCTTCTCAGAGAGTCCTATGTTCTGAGCCACTATCCATTCCTGGGGATGTCACCATGTGCCCACAGCTGTCTTGCGCCCTGCATGGTACAAGAAATTTCAGGCCCTAGGACAGCTCCTCTTAGAGGACAGCCTAAGTTGTGAGGTACAGCCTCTTGGGGGATCAGCTGAGGTCTTGGGCCTTAGGAATCGCCTGGAACAGGCCTCATCTAGACAACTAACGTCTTGGGACCTTGTTTTCCCCAAGCCTTGTTCCCATTCTTTGGAGACAGGTGGCCAGTCAGGCTGTGGATGCTGGTGCTGAGGGGCCAGGTCACCAGTGATTCCTGACCCTTGCATTCTCTCACAGTGTAAAAGAGCAAAAACTCTCCCAGAGCATAAGGAACACCCACCCCAATGTAGAGCTGTGCAAACCTGAAAAGCCTCATAGACTAGAGTCATGGTCCAGGTGTCTTGGAGGGTAATCCCAGAGGCTTTCAGTTACCAAGTTCAGGAGGGAACATGTCCCAGCTGTCAGGGACCTTCCCTTCCCATTGAGCCTGACACATGTGTGCTCCCTCAGCACCAAAGCTTTCTGTGTATCACTTTGAAATGATGTGCTCACTTAACTGAGGCCCAGGTTTATTTATTCAGAGCCAAATGGGATGGACTAATATTAAAGAGGCAAGAAAGAAGTGAATTTTAAAAAGTCTAGTTGCATTTCCATTTTTAATAATCCCAACTTACAGCCAGGTGCAGTGGTGCACACCTGTGATCCTTCCTGCTCCAGAGGCTAATGAGGAGTGTTGTAAATTTGAGGGCAGCCTTAGCAACTTATCCAGGCCTTCTGCAACCTGGTGAGACTGCATCTCAAAATAAAATATAAAAATGACTGGGGATGTGGATCAGTAGTAAAATATCTCTCAGTTTTATCTCGGGGGTACCAAACCAAAAGAAAAAATAAACCCACTTATCTAATTTACCTTTTGCTACGCCTGAGTATGTATAGAAAGTTTGTAAGATTTAATGTTGTCTTTTCAGTTATTTCAAATTGATATCCAATCGTAGATTCCAAAATGCCACGTAAGATACAGAGAAACTCTGTCTTGCATTATTGTGGCAGAATTTGAGTCCAATTCTACAAAATAGTGGTATATAAATTTATGAATGTGATTTCATAAAAACTAGTATCTGTCCTTCAGAAGGTGATGAATTTGAGAAAGGATGACATTTTTTCACTGTTGTTATTTGGACTTGGCAGGTTCATGTTAACTCTGGTTTTTTGGTATCAGGAATGGAACCCAGAGTTGCTTAACCACCAGCCCCTTTTAGATTCTTTGTTTTGATACAGAGTCTCTTGCTACATCGCCTAGGGCCTCAGACTCCTGAACTGCTGGGGTTACAGCTGTGCACCATCACACCCGTCTTCATTATAAATTTCAAGGACAATTTTGGCAATACCTGAAATTTCCAACTATGATCATTTAATCACTGAATAACAGTGAAATAGTAAATGATATTCATTTTCTGGAAAGGAGCGATACAACCGTCTAAATAAGGGTGCTGATCCCCTCAAGAGCACTCCCCCTATGTCACCTGATTCCTGTTCCCTCCTAAGTGCCTCCTCCTAGGGCCACCCCTTTGGGAGCTGACCTTTTACCTTATGAAATTTCGGAGCAACATAAATGCTCTCTCTACTCTCTCTGTCCTGTACAACATTTTGGCTTGTCTTAGATACAGTCTGCTATTTTCAATTTTTTAAAAAGTATTTTTTGTTGTTGCTGTAGTTGGACACAATACTTATTTATTTATTTGTATGTGGTGCTGAGGATCAAATATAGGGCCTCTCATGTGCTAGGTAAGCACTCTACTGCTGAGCCAGAATCCCAACCATCCTATTTCAATTTTAGATGTAGTGTTTTTTAAGTTTACCCTAAAACCATGCCCTAAATTTCACAGAATTTACTGAAATTCTCAGTGTTCTTTTTAGAGAGTGTAGATTATGGGAACATTCAATCTCCTTTGTGAGAAAGTGTGTTGTCTTTACATTGATTTTGTTGTATTTTATGCCTCTAATTGTGTATGTTTTGTATTATAATTATTTTTATCTCTCATTACATGTATTTTTTTTTTTGTGTGTGTGTATGTGTGAGGACTGCTGGAGATAGATATGAGGGCCACATACATGCTTGGCAAGTTTTCTACTACCGAGCTACTCTACATTCCAAGAAGATTCATATTGTAGACTGTTGTTTACTTATTTGCTTACTTATTGGGTGCTGGGAATTGACTCCATGTACTTCCTCTTGCTTAGTTATCCTCCAGAAATGAATTTCAATTTGTGAGCAGTGTTCTGGAGGTGGGCAGGTGTTTTACTGGGGAATATACCTACAGGCACTTGACCACTGAACACATCCTCAGCCCTTCCTTATTGTTATTTATTTTTTCATATACATATATTTTGTACAGTTATAGATGGACACTATACCTTTATTTTGTTTATTTTTCTGTGGTGCTGAGGATCATACCCAGTGCCTCACACATGCTAACAAGTGCTCTGCCACTCAGTTACATTCCCAGCCCCCACTTTTAAATCTGATGAAGACCAGTCTCACTAAATTTCTGAGTGTCTTGCTAAGTTGCTGAGACTGACCTCCAACTTGCCATTTCCCTGCCTTGACCTCCCTATTGGCTGAAGTTACAGGTGCACACCACCACACCAGCAGTTGGAGTGACTTGTCAGAACCCGCTGACCATCTGTAGTTCCTTATCAGGTGGTAACAGCAGAGATGCTGAAAGAAAGACACACACACACACACACACACACACACACACACACAGTAGGAATGAGCACCTCTTTATTTTTTTTCCTTCATCTTTTATATAGCAAAAAAGAAACTCATCCTCCTGGCAGCTTAATCTTTTCCAGCTTGGATAAATATTCTCAGAATAACATTGTTCATGGTCACAGTGCTCCATACTTCTTATTATCTGACTTGTAGTTAGTTATTTCCTGGAAAGCATATATATATATATATCTCAATATAGACTTTAAACTTGGCAGAACATTCTTTTATCTTCTTAAGATGGCAACAAGGACACAGTTCAAACAGTTCATTGTTTCTCACAGAACCCTTTTGTTTTGCTAAGCACAGCAAAAGGTAACACTTTGAGTACATGGGCACACAATGATTTTGAAGACTGATCCTTGAATTTCTTTCCAGATGGAAAGAATATTGAAAATCAGTTTCCTTGATTTTGTCCATACTTTTGAAATTTGTAACTATGACTCTTCCTCTTTGCTTTATTTTTGCATTATTATGATAATGGTACTTGGCATGTACTATTGTTTCTTATGTATATATTTGTAAAACTTCATGGCTTGGTCGTTTATTCACTTCTTTTTTTTTAAAGAGAGAGAGAGAGAGAGTTTTAATATTTATTTATTTTTCTTAGTTTTTGGTGGACAAAACATCTTTGTTTGTATGTGGTGCTGAGTATTGAACCCAGGCCGCATGCATGCCAGGCGCACGCTCCCACTTGAGCCACATCCCCAGCCCTTATTCACTTCTTTATTAGATAAACTTTGTTTTTATGAGCAATTTTAGGCTTACATAGTTTATTAGTCAGTGTTCTCTAGAGGAACAGCATCAACATGATGTATGATTATAAAAAGGTGAATTATTAGATTGGCCTACTTGACCAGAAGCTGTGTGTCCACAGTGGCGGTCTGCAGCTGGAGAGTTTTAGAAGTAGTAGCTGCAGAGTCGAGGAGGTTGAAGCCTCAGAACAAGAGGGATCAATGCTGCTGCCCGAGTCCAGACCAAAGTTTCTGGAAACTCCCTGGAGAATCACTGGCAGAGTCCACTTTGGGAGAGTTAGGAAGACAGAGCCTGATATCCTTAGGCCATTGCAGCAGCCATCAAGAACCCATTGAGAAGAAAGGAGCTGGCTCTGGTGCAGCTTCCTTCTTCTTCCAACTTTTGTTCCACCCAAGACACCATTCTATTGGATGGTGCTGTCTAGCTTAAGGAGGTTCTCCAGTTTGGTTCACTATTCCATATGCCAATCATTTGTAGACACACTGTTCCACATGCCAATCATTTATAGACACACCCATAAGGTTTTTAATCATTGGCATCTTTTAATCCAATCAAGGTGACAATTAAATGTGACATTACTCATAGTATTGAATACCCCTTCCCTCGAGCTGATACTCTCCACTCTTTTCAACATATCACATTAGTGTACGGTGTTTGTTAGTTACTAAACCCGTGTTGAACATTTGATAAAGAGTATTGATGAAGTAACATGTTATGATAAGCCAAAGTTCATCCTTTACCTTACGGTTCCTCCTCTGTGTGATGTGATTGTGTGTGTCACGTAGTATACAAGATAATGTCATACAGAAGAGTTTCACTGCTCTGGGAATCCTTTGTTCCACCCGTTCATCACTCCTCCTCATTGCTCCCTCCCTCTCTGCTCCCTGAGTCCCTGGTACCCATCAGTTCTGCTAGTGCATCTATAATGTTGTCTCTTAAGGAATGTTCTTGACTTGGAATCTTACCGCACTAAGCCATTTCAAACTTGCTTCTCTCATTTATCAGTCTGCCTTTAAGAGTGCTGTATCTTTCCAGGCAGCAGAGCTCATTTTCTGGTGATGTTCCTTGGTGTACTTAAAATGCAGCTTGTCTATTCAGTACTGAAAGGTGCATCTTCCTTGTGTCTAGCTTTGGGCACTTCTGGATATGGCTGCTGTAGTCACTGCAGTGAGGGTTCCTGTGCCCATAATTTTCACATAATTTTTATAGATCTGGAGTGTGATGACTTAATTATATAGTTTTTTGCATTTATGATAAAATTTTGCATTTATGCTTTGAGCATCATTTATAGTTATCTATTTAATACTTTTCTTTATCTATTTAATTTGGATTATATGGTAACTTATGGCTCAGAAAGAGTTAGGAGGTGTTAACTCAGCTTCTATATTCTGGAAAAAAGTAGAAAATTGGTGGCAGTTCTTAAGTGTATCATGAACACCTGTTTGAGATGTCAGAGCCTCGCCTTGCATTTTTGGGAAGTAATTAGTTATTGAGCCTGTTTTTTTTTTTTTTTTTTTTTTTTTTTTTTTTTTTTTTTTTTTTACCAGCCATGGGCTAATCCCTTGTCTGTAAGTTGTAGGAGATTGTCTCTCTCAAAGAAATGGTCCAGTTTCTGCAAGTTGTCTAATTTGTGTCAAGCACGTTCATGATAATCTTGAAGTCCCAATGCATTGTTGACGATGACACTTTTAAATCTGATAGCAGGTTTTCAGTCCTCTTTGCTTTTTTCTTTAAAATTATTGTATGTTGTACACTTTTATTTCTTTCTTTTCATGTGTCAGTGAAGATTGAACCCACTTTCTCCCAAGCACTAGGTAAGCACTCTTCCACTGAGCCACAACCCCAGTCCCTGTCCTCTGTATTCTTAGCCTTATGTCAGTTTATCATTGATGCTGATGTTCATGAAGAACTTGATTTTGTAGATTGCGGATTTCCTGGTTGCGGTTTCATCAACACCTTCTCTGTTACCTTCCTGTGGTTAATTTAGGTTTCTCTTGCTCTTCTTTCTCTGGATTTATGAAGCCGCAGTTTCAATAATTGCTTCTAGCTCTTCTTTTTAGAAATGTGGGTTTGATGACTGAGATACAAATACACCACCACCTCTAGTGTACCCTGTAAATTTCCTATAATGGACTGTTACTTTTTTTCCTTCAAAATGGTCACCTTTTCTCTTGAGTCACCTCTTTGTCCTGTGTCTGTTTAGAGCCTTGTGTTTCACGTCCCCTTCTCTGGAGGCTTTTCAGCTGCTTCTGATCTGATTTCTGCTCTAGCTCTCATGTTCTTTGAGCATACATGGGAATTCACTGGTGGTGCACCTGTAGGGTGTGATATATGTCCTGTGGAGTGTTGCTGTGACCCTGAGACCTCAGTGTGCTTCCAAGGTTTGAAGGCCCATGAAACCCTCCTGCCTGCATCATTGTCCTGACAGAGTTGGGCTGATGTCTCTGAGTGTAATTGTGGATTCTTCCTTGTTTTGGGCGGTTCTGTATGTTTTCAGTCCCTGAGTGTGGTTCTGTTTCAGTGGCAGGGACATTTTCTTTTTTCCTGTTTCATCACTGTGCAGACATCATAGCATGCTTACAGATGTGAGTGGTGGCCTGTTCCACACCCAGACTGTGTGGGATAGTTCAGGAATCTGGGCTACAAACTTGTTGCTTTAGCACACTCTGGAAGAGCTTCTGTCTTAGGTTTGTTGGCACCACCATTGCTGCAGGCACGATGAATCTCTTTCACAACAGACAACCATTGCACATGTGGCCCAACATTGATCAAAATGTCTTTGAGCAGAACATTGGTATGTGTCTCATGATTGTACATTGTCGTAGTGAACCGGCTGCTGTTAAGAAGAGTTTGACAGTCTTTAGACATTCATTGTTCCCAGGAGACTTAGAAAAGTAGTGCCTGCTGTTTATTAGGAAGATTGTTTTGAGAGTTATTGTAAGGCTGTTGTTTGGACAAGGTGACATTTTTGGGTCATTGAGTTGTTTTTAAGACATGTGCCATCTTTTACTTGCCCCATTCTGGTTTGACCGTAACCACAGGAAATTATAAATTTGTTGTGTTTATTAATAAATGAACTAAATTAATCAAATGGAGAACTCATGTTTTTTTTGGTCATTTAATAGTAAGTTAGTTGACTAAATTTGTTCTGGAGTAAAGCACCTGCAAACTTCTAGTTGTTCTCACAGGATGAGCTCAATCTCCAGTTAACACATTGTGACAACTTGCGTGAAAAGTTATCTAAATGTTGTCTATGAGGGAATCTCCATAGGGAACCCATGCCCAGAGAGTGTGGGTGGTGGCTGGTTCTAGGCATTTCTTTAAGTATGGAACAATAGACTTGCAGAGGAAACAAGACATCAGTTAATTCCATGTTATTTATATTAATCTTGTAGGTACAGGGAGCCATCAGAATCTCTCTCAAATGGTTAGTTTCATGATTCCTGCAATTTCCTGCTCATCACCTTTCTTTTCTAAACATAAGTACTATCAGACGTGCTTATATTAGCTCTGTACCACATAGGATGTTTCTAGGACATGAAATAGAGGTGCAACCAATAAAGAAGTTAGGTATGATCTGGGAGCCCGTCTCACTTCCTGTGAACTCACCAAAGGAAGGGTATGAATCAGTATGATGTTTGCCTTCCAAGTAGCCAATTTCTAGTGTTGGAGTAGTTGGAAGAAGTTGAGTGCAATAAAGATTTGATGGACCAAATCGTGCAATTAATCGAGAGGCCAGGGAATTATGTGAACATCATGCATGTTGAGTATAGATTTCTCATGCTGTCAATCTCTCCTGGCCTCCACTATACATTTGTGGGATATTTTAGATCTCAGTGACCTTGGAGGATGTGGCTCTGAACTTCACCCAGGAGGAGTGGGCTTTGCTGGATCCTTCCCAGAAGAACCTTTACAGAAATGTGATGTTGGAAGTCCTCAGAAACCTGGCTTCTATAGGTAATAATGATGTTTTTAAAATTAATCAAATAGAGAACTCATGTTTATTTTGGTCATTTATGTAGAAGGTGAAAAGGGAATCAGTTGGTGAATTATTGCAGCATAAATGGCACGTATCATTTGGCAAAGCATTTCTAGCTCCTAAATATTCATAAAGCTTGTTCTGTTCTTTCATTTTAGGAGACAAGTGGGAAGACAAGACCACTGAAGTTCAGACTGAAAACTCTGGGAGCAATGTAAGGTAACTGTACTCACAAGAGGAATTCGTGAGGGAATCTGAGAACTGTCATGTAATATTTAAAGGAAACCAACGAAAGAAGTATGCATAATTTGAGAAGTATTTATTCTTATAATGTTTCTTTACCAGAAATATATACGTAGCTGTAACAGATATTCAGTCTTTTCAAAGTGTATGACATGCTAAAAGTACTATGAAATTGCATATGTGACTATCACTATTTGGACAATAGCCATAGAGTAGCTGTATTGTAAAAGATTGTTTGCTTTCAATCTCCTTATTTTTAGGCAAGTTAAACAAGTCAGAAAACCTAGCCTTTAGCTGATGTTGGTAGTAATGTAAAGATCTATCAATAAATAGAAAATTGTGAATGATCCAAGCATTGATTATGTGCTGGTCACTTCTTCTTCCTTAAAGAAGTCATATGGTAAACTTCAAAGGCACAAAATAGTGTGGGGTAAACCTTCAAATCAATTCCAATTCTTAATTGAACAAAATAAAATTTTAATAGAGTAAATCCATGTGACTTCATTATGTGTGCAAAAGACTTCATCCTTCATAGGCAGATCACATCTCACTGTGGACACAAATACTACAAGCATGAGGAATGTGAAGAGAAGCCATGTGAATTTAAACAATATAAGAAATCTCTGGTTTCTTTCAAAAATGTTCACACACAAATGTTAATACGAACTGGAGATGGACCTTATGAATGTACAGTACCTGGGAAAGTCATCAGTCATTCCAGTGACATTCAAAGGCATGATGATACTCATACTGGGTTGCAACCCTATGAATATCAGCAATGTGGTGAAGCCTCATCTTCTCCTACAGGTGTTCCAAGACACACGCGAACACACAGTGAACGTAAATGTTTTCAATGTGAGGTATGTGAGAAAGCCTTTTGTTTCTCCTCTGTATTAAGAAGACATGAAAGAACTCTTGCTGGAGAGAAAGTGTATGAATGTAAACGAGGTGGTCAGACCTGTATTTCATTCACAAGTCTTCAAAGGCACAGGATCACATACATGGGGAATGAAGGTTTCAAATGTAAGGTATGTGGGAAAGACTTTGCTTATCCCAGTTTACTTAGAATCCATCAGAGAATGCATACTGGAGAAAAGCCCTATGAATGTAAGCAGTGTGGCAAAGCCTTTGCTACATCCAGTAGCCTTCACAGACATGAAAGAACACATATTGGAGAGAAGACTTTTGAATGTAAACAGTGTGGCAAAGCCTTTACTACATCCAGTTACCTTCAGATTCATGGAAGAATGCACACTGGAGAGAAGCCCTATGAATGTAAGCAGTGTGGCAAAGCCTTTGCTGCATTCCCTACGCTTCACAGACATGGAAGAATACATACCAGAGAAAAGCGCTATGAATAACAACAATGTGGAAAAGCTTTTGCCACATCCTGTCTGCTTCACACAAGTGAAAGAACAGATACTGCAGAGAAATCATATGCATGAAAACAATTGGTAAACGTTTCTGTTATTACTGTTTCACTCATATACATGTAGGAAGTTACTGGAGAAAAATTTTTTGAATGTAAAACCTGATAAATCAATGTTTCATGTCATCCTCAAAGACAAGGAAGGAGTCACACTGCTTAAAATTTGTGTGTGTGTGTGTGTGTGTGTGTGTGTGTGTGTGTGTGAGAGAGAGAGAGAGAGAGAGAGAGAGAGAGAGAGAGAGAGATAGACAGAGACAGAGACACTGGGGATTTATTCTGGTTGTGCTCTACCACTTAGCTACATTCCAGTTACTCTTTATTTTGAGACAGGGACTTGCTGCATTTCTTAGGGTCTTCCTAAGGTGCTGAGGCTAGCCTCCAACATTGATCCTTCAGAATCAGCCTCTCAAGTCTCAGGAATTAAAGGCATACACCACCACTTCCAACTGAGTAACTCTTTAAATTTTTAAATTATCACAAATCATTCCATTTTTCCCTATTGCCTTCAAAGCCATTTCATTCACATTGAAAAATATACCCTCTGAATGTAAGCAGTGTGGCAACACCTTTGCTCCATCCCATCAGCTTCATAAACATGGAAGAATACATACCAGAGATTAGCCTTGGAATACATACGAGAATACATACCAGAGAAAAGCAACATCCTGTCAGCTTCCCATCCTGCCTTGTTTTTCTTCTCATATATGAAAACACAGAGAGAAGCCCTGTGAGTGTGAGAAATGTGGGGAATCTAGTTTTCACAGTACTTTACTAAGGACTGGGAAGATTCTTTTGGAATAAAAAGAATAAATCCTATGCAAGTAAGAAATATAAAGGGTTCATCTATTCTAGTTTTGTTCAGTTGTATGAAAGGACTCACAGTGTAGGAAATGGTGACTAGAAGCCATGTGAGCTAGTATTCAGCTTTCAGAGATTTCTTCAAAGACGTAAAGAACTCACATCTGGGAAGATGTTTTTTGTCTCTTTAAAAATTGTAGTAAGACCTTCAACTTTCCAGGTCCCTTTGAACAGCATTTAAGAAATCACACTAGTGAAAAGCCCTGTATATAGAAATGTGGTAGGACCTTTGCTTGTTTCAGATCCATTTGAACTTGTTCAGACTTGAGGAAATTTTTATTTTATTTCATTTTATTTATTTCTTTTGAGAAAACCACTGTAGGTGTGTGAAAATGTGTGTGCCTTCATTTCTTTTTTATCTCTTCAGAGGTAACAAAAGTGCACCCTGCATTGGAGAGGAACATTGCATCAACATGAGGATTTGAAAGCAACATGTTTTATGGGTTAAATCTCTCTTATTGTTAGATTCCATTTTCCTGTATTTTAAGTCTTTTGTGTCTCATATTTCATTACATATTGTGTATTTTAATTTAGGCCTCTCCACTCCAGCCTTTGGTACAGATTGGTGAAATGTTTCTTCTGAACTTCTTTCCTCTCTTTCTTTGTTCAGATTCCACCCAGGAGTGCTCTACTACTGAATTTCTCCGCAGTCTTTTTAATTGGGTGAGGCTGGGAGCTGGGACCATAGGGATGTGTCTGTTTACCCTGCAGCTGGCCTCTTTCTTTTCCCTGATCCCTTATTGAGCTGTTGATGACTCTGGGACCACACTCTTGTCATTTGTACTTTTTCTAAGTGTCATACATTGTGCTGTATGTAGGCACATTAAAGAGCATTATAACATAATGTCATTTGTGTATATTACTTGGAGAGGCACTTTCTCAAAATATGTTTTGCCCTATGCTTGAGTTGCTTTCTCTTTTTTTCCCAGGTCTGGGGTCCCAATCCTGCCTTGTGCATGCTGGCAGGCATTCTAGCACTGAGCACTCCTGTAGCTCTGGTGGTGAGTTTGCTATTGCTGTGCCTGTGGGCCCCACTGATGACCACATCAGCAGATGCAGCTCTGCAGGTGTCTCCTTTACAATTTTAGATGGTCTCTTCCTTCTTAAAGGTCTTTTATACCAGTGAATTTTTTTAAAAAAACTTCATCCAACTTAACTTTTCTCCCCATCAATAATACTTAGGTGGAATATTCCAGAAAAACCCAGGCTTGATTTCTCTCTGTGTTTAGAGTAGCTCACTAGCCCTGGGAAAATTGTGTGCTGATTTTCTTAATACATACCACATGACCAAAGGCTTGGTAAGAAGCACCACAGTCTGATGTCCTAATATAGTCGCCCTCCCTTCTCCACCCAAGAATCTTAAATAAGCTTCTCGAGAGACCTTCACCATAATCTTTCAACAGAATATCAGGAAAAAAATTTGCAAAAATCTCAATGTGGGTTATAACACAGACTTCTGTTTTTGTGTTAAAGCTTAGAAGACCTCTGAACAATCTTACAATTTATACACAAACACTTTCTGTTAACAAAACAAAACAAAAGACACCTTTATGTATACCCCTACAAAAAGTATGAACCTCCATCCCTGTCACACTGGGTGTAAATGCAGATCAAGGAAATTCCAAGCAGTGATCTAAATTTTTAGGTGATACCCCTTAGAACTCTGCATCTAATAGTCTGCTCCTGGAACATTCCTTGGGTGTCTAGCCTCATGTGCCCTACATCACTGATGAAGCTACAGCTTCCAACCAGGTGATGTTGTGCAATACATGATGTGGAGAGGGCTGTTTCTGCTCAGGCTAAAGAATTCAATGACCTGTCCTATGGACTCAAAGCATCCTGAGCAAAACCTCACCCACAACCTATTCAGGAATCATGGATCTTGTGTGATCATTGCTAAGAGTTCCTTACATACTTGTGTTCAAATTTTTAAGGTAACCAACATGCCAACGATGGGATGATTGTCACTGCTATCTCTGTTGCTGGCCTTTTGCTGAGTGTCAGTGTTCATTTGGAAAGGAAAGCCAAAAGAGTGTGCTGTGGCACTTCTGTTTTTAATAAATACAGCTTAAGCCATTCAGGATTACTGTAAACTGTCTTTCCACCTACTGAGACAGTGTGGCAATTTCCTAGTTTTACATCTTTGATTTAGTAGAAATATTGCATACTGGTGTATGAGTACTTGATGCAATCTGGACATCTTTGTAAGGAATTCATTTGCCAAAGCAGAAGTTGCAGGCTTGCTCCTGGGCAGTGTGAGGAACTGGAGTCAATGCAACTGTCCTAGGGTGCCAGCATTCTTTGTAGGAATTCAGTCTTGGTGAGTACGTGAGTGCACGAATCAGACTCCTAAGAGGGCTACAGAATCTTCTGACAGGATCTGCCTACCCCTTTTGGTTAATAGTGTTGGCATGTGGACTGACATGTGGATGGCCACCTTATGATGGGTTTGGGTTTTTAGGAGAGTAAGTAGTGAGAATATATAATGATTAAATGACAATTAAAATATTCTGTGTCATACTGAATACATGATTTGGAGGCCAAAACCCAATAACAAGTCACCTCTTGGACCTTTAATCACATATTTTCCTTTCATATATGCACTTTGTCACAAACTTTTGTAGTGTGATGCTTATGTGAAACAAACTGAGATGAATATGGAGAGGTTTATTTAATGGTACAGTGTACTAGAAGTTTTAAAGATTTGCAGCAGACTTAAATTCCACTCTTGTTAAAATTTTATGAAAGACTGTGAAATCCTCAAAATTCTTGTGAATCCCCTGGCTCTGTGGTATACACCTGAAATTCCAGTTGCTCAAGATTCTTAGGCAGGAGGATTTTGCTTTCTTTTCATATTTTTTAGAGAGAGGATTTTTATTACTTATTTTTTAGTTTTCGGTGGACACAACATCTTTAATTTATTTTTATGTTGTGCTGAGGATCAAATCCAGTGCCCCACGCATGCCAGGTGAGCACACTACAATTTGAGGCCATGGCCCTAGCCCATTTATTCACTTTTTAAGAAAATTATTTCTTACTTGTCAGTGGACATTTACTTATTTAATTATATGTTGTCCTAAGAATCAAACCCAGTGCCTCACATATGCTAGGCATGTTGTCAACTACTGAACCACAACCTTAGCCCAAGTGTTGTGATTTGTAAGGTGACTTACCTGGATTACAAAGAGTAAAGAACTCAGTGCAACGCTGTCTCTAAAACACTAACTCAAATAATAAATTAAAAAGAAGGCTGGGAGGTGTCTCAGTGGTTGTGTCCCCCGAGTTCAATTCCCAGTACCTCCAAGAAAAATACATTAGGAACCAAGATTTAATAAACTGTTTTATGGATGGATGGGCTTGTCCATTATACTGTTTTCTTCTTTGGATTCTCAGGCATGGTTTACTAATTTAGGAACTCTGTAAAATTTACCAATTCAATAAAAAGCAAGTCTTTGGTTTTAAAAAATAATAATATAGCAAGGTCCATAAGGGGCAGCTTCCTGCTCTAGGAACCCTCAGTAATTGGTAGTCTTCACAAGTGGCCATAATGTCCTTATCATAAAGAGTTTGTGGAAGCTTCTGTTGTGCGGGAGTTTCTGAAGGTGCTAAAAGTGCCTGTGTTTTCAGAGAGTTGGTGGAGGAATTCCATATGGAGGTCTCTGATTTATAGATGATGTCATTGGGGCGCTCAAATGAAACTGATAAGTGAAGAACACATTGCCACATGGTCTCATGCATTCTCTCAGGCCCATTACAGTTATGCTCACACCCACCTTCTTTGAACCACAATAAAAGGGATGCTCAGAGGCAAAGTGCTCCTGCCCTCAATTCAGTCTCTACCATGGGGACAATAAAAGCACCTTGGATTCAATTCTCAGCCCTGGGAAGCTATGTGCCCACTTTTCCACACCCGTGGGAATATGACTTCTTACACAATAGCCCCCCTTGGCCATGGGCAATATTATTAGGTAGAATGAACTTGGGCAAGTGAGCAGGATGTGAAAGACTTCACAAAGCCCAACTTAAGAGCAGAGAATAAAATTGTACTTAATTTCCAGGAGGGGGGTAGACATGACAGGCAGTATTGGCCCCACTTGGCAATTTTTTGTTTTATATGCAGGGTTAATGGGCCAAGCTGAGCAGGGTTTTTGTTTCTTTCTGGTTTGACTATCAGCTGAAACCCAGGAAGCTGAGAGCGCTGGGTCAGCTTCTCACGGTATGTTGCTTCCTAGGGCTTATGGCTTTTCTTGAAAACCTTGACATGGAAAGAATACACGGAGGGGGACTTGTTCCTGACAAAGTGAGGTCAGTCTGTGCAATAGAGTGACATGTGTCAAGGGGGGAAGTGAGAGTGCGCTCACAGACATGTTATAAGAACACAGATACCTGAAGCTTAAATCCTACAGATAATACTAAATCCTAGATAAAATTTGCCCTATACATACATGCCTATGATTACTCTTTCTCTAAAACCTCAAAGTCCTTGTCAGCATGTGAAGACAGGGTAAGGACAGGGTTTCCTTGTCTTCCTGCTGTAGCTGCACTGGTCAAAGTTCCTTTTCTGCTTTGCATCATGACCTTTTCTGTTTGATGTTGAGGCAAACACCTGACCAGACCTGTGGGATCCCCAGAGTCAGGTCTCTGCACAACACTTCCTAACAGTCAAAGTAGAACATGCTCACTAAGCACAAGCCACCCATTTTATTTCCACCGCACATTGCTGCCCTAGAGGATTGCCTTCCTTCCTCCCCCACCCTCTGTGCTGGGGATGGAACCCTGAGCATCAGAGCCAACCCCAATTGCTTCCTTTCATAGCTCAGGCTGCCTCCTCAAAGCCACAGAGGCCGGAAGGTGATGAGAATTACTAAAATAGTTTTCAAATTGTTTTGATTTTTAGATATTATATATGAGTCATATATATGATATCTTTAAATAGTGTTTCAAAAATTTGGAGACTGGGTCTTTCTAAGTCGCTTGAGGTCGCATCAGCTGAGTGGAAAAATATATGTATAGATGCAATATCGTTCTTTCTTTTTAAAGGTCCTGGGGAATAAACCCAATGGGGCTTGACCTGGACCTCTGAGCTACATCCCACCCTTTCCCTTTTATTTTAAGAGAGGATCTCTCTGACCTTGGGCTCCTCCAGCCTCAGCCTCCCCGAGAAGCTGTGCTTTGTTTTTGTGTTGAGGTTAAACCCAGGGCCTTGCCAAGCTCCAAAAGCAGCGCCAGGTGTCACCTCTGTACCACAGGCAAAGCCAAGGCTTCCCACCTGGATTAGGTCCCAGCACAGCCGGGAAGCTCCTCCTGAAAAGCGCTGGGTCCAAGAACCCGTCACTCTACCCAATTTCAGGCAGTGATTGGATGATGTTAGCTGTCAGTCACGATGCAGAGGCGGGCCTGGAGGCCATCCATCCGGGAAGCTGGAGCAACTGTCCAATCAGTGCGCAGAGGAAGGGGAAGGGCGGGCTTCCGCAACATTGCAGGCCTTCTTCCTCACCCACCGGGCTACTGCTTCTCTGGCGGAGTTTCTGTTCCAGTGACCCAGTTGACTCTCCCGCTGCCGGTGTCCCCGGGGATCTCGGGGGCCTGGAAGTTCCTCCAGAGGACGCCGGGTCACCACGGAAGCCAAAAATGGTGAATTTGCGACCAGGGCTGAAGGTGCGGCGTTGGGGCCCGGCGCGGGGGTGAGCTGCGGAGGGCGGCGGATTCCACGCTGGCAGGTGGCCCTGGGCCCTGTCCCCTGGTTCCCTGGGTTTGGAAGGGCGGCTCAGGTCCCTGGTGTCCCCTTTGCTCCCTACTGGTGGCCCGACCCACTCTTCCCAACGTGGAGGAAGCAGGGCCACAAATGCACCTTCCTCCTCCCAGGGGAGCTCCTCCGGAGGCTGCTGTAGGTCCCCCAAATTGCAGGCGCCTCCTGCCTTCTAAACCCACCTTCCCTCCACCTCACAGCTCGGCCAGACGTTGGTTCTTCCCACTCGGTTCAAATTAACACCGTCCGCTAATTGTCACTTTTCATCTAGTGAAATATTGGAAAAAATCTTCCTCCCTCCTTCCCTCCTTCCTTTCCTCCCTCCCTCCCTCCCTTTTTTCCTCCCTCTCTCCTTCCCTCCTTTGCTCCCTCCCTCCCTCAGCCATAACTTGTGATCCTCCTGCTTCAGCCTCCCACGTATCTGGAATGACAGGCCTGTGCCACTGTCCTTGGCAAGAACAACACTTTTGAAAGCATTTGTTTTCTCTTTGTGAATGTTATACTTGAGGGGAAAGAATAATCACTTAACATTTCCTTGTGTTTGGTCAAAATAACTGCTTTAAAGGGAATTAAGAAGTTGTTTATAGATCCCAGGGATATGGAATCCTGGGCTGCACCAATACAGTATAACTGCTCCCTTTTCTGATAGTCCATGATGTAGAGTCACCCCAGTCGTGTAGTCCCGTAAGCACACAGGGAAATAATGATGTAGGGACAAAGGAGGCAAGGCACTGAAGATAGCCGGAAACAGTTTTATCTGGCTGCAGCCAGTCTCAGAGGGCACTGCTTTTGCTGTAATCAATCAATTCATCCCCTGAACCCCGAGTTCAGGTGGTTTCAGAATCTTATACCCAGCATGTAAGGGGAGGGACTCAGAAGTTCACATTGTAATACTGAGACCCGCAAATAACTCTCAGACCACAGAGTCTCATTCCAGTTAAGCCTTTATTGGTGGCCAGTGGCAGACACTCTGCTCTCGAAAGAATGAGGTTGTCAGAGTGGGGCCCCTGCCTTAACTTGGCTCCATATTTAAGCAAAAAAACCACAAAAGGGACATTTGGAGGTTCAGGCAATGCCAGCAAGCCGGAAAGTTGTGGTCAGTTAGTCTCTGGTTGGCACATAGATCATTCTGTGTTCTTGGGGGATTTTCATGAACAAAAGAATGCAAACTGCCCCAGTCATGACCTTTTTGAGTGTCATGGCTGAGTTCACAAAATGGAGTCACCATAGTCAAGTTGTCACATCACACACATAAAAGCAGCTTTTTCTTTCACTGTTCTAGCCACGTTAACCCTTCAAGGACTGCACCTGAGAAGGGGAGAGCTTCTTCTCCCCTTTCTTTCCTCCCTCACCAGCTGTTTCCATGGTGCCCAGTTGGTGACTTCTCTGTGAATCCCAGTTCAAGGCCAGAGGCCTTGTTTGCACATTTCTACAAACTACTATACTGGATACAAGTGTGTAAAAAACTAGTAAGGGGAGTTCGAGTCCAGCACTTGGAGTGCTAATTTCTCCCATACTAGCCACCCGGTAAAATAAGGCAACATGAAAATAGGAAGTTTGTCTACACTGAACTTTTTTTGTGGACACTCTCTTGTTGACAGTCCTAAAATTAGCCATGGTGAAGATTTCTGGAGAAACCCAGTTAAAATTTTCTGTGAAGGAAGGGGATGCCACTACAATAATGTCTGATTCATTTACTGTCCTTCATCCCCAGCTCTTTTCAATATGATTTTCAGAAAGGATCTGGCTACGTTGCCCAGCCTGGCCTGAAAGTTGTGATCCTCCTGCCTCAGCTTCCCAAGCTGTTGGGATTAAAGGCATGGACAACCCCAGCTACAAAACATCTACCACGCGGCCTGCACAGTGGTTTCATTAATGAGGTTCTAGGCATAAAGTTAGTTAGACGAGATCAAAATAAAAACACAAGACTCAGTTACCTTATTTCTATTGCTAGGTCCGAGATGGCTCCCCTCTCTGGTTCGCTCCTCTAGCCGCCCAGCAGGGCAGCAAGGATTACTCAGGGCTAGCAGGAGAGAGAGAGAGAGAGCACGCCGGGGAGTAGCCTTTTATTAGGGAACAAGAGATTCAGGGGAAAATTCCATCCAATGAAGGTTGAGGGGGGCTGCACTCCAAGGTCAGGGTCAGTGATTGGGTCCCTGGGGCCAGTGGTCAGGCACACCCCCACACGGATGGGCTCTCTCATCAGGAAAGGGTCGGGAAAACTTCGACTTTTGCCAAAAGTGCCTCAGACCCTTAACGGGAGGCACCCGATCACGTGTGAGAATGGCTCCCCACAAAAACATACTTCATTTTAACCCAAATATTAATGACCATACTAAGGAACATGGATTCAAGTTACCCTGAATGATGTATGTGTCCCTCTTTTCTTTCCTTCTTTTCTTTTCTCTTCTCTTCTCTTTGCTTTTCTTTTCTTTCTTTCTTTCTCTCTCTCTCTCTCTCTCTCTCTCTCTCTCTCTCTCTCTCCCTCCCTCTCTCTCCTCTCTCTCCTCTCTCTTTCTTTCCTTTTGTAGGATACCAGAGATTGAACGCAGGAACACTTAAACATTGACCCACATCCCCAGCGCTTTTTTTTTTTTTTTTTTAGTTCTCCGCAGACAAAACATCTTTGTTTGTATGTGGTGCTGAGGATCGAACCTGGGCCGCACTCATGCCAGGTGGGTGGGCTACCGCTTGAGCCACATCCCCAGCCCATATCCCCAGCCCTTTTTACATTGTATTTTCAGATGTGATCTCACCAAGTTCCTTATGGTCTCACTAAGTTGCTGAGGCTGCCTTTGAATTTAGCAATCCTCCTACCTTAGCCTCTCAAGCTGCTGGGATTACAGTTGTGTGCCACTGTGTCTGGCCTACATGAACTTTTATAAAAGAAACTTGTGTATCACTACATTAACGAATTGCATTGGTAGGAACATCAGATTAATGGGGTACAGAAAAAAAATAAAGAAAATTTTTTCTGTATGTCTGTTATTGCATTCCGAGCTTTGGTAGAATTTGGAGACTAGGCATCTGGTAAGGTTAGTGGTATATTCTGAGAAGTTTTGAGAATTGTGTTCTGATACAGAAATTAAGATAATTGGCTATGAAAGGACTTAAGATAGCCCAAGATAATTTTTGTTCTCCATACAGAACCCTGCCTTTGCACCATCATGGTGGTCTGGTTGGCCAAAGTCAAGTACTCTGAAGGTTCTTTGATGTAGATGCAACTGTATAAAGAACTTGAGTTCACAGCTTCTCCTTTTATCTTCCTTAGGTGTAGACACCATGTCAGATTTCTTGGGCAGAGGTTCCCTTTGGACGCCTCACAGGGTCCCATGTCCTCAGCCACTGTCCTCTCCTGGAGCTGCCACAAGGTGCCCACAGCTGCCCTGGTCCCTGCAGGGTGAACAGAACTTCAGGCCCTAGATCAGCTCCTCCTAGAGGACAGCCTGAGGTGTGGGGTGCAGCCTCTCAGGGAAGCTGCTGGGGGCTCTGGGCTGAGGAATCTCCTGGAACAGGCCTCATCTAGACAGCAACTTCCTTGGGAACTTGTTTTCCCCAAGCTCTTTCCCCATTCCTTTGAGACAGGTGGACAGTTAGCCTGTGGATGCTGGTGCTGAGGGGCCAGGTCACCAGTGATTCCTGCCCTTTCAGTCTCACAGTGTGAAGGAGCGAAACCTCTCCCAGAGCATAAGGACCACCCACCCCAGTGCAGAGCTGTGCAAACCTGAAAAGCCTCTTAGAGTGGAGTCATGGTCCAGGTCTCTTGGAGGGTGATCCTAGAGGCTTTCAGGGAGCAAGACCAGGAGGGAGCAAGTCCCAGCTATCAGGAACCTTCCCTGCCCCTTGAGCCTGACACATGTGTGCTCCCTCAGCACCAAAGCTTTCTGTGTATCACTTTGAAATGATGTGCTCACTTATCTGAGGCCCAGGTTTATTTATTCAGAGCCACATGGGATGGACTAATATTAAAGAGGCAAGAAAGAAGTGGATTTTTAAAAGTTTGGTTGCGTTTCCATTGTTAAAAATCCCAACATACAGCCAGGTACAGTGGTGCACACCTTTGATCGTTTCTTCTCCAGAGGTTCAGACAGGAGTGTTGCAAATTTGAGGACAGCCTTAGGAACTTATCCAGGCCTTATGCAATCTGGTGAGACTGTGTCTCAAAATAAAGTATAAAAATGACTGGGGATGTGGATCTGTAGTAAAATGTCCCTGGTTTTCATCTTGGGGCTATCAAAAAAGAAAGAAAGAAAAGAAAAAGAAAACACCTAATTACCTAGTTTACCTTTTGCTACCCCTGAGTATGTATAGAAAGTTTGTAAGATTCAGTCTTCTCTTTTCAGTGATTTCAAATTGAAATCCAACCCTAGATTCCAAAATGCCACGTAAGATACAGAGAAACTCTGTTTTGCATTATTGCTGCAGAATTTGAGTCCAATACTATAAAAATAGTCTATTCCCTAAAGCCCTAACAAGAGCATGCTACAGGGACACTGCTACATCGATGTTCATAGCAGCTCAATTCACGATAGCAAGACTGTGGAACCAGCCTAGATGCCCCTCAATAGATGAATGGATAAAAAAAATGTGGCATTTATACACTATGGAGTATTACTCTGCATTAAAAAATGACAAAATTATAGAATTTGGAGGGAAATGGATGGCATTAGAGCAGATTATGCTAAGTGAAGCTAGTCAATCTTTAAAAAACAAATACCAAATGACTCCTTTGATATAAGGGGTGTAAACAAGGACAGGGTAGGGACGAAGAGCTTGAGAAGAATATTTACAGTAAACAGGGATGAGAGGTGGGAGGGAAAGGGAGTGAGAAGGGAAATTGCATGGAAATGGAAGGCGATCCTCAGGGTTATACAAAATGTCATATAAGAGGTAAGGAGGGGTAAGTCAAGAGAATACAAATGGAAGACATGATTTACAGTAGAAGGGGTAGAGAGAGAAAAGGGGAGGGGAGGGGAGGGGAGGGGAGGGGAGGGGGGATAGTAGACAATAGGACAGACAGCAGAATACATCAGACACTAGAAAGGCAATATGTCAATCAATGGAAGGGTAACTGATGTGATACAGCAATTTGTATACGGGGTAAAAGCGGGAGTTCATAATCCACTTGAATCAAACCGTGTAATATGATGTATTAAGAACTATGTAATGTTATGAACGACCAATAAAAAAAAAAAAAAAGAAAAAAAAAATGAATGAAACAAAAAAAAAAAAAGAAATCCAACCCTAGATTCCAAAATGCCACGTAAGTTACAGAGAAACTCTGTTTTGCATTATTGCTGCAGAATTTGAGTCCAATACTATAAAAATAGTGGTGGATAAATTTATGAATGTGATTTCATGAAAACTAGTAACTGTTCTTCACAAGGTGATGAATTTGACAAAGGATGACATTTTTTCACTGTTGTTATCTGGACTTGGCAGGTTCATGTTAACTGTGTGGTTTTTTGGTATCAAGAATGGAACCCAGAGTTGCTTATCCACCAGCCCCTTTTAGATTCTTTGTTTTGGTACAGAGTCTTGCTACATCGCCTAGTGCCTCAGACTCGTGAACCGCTGGGTTACAGGTGTGCACCATCACTCCCTCGTCATTGTAAAATTTAAGGACAATTTTGGCAATACCTGAAATACCCAATTATGATCATTTAATCGCTGAATATTAGTGAAATAGTAAATGACACTCGTTTTCTGGAAAGGAGCCATACGTCTCTGTCTAAATAAGGGTGCTGATCCCCTCAAGAGCACTCCCAGTATGTCACCTGATTCCTGTTCCCTCCTAAGTGCCTCCTCCTAGCGCCACCCCTTTGGGAGCTGGCCTTTTATCTTATGAAATTTGGGATCAGCATAAATGCCCTCTCTATTCTCTCTGTCCTGTACAACATTTTGGCTGGTCTTAGATACAGTCTATTATTTTCAATTTTTTGAAAACTATTTTTTGTTGTTGCTGTAGTCTGACAAAATGCCTATTTATTTATTTTTATGTGGTGCTGAGGATCTGAAAGGTTAAGAATGTAAAGGTTTTGTTTTGTTGGTTGAAGTTCTGTTTTCCTGAAACCTGAAATTTATGTGGGTGTCAAAACAATTCCCGGAAAAACCATTAAATGTATGTTGAGAAATGTCTCCTGACCATCTGGTTGCTCTGTACAAACAACCCCTCCCGCATTCCCTGACCTCCACATGAACTCCCCAGTTCAAACAATGTATATAACCTCTGCTTAAGTTGTTCTCGGGGCTCTCAGCTCCTCTCAAGTGAGCTCTGAGCCCCAGCATGCTGGACCCCCAATAAACCCTCTGCTGTTGCATGAGACAGTCTCTTAGTGGTCTCTTCCTCTGACGCTCACCCAACCTTAACAGATCAAACCTAGGGCCTCTCATGTGCTAGGTAAGCACTCTACTGCTGATCCAAAATCCCAACCCTACTATTGTTTTTTTTTTAAAGAGAGAGAGAATATTTTTTAATATTTCAGTTTTCAGTGGACACAACATCTTTGTTTGTACGTGGTTCTGAGGATTGAACCCAGGCCGCACACATGCCAGGCAAGCGGACTACCACTTGAGCCACATCCCCAACCCCCAACAATACTATTTTTATTTTTAGATGTAGTTTTACTTATGTTTACCTCCAAAATACAGTAAACCATGCCCTACATTTCACAGAATTTATTGAAATGCTCAGTGGTTTTTTTTTTTTTTTTTTTTTTTATTGATTGTTCCAAACATTACAGAGCTCTTGATAAATCATCTTTCATACATTTGACTGCATTGGGTTTTGAACTCCCATTTCTACCCCAAATACAGATAGCAGAATCACATCTGTTACATACTCACATTTTTACCTAATGGCATATTAGTGACTTTTTTAATCTGCTACATTTCCTAACCCCTACTATCCCCCCTCCCCTCCCACCTTCCCTCTCTGTCTCCTCTGCTGTTGTTCAATTCTCTCCCTTTTTTCCCCCTCCCCCTTGCCCATCATAACCTCTTATACTTTTGTGTATCATTGAAGGTCTCCTACCACTCAGTGATTTTTTAGAGAGTGTAGGTTATGGAAACATTCAATCTCCCTTGTGAGAAAGTGTGTTGTCTTTCCATTGATTTTGTTGTATTTTATGCCTCTAATTGTGTACCTTTTGTATTATAATCATTTTTATCTCTCATTACATGTATTTTAGGTGTGTGTGTGTGTGTGTGTGTATGTGTGTGTGTGTGTGTGTGTGGCCTGCTGGAGATTGATCTGAGGGCCACACACATGCTTGGCAAGTTTTCTACTACCGAGCTACTCTCCAGCCCAAGAGAATTAGTATTGTAGACTGTTTTTTATTTATTTATTTATTTATTTATTTCAAAAATTTTATTTTATTTATTTATTTTTAATATTTATTTTTTAGTTCTCGGCGGACACAACATCTTTGTTGGTATGTGGTGCTGAGGATCGAACCCGGGCCGCACGCATGCCAGGCGAGCGCGCTACCACTTGAGCCACATCCCCAGCCCTGTTTTTTATTTATTTGCTTACTTATTGAGTGCTGGGGATTGATGCCATGGACTTGCTCATGCTTAGTTATCCTCCAGAAATGAATTTCAATTTGTGAGCAGCGTTCTGGTGGTGGGCAGGTGTTTTACTGGGTAATAAACCTACAGTCACTTCCACTGAGCACATCCTCAGCCTTGTATTTATTATTTTTTTATATTTTGTATAGATATAGATGGACAGAATACCTTTTTTTTTTTTTAATTTTTCTGTGGTGCTGAGGATCATACCCCTTTCCTCACCCATGCTAGCAAGTGCTCTGCCACTCAGCTCCAATCCCAGTACCCTCTTTTAATTTTTAATGAAGACCAGTCTCACTAAATTTCTGAGTGTCTTGCTAAGTTGCTTAGACTGGCCTCCAACTTTCCATTTCCCTGCCTTGACCTCCCTATTGGCTGAAGTTACAGGTGCACACCACCACACCAGCAGTTGGAGTGACTTGTCAGACCCTGCTGACAATCTGTAGTTCCTGATCAGGTGGTAACAGCAGAGATGCTGAAACACACACACACACACACACACACACACACACACACACACACACACACAGTAGGAATGAGCACCTCTTTATTTTTTTCCCTTCATCTTTTATATAGCAAAAAAGAAACACATCCTCTTGGCAGCTTAATCTTTTCTAGCATGGATAAATATTCTCAGAATAACTTTGTTACTGGTCACAGTGCTCTATACTTCTTATTATACTACTTGTAGTTAGTTATTTCCTGGCAAACACAAAAATATATATATTTTAAACTTGGCAGAACATTCTTTTATCTTCTTAAGATGGCAACAAGGACACAGTTCAAAGAGTTCATAGTTTCTCACAGTACCCCTTTGTTTTGCTAAGCACAGCAAAACTTAACACTTTGTGTATGTGACCACACAATGACTTTTGAAGACTTATCATCCAATTTCTTTCAAGATGGTAATAGTATTGAAAATCAGTTTCCTTGCTTTTGTCCATAGTTTTGAAATTTGTTACTCTGACTCTTCCTCTTTGCTTTATTTTTGCATTTTTATGAAAATGGTATTTAGCATATAAAATTGTTTCTCATGTATATGTTTGTAAAACTTCATGGCTTGGTAGTTTATTCACTTCTTTATGATATAAACTTTATTTTTTTTCAGAGCAATTTTTGACTTACATAGTATATTAGTCAGTGTTCTCTAGAGGAACAGCATCAAGAGGAAGTATGATTATGAAAGGGGACTTTTAGATTGGCCTACTTGACCCAAAGCTGGATGTCCACAGTGGCCATCTGCAGCTGGAGAGTTTTAGGAGTGCTGGCTGCAGAGTCCAAGAGGCTGAAGCCGCAGAACAAGAGGGATCAATGGTGCTGCTCTGGTCCAGACCACAGGTTCTGGAAACTCCCTGGAGAATCACTGGCAGAGTCCACTTTGGGAGACTGAAGGAGGCAGAGTCTGATATCCTCAGGCCACTGCAGCAGCCATCAAGAACAAATTGGAGAAGAAAGGAGCTTGCTCTGCTGCTGCTTCCTTCTTCTTCCAACTTTTGTTCACCCAAGTCACCGTCCTATTAGATGGTGCTGCCTAGCTTAAGGAGGATCTCCAGTTTGGTTCACTGTTCCACATGCCAATCATTTATAGACACACCCATAAGGTTATTAATCATTGGCATCTTTTAATCCAATCAAGGTGACAATTAAATGTGGCATTACTCATAGAATCGAATACCCCTTCTCTCCAGCTGATAGTCTCCACTGTTTTCAACGTATTGCATTGGTGTAGGGTGTTTGTTGGTTACTAAACCATTGTTGAACATTTGATAAGGAGAATGGATGAAGCAACATGTTATGATAAGCCAAAGTTCATTCTTTACCTTAGTGTTCCTCCTCTGTGTGATGTGATTGTGTGTGTTACGTAGTTTACAAGATAATGTCATACAGAAGAGTTTCACTGCTCTGTTCATCACTCCTCCTCATTGCTCCCTCCCTCTCTGCTCCCTGAGTCCCTGATACCTATCAGTTCTGCTAGTGCATCTATAATGTTGTCTTTTCCAGAATGTTTTTGACTTGGAATCTTACTGCACTTTGCCATTTCAAACTGGCTTCTCTCTCTTACCAGTCTGCCTTTAAGGGTGCTGTATCATTCCAGGCTGCAGAGCTCATTTTCTGGGTGATGTTCTTTGGTGTGGGTAAACTGCAGCTTGTCCATTCAGTATTGCAAGGTGTATCTTCCTTGCATCTAGCTTTGGGCACTTCTGGATATGGCTGCTGTAGTCACTGCAGTGAGGGTTCCTGTGTCCATAATTTCCCCATCATTTGCATAGACACCTGGAGTGTACAGTTTTTTACATTTATGATTGTATATTCTCTCTCTCTCTAAAAAAAATACTTTTCTTTATCTATTTAATTTGGATAATATGGTAACTTATGCCTCAGAAAGAATTAGGAGGTGTTAACTCAGCTTCTATGTTCTGGACAAAAAGGAGAAAATTGGTGGCAGTTCTTCAGTGTCTCATGGAAGCCTGTTTGAGATGTCAGAGCCTTGTCTTGCTTTTGGGTAGTAATTAGTTATTGAGTCTGTTTTTGTCAGTAGCCATGGGCTCATCTGTTTTGTGTATTTCCCCTTGTGTGTAAGTTATAGGAAATTGTCTCTCTCAAATAAATGGTCCAGTTTTTGCAAGTTGTCGAATTTGTACCAAGCATGTTTATGATAATCTTGAAGTCCCAATGCATTGTTGATGATGATACTTTTAAATGTGTTACTAGGTTTTCAGTCCTCTTTGCTTTTTTCTTTAATGTTATTGTATATTTTATACTTTTTTCTTTTTATGTGTCAGTGAGGTGTTTTTTTTTTTAATTTTTATATTTATTTATTTTTTAATTCTCGGCGGACACAACATCTTTATTGGTATGTGGTGCTGAGGATCGAACCCGGGCCGCACGCATGCCAGGCGAGCGCGCTACCGCTTGAGCCACATCCCCAGGCCCCTGTCAGTGAGGTTTGAACCCACTTTCTCCCAAGCAGTAGACAAGCACTCTTCCACTGAGCCATAACCCCAGTCCTTGTCTTCTGTATTCTTAGCCTTATGCCAGTGTATCAGTGATGCTGATGTTCATGAAGAACTTGATATTGTAGTCTGCGGATTTCCAGGTTGTGGTTTCATCAACACCTTCTGTTACCTTCCTGTGGTTAATTTAGGTTTACCTTGCCCTTCTTTCTCTGTTTTTCTGAAGTGACAGTTTCAATGATTGCTTTTAGCTCTTCTTTTCTGAAATGTGCATTGGATGACTTAGAAAGCAATACAGGACCACCTCTGGTGTTCTCTAAGAATTTCCTGTGATGGACTTTTACATTTTTTCCTTCAAAATCGTCACCTTTTCTCTTGAGTCCCCTCTTTGTCCTGTGTCTGTTTAGAGTCTTGTGTTTAACGTCCCCTTCCCTGGAGGCTTTTCAGCTGCTTCTGATCTGATTTCTGCTCTAGCTCTCATGTTCTTTGAGCACACATGGGATTTCACTGGTGCTGCACTTGTAGGGGTGTGGGTTATGTCCTGTGGAGTGTTGCTGTGACCCTGAGGCCTCAGTGTGCTTCCCATTTGCTTCAAGGCCCATGAAGCCCTCCTGCCTGCATCATTGTCCTGACAGAGTTGGGCTGATGTCTCTGAGTGTAATTGTGGATTCTTCCTTGTTTTGGGCAGTTCTGTATGTTTTCAGTCCTTGAGTATGGTTCTGTGTCACTTGCAGGGACATTTTCTTTTTGCCAGTTCCATCACTGTGCAGACATCATAACATGCTTACAGGGCTGGGGATGTGGCTCAAGCGGTAGCCCACCCACCTGGCATGCGTGCGGCCCGGGTTCGAGCCTCAGCACCACATACCAACAAAGATGTTGTATATGCCGAGAACTAAAAAATAAATATTAAAAAATTCTCTCTCTCTCTCTCTCTCTCTCTCTCTATCTCTCTCTCTCTCTCTCTCTTTCTCTCTCTCTCTCTCTCTCTCCTCTCTAAAAAAAAAAAGTTAAAAAAAAAATAACATGCTTACAGATGTGAATGGTGGCGTTTTTTACATCCTGATTGTGTAGGATAGTTTAGGATTCTGGGCTACAAACTTGTTACTTTACCACACTCTGGAAGAGCTTTTGCTTTATGTTTGTTTGCACCACCTTTGCTACAGGCACCATGAATCTCTTTCACCACAGACAACCATTGCATATGTGGCCCAACATTGATCAAAATGTCCTTGAGCGGAGCATTGGCATGTGTCTCCTGACTGTACATTATGGTAGTGAACTGGCTGCTGTTAAGAACAGTTTGACAATCATTGGACATTTATTTTTACTATGAGACTTAGAAATGTAGAGCCTGCTGTTTATTAAGAAGATTTTTTGAGAGATATAAAACTTTGTAAGATTCTTATTTGGACAAGGTGACATTTTTGGGTCATTGAGTTATTTCTAAGACACGTGCCGTCTTTGCACTTACCACATTTTGCTTTGACAGTAACCACAGGAAATTATCAAATTGTTGTGTTCATTAATAAATAAGTTAATCAAATAGAGAACTTATGTTTCTTTTTGTCACTTAATAGTAAGCTAGTTGACTTAATTTGTTCTGGAGTAAAGCACCTGCAAAGTTCTAATTGTTCTCTGTATAATCACACAGGATGAAATCAATCTCCAGTTATTTATTTATTTTACTTTGTTTCCATTACTTATACATGACAGTAAAATGCATTTTGACACATTATATGTAAATAGAGTGTAACTTCTCCTTTTCCTGGTTGTACCTAATGTCCATTCACACTGGTCATGTAGTCACATATGCAAATAGGATAAAATGTCTGATTTATTCTCAGGCTCTTCATCTCCAGCCCTTTTAAATTTTGTTTTCAAAGTGGATCTGGCCATGTTGTCCAGCCTCGCCTGGAACTTGTGATCCTCCTGCCTCAGCTTCTCTAGGTGGTGGAATTAAAGGCACTGGCCATCATACCTGAGGAAAATAGTTTATTTTGACCCAAATACTAATGACCATACTCAGGAATGTGGATTCAACTTATCCTGAATGATGTATGTGTTTTAACCAGGAAGAGATTACATTTTTTTTAAATACCAGGGATTGACCCCAGGGGTACTTAAGCACTGAGCCAGATCTGCAGCTCTTTTTATATTTTATTTTCAGACATGATGTCACTAAGTTTCTTAGGGCCTCACTAAGTTGCTGAGGCTGGCTTTGAATTTAGCTGTTCTCCTGACCTAGTCAAGCTGCTGGGGTTACAGTTGTGCCCCACTGTGCTTGGCTGACAAGGTCATTTGTAAAAGAAAGTTATGTATGAATACATTAACCAATTGCATTGGTAGGATCATCAGATGAGTGGCTACAGAAAAAAAGGAGGGGGAGTTTCTTCTGTAGGTCTGTTAAGTACATTGTTAGCTTTGGAAGATGGTGGTGATATGGTAAGGTTGGTAATATATTCTGAGAAGTGCATTTGTTTTGAGAATTTGGGACTAATATAGAGATTAAGGTAATTGGCTATGAAAGGGCTTAAGATATCAGATGAGAATATTTGCCATCCATCCAGGACCCCGTTTTACTATTTTCATGGTGGTGTAGTTTCCCAAAGTCACGTGGTCTGAAGGTTCATTGATATAGAGCAAGTTCATAGAGAACTTCAGTTCACACCTGGGAAAATCCTGTGCTTCTATCTTTATCTTTCTTAGGTATAGACAGCATATCAGATTTCTCAGGCTGGTTTTCTTTTTTTTTTAATATTTTTAATATTTATTTTTTAGTTATTGGTGGACACAACATCTTTGTTGGTATGTGGTGCTGAGGATCGAACCCGGGCCGCATGCACGCCAGGCGAGTGCGGTACCACTTGAGCCACATCCCCAGCCCAAGGCTGGTTTTCTTTTGATAACTCAGAGAGTTCTATGTTCTCAGCCACTATCCTTTCCTGGGTTGCCACCATGTGCCCACAGCTGTCCTGTGCCCTGCATGGTTCAAGGAACTTTAGGCCCTGGGTCAGCTCCTCTTAAAGGACAGCCTAAGTTGTGAGGTACAGCCTCTTGGGAGTTAAACTGAGGTTTTGGGGCAAAGGAATGTCCTGGAACAAGTCTCATCTAGACAGCTAACTTCTTGGGATCTTGTTTTCCCCAAGCCTTGTTCCCATTCCTTGGAGACAGTTGGACAATCAGCCTGTGGATGCTGGTGATGAGGGGCCATGTCACCAGTGATTCCTAACCCTTGCATTCTCTCACAGTGTGGAAGAGCAAAAACTCTCCCAGAGCATAAGGACCAGCCACCCCCGTGCAGTGCTCTGCAAATCTGAAAAGCCTCATAGCCTGGAGTCATGGCCTAGGTCTCCCCGGAGAGTGATCATGGAGTATTTCAGTGAGCATGCCCAGGTGTGAGGATGTCCCAGCTGGCAGGGGGACCTTCCCTGCCTCTTGAGCCTGATATGTTTGCTCCCTCAGCACCCGCCATCTGTGGTTATCACTGTGAAATGATCTGCTCACTCATCTGAGGCCCAAGTGTATTTATTCAGCACTAAATATGATGAAATTTGATGAAAGAGTGAAAAAAGAAGTGGAAAAAAGAGCCTACTTACATTTCCATTTAGTAAACATCCTAATTTATGGCAAGGTGCACTGGTGCACAGCAGTATTCCTTGCTTCTCCAGAGGCTGAGACAGAAGGATTGAACGTTTGAGGACAGCTTTAACAATTTAGCGAGACCCTTTGCAACTTGGTGAGACTTCAAATACTGGGGATGTGGTTCAGTGGTCAACTGCCTCTGGGTTCAATCCAAGGTATCAAAAAGAAAAAAAAATGTCCCTTATCCTTGGGCCACCCCGTTGGGAGCTGGACTGTTAGCTTATGAAATTTGGGAGGTAAATGAATTCTCTCTGTCTACACTCACTGTGATCACTACAAGATTTTCAATCATCTTAAACATGGTCTCCTTTTTCCATTATTAGAAGTAGGGTTTTTTCTTTTTAAGCTCACCAAGAAGCACAGCACACCTGGCCCTGGATTTCACAGAATTTTCTAAAATGCTCAGGGTTTTTCAGACAATGTAGATCATGGGGAAGTTTAGTCTCCTTAATCTCCTTGGTAAAAAATTCTATTGTCTTTCTATTAATTTTATTGTATTTTATGCCTCTCATTTTGTACGTTTCCTATTGTAATCATTTTTTTTGTCATTCATGACATGAAATTTAGTAGAGTTTTTTATATATATATATATATATATATATATATATATATATATATATATATTGTGTGTGTGTGTTTGTGAGTGTGTGTGTGTGTGTTTGTGCCCTGATTCAGATTGAACCCAGGGTCTTATGCATGCTTGGCTCTACTATTGAGCTATTTCCCAGCCCAAGAAAGTGGACTTTTATTGATTTATTTGCTTATGTATTAAGTGGTGGGATTTAAGCCAGGGACTTGCTCATGCTGTTGTCATTCAAAAAATACTTTCAAGTTTGTGAAAGCGTTTTTTGATAGTGGGTTTGTGTATCCCTAGGGATTTAACCCAGAGGCATTTGATGACTGAGCACATCTCCAGCATTTTTTATTTTTATTATTTTTAATTATTTTTAACTTTGTTATAGTGTAAATGAACAGAATACCTTAATTGTATTGATTTTTTTTGTGGATCTTAGTTTCAAACCAAGTGCCTCAAACATGCTAGGAATGTGCTCTGTCACTGAGTGACAGCCTCTTTCCCTGATTGTAATTTTTGATTAAGACCAAGTCTGACTGTGTTTCTGATGGTTTTGCTCCATTGCTGAGGCTGGCTTCAGTCTTGTCATCTTCCTGCCCTGACTTTCCTAGTTACAAAAATTTTAAGGGGACTCCACCAAACCAGGAGTTATAATGAGACAAGTCACCCCATTTCTCTCAAAATGTAAACAGTATTGAAAATCAGTTTCATTGCTTTTCTTCATAGTTTTGAAATTTGTATATATAACTCTTCCTTTTTCCTTTACTCTTGCATTATTATGGAAAAGGTATTGAGTATGTAACATTGTTTCTGATGTATACGTTTGTGAATCTTCCATGGTGTGATAGTTCATTCACATTGTTATTACATTTATTTTTCAGAGTGATTGTAGTCTGATATATTACATTAGTCAGGGTTCTCCATTGGAACAGAATCAACAGGAAGAATAATTACAAAAAGAGGATTTATTAGATTGTCTGAGATGACCAGAAGCTGGAGAGTCCTCTGTGGCAGTCTGCTGGCTGGGGAGCTGGAGAAGTAGTAGCTGTGCAGCCCAAGATGCTGAAGCCTCTGAACAAGAGGGATCAATGGTGCTACCCTAGTGTGAGATCCAGTGCTTCTGGAAACTCCCTGGAGAATCATTGGGAAAATCGGCTTTGAAAGAGTGAAAAAGGAAAAGTCTAATATACTCAGGGAATCACAGCAGCAGTGGAAAACCCATCTATGTAGAATCTAGCTTGCATCTGCAGCTGCTACCATGTTGTTGCGACTTTTATTCCACGCAAGCCACCATCCTATTTGGATGACGTTACTCAGACTTAGGGAGGTGTTCCAGTTTGCTATGCTACATGCCAATAACTCTTAGACCCAACCTCATGGACACACGATAAGTGTGTCTCTTAATCCCATCAAGGTGACAATTCAAATTAGCCATCACACATACTATCATACACCCTTTCTCTCTAGTTTACACTCTCTACTCTTTTCAAAGTCTTGGACTTGATATGCAATTCTTTTTAATTATTTTTGGATTCAGTTAAGTAATGTTTGTGGAGGCATTTTACATTTACGATCATGAGAGTAATTCATAGCTTCCTCATTTTATCAATTTAATTTTGATAATATTGTAACTTATGCCTCCAATGAAATTAGAAGGTGTTTCCTCTGCTTCTGCATTCTCAAAAGAAATGTTCAAAATTGGTAGCAGTTCTGGAGTGTCTAGTGGCAGCCTGTAGAATGTCTAAGAGCCCTACATTTCACTTTTTTGATGGTAATGAGTTATTGAGTCAGTTTCTTCAGTAGGCACAGGCTCATGTGTTTTGTGTATTTGGCCTTCTGTGTAAGTTGTAGGAGATGGTCTCTCTCAAAGTAGTGGGCCAGTTCCTCTAAGTTATCTGATTTGTGTCAAATGCATGTTCATGATATTGTTGAAGAGCCCATGGATGGTAATGGTGGCTATCTTAATTTTAATGGGTAGTTTCTGTGTCCTTGGTTTTCTTATTTGTTTAATGTTTAAGGTATCGTTCATACCTCTGTTCTATTTATTTACTTTGATGTGGTAGTAAGAATTGAACCCAATATCTCACTGGTGCTAGGCAAGCTCTGTACACTGAGCCATAACCTCACTCCTGTCCTCTGTTTTCTTAAACCAATATTAGTTTGTCAGTGATGCTGATATTCATGAAGAACTTGGTTTTGCAGACTGCTGATTTCTTGATTGGGGTTTCACCAACACCCTCTGTTAACCGCCTGTGCTTAATTGGCACTTACTTTGTTCTTTCTCTGCTTTCCTTAAATGCCAATTTCAGTGATTGTTTTTTTTTTTTTTTCTCTTCTTTTCTGGAATGTGATTTGGATGCTCTATAGACCCCCAATGCACCATTTGTGTGGTATTCCCATGTTGGACTTGTACATTTTATTTTTCTCACCATGGTCAAGTTTTCCCTTGAATTACCTCTTCTTCCTGGGTCTGTTTAGAGCCCTGTGTTGCATCTCCCATTGCTTAGAGGTTTTCCAGCTGCTTCTGATCTGATTTCGGCTTTAACTCCCATGTTCTTTGAGCATACTTGGGATTTCACTGACATTGTACACTTGTTGAGGTGAGGTTTATGGCTCAGAATGTGGCCTGTTCTGGGGAGTTTTACTGTGGTTCTGAGAAGGCTGTGTGTTTCACTGTTAACTAATGACCAGGGAAGTCCTCCTGTCTGTTGCTCTGTTATATGGTCACAGACCAACCGAGTTGTGGTGATGTCCCCAAATTTAGCCATGTATTCTTCATTGTCCTGGGAAATTTTGTATGTCTCTGCCTGATGTATTTTGACTTTGTTTTAGGTGCATGCATACTAACAATTTAAGAGAGTTAATGAAAGTTTAGCCTAGGGCCACCACAGTGGCACATCTCTTTGATCTCAGCACCTCAGGACTTTTAGGCAGGAGGATCCCAAGTTCAAATGTAGCCTCAACAACGTACCTGCTGAACTACTTAGAGAATTCCTCTATCAAAATAGAAATAATTAAAAATGAAAAAGTGCAGTCAATGTGGCTAATTTGTTAAGCAACCCTTGGTTCAATCCTTGGTACAAAATATAAGCAAACAAACAAGTAAATAAATAGAAAGAAAATTTATCCTAGGGATTCTGGAGTCTTATCTTACTCAAGGATGGTCAATTCCATACGTTTTATTTTCCATTCATGAGTTATGTTTTTCTGTTTGTCAGTATTCTTTGTATGATTTTTTTTTTTTTTTAGAGAGAGAGTGAGAGAGGAGAGAGAGAGAGAATTTTTTTAATATTTATTTTTTAGTTCTCGGCAGACACAACATCTTTGTTGGTATGTGGTGCTGAGGATCGAACCCGGGCCGCACGCATGCCAGGCGAGCGCGCTACCGCTTGAGCCACATCCCCAGCCCTGTATGATTTTTTTTAAGTGAAATGAAAATGTGTTTCTTGGGGCTGGGGTGGTGGCTCAGTTGTAGAGCATTTGCCTAGCATGCAAGAGGCACTGGGTTCGATTCTCAACACCATATACAAATAAATAAAGTTCCTTTAACAACTAAAAAATGTGTTTCTTTCTTTTCTCCTATAATGTGGCTCCTGTTTTTTGAAGGCTTCATGCCTTTGGCTAGAGACTATGTGTATGAGCTATGTTTAACAAATTATTTTGTGTTCAGCTCCTTTGAAAGATTTCCCTGAATGCTAGGGTCATTGGACAGAATGGAAATTTTAACAGTTTTAGAGGTGACAGGCTCTGGATTTGCAGACTTACACCCAGCAGCTAATGTGTCTGAGCTGAGTCTTTAGGCCATTGGCAAGCTTATTTTCATATAAGAAATATATAAAAATAAGCTTTCCCCAACTCCCTTGCCTGGATGTAGTCAAAAGTTGTTTAAGTATAAAAGTAAAAGCCCTGCTGTGCACTGTGTTCAGGGCTCAGGCTTTGGAAATTATTTTTCTGGTCTTTGGTGCCACCAATAAACTGTTGCCACCAGATCTCAGTGTCCCCTGGCTTCATTTCTCTGTACACCAGAATCTAGAGAAGAAGAATAGAAACAGCAAAAACTCACTTGTCTGGTTTTTGTGGGTAGTTGTGCTGGGGCCTCTGCTTTAACACACAGTGGTGCTATTTAAAGCTCTGCTGTGCCTTTGCTCTGCAGAACCCAGCCTGGGAGCAACCACTGCTGAGCATGAGTGTCATAGGTCTCTCTGAATGGTTTCCTCCTGGACTGTGTGAGCTTCCTTCTTTCCTCAGAAATCTCCGTGGTTTTATTTGGGGGAGCATACTGTGCAGTGAACCCTCAGGTGCTTAACCACTGAGCCAAGTCCCCAACATCTTCCCCCTAAACTTTTATATTTATTAACTTTGATTCAGGCTTTTGGTAACTTTCTAAGGGCCTAACTAAGGTGCTAAGGCTGGCATTGAACATGCGAGCCTCCTGCCTCAGCCTCCTGAAGGTGGGTGTATTTGAAACCTGATTTCTAAAAGAAACTCTGAAGCTTTCTTGGTCAAAGTTTAGGTGATGGTTGAGTGGGTAGACAATAATTTGCTGCTCTTGCCAGATGCTTGAATACTTCTAAGGAATTCCTGCTGATTTTTCACATAATCATTTCTGACGTAGAAGAGTGGGAGTTTGTGTTAGACATTAAAATACTTCCATGGTGATTTTAGTAGGAATTGCCTAAACTTGGATAAGATGTGCTGTGTGTAGTCTGGAGCCAATGACCAGGCTATCACAGTGAGCAACCAGGCAAGTGTCCTGCACCAGAGAAGGTCAGACTAACAGGTTAGTGAAGGTCACACCATGCTTGGTGCTCTGCACTCTTTCTTATGACTGCTTCATGGAGCTATTGTGAACCTTTCAGGACTTTGGGGCACGATGACATTGTTTTTCTGTTGGTTTGGCTTGTGTTTCCACTTCTGTTCTATTTCATGGCAGTACAGAGATGGTTCTAGGCTCCCTGTTGTGTCATTTTGCTATGAGTGTTGAATTTTTTTTTTTTTAGAGAGAGTGAGAGAGGAGGGAGGGAGAGAGAGAGAGAGAGGTAGGGAGGGAGGGAGGGGGGAGAGAGAGAATTTTTAATATTTATTTTTTAGTTCTCGGCGGACACAACATCTTTGTTTGTATGTGGTGCTGAGGATCGAATCCGGGCCGCACGCATGCCAGGCGAGTGCGCTACCGCTTGAGCCACATCCCCAGCCCCTGACTGTTGAATTTTTTCCTTATTCTCATCAGTATAGAAATATATAACTTGTTCTTTTGCAAAACTAATTTTCCACACGTACAATGGTGCATGACTGTATTCTTCTTAGCTGGGGAGGCTGAGGCAGGAGAAACATAAATTTCAATGCTGGCCTTAGCC